>NC_034603.1:39986057-40011098 GCF_900095145.1 Mus pahari
TGTGTAGCCCTGACTGTCCTGGAACTCATTCTGTAGACCAGGCTGGCCTCGAACTCAGAAATCTGCCTGCCTCTGCCTCCCAAGTGCTGGGATTAAAAGCGTGCACTACCACCGCCCGGCAAGCAAATTTCTTTATTGTATGAATCAGGATATTATAAATGAACAACTGTGCATCGCCTCCTAAACTAATGATACTGTTGTAGAAGCTAAACCTCCTTTTCCAAAGGTACCTGATTCCCGAGTTCATCTTTTCATTACCTTTGTTCATAGCATCTACTGATGTTCGGGTAGTAGTATTGTTAGGTGATGAATAGGGAAAAGCAGCCTCATCTGAAAACCCCATCTGCATTCGGCTAAGGTGAGACAACAGCATCCACACTCATGATTCACAGACCATGCACATCCACATGATCTCTGCCCTCTGGAAGACTGGAATCCACCTAGCGCGGTGCCTTGGGATACAAGGCAGCAAACAAGAAGCCAACACAGAACACCCCCGAATCATACATACATGCTTTTGCAATTCTTCACACTCCATACACAACCAGGAAACCATGCCACAGTGCACGTGGAAACATGCAAACGCTCATTCATTCGATTACACACTCTTAGAGTTCCAACTATATAGATCAACAAAATCTATATAGGGACACATACCCTATCTTGCCCAGGTAACAGACATATACCTTAATTTTTGAAGTCTATCCATCTCTTCAGCTTTCAGTTCATCCAACTCTTTGGTTCTTCTAGAAGTCTCAGATTCAAGCCAACTGAGCCTAAAGGGCAGTGAAGTCACATCAACTCTTCTCAAAGCTAAGCCAGGATGCCCTTGGCTTCTATCTCGGCTCTCCTGAAGACTTTCTAGGTGGCTTTGAAGTCTTAAGGAGGCAGAAAGCCAGTAAGCACAGAAGCATGGCTGACATCAACAACCACGACTCACTTCTTGTTTACCTCAGGAACAAATACTCACCTCTGCTTTTGCTTTCTTTCCATTTTTTTGGCTTCCAATTCTTCTAGTTCCTTCAGTCTTTTGGAAGACTCAGCATCTGGCCAAGAAAGCCTAACAGGCAATACAAGGAGTCAAGGCAAACAAGCCTCAACGCCACAGGGTGTCATTACCACAGAAACAGCAGAAATAAGTCCCCTCCCTCTAACCCAGCACCAATCCTGGCTCTATTAAAGGACTCAAAAGTAATGTATCCTCTGTGTACCCATGAAAATTCCCACACCATGTTCCTATAAAAGGATATTTATGCTCAAAAGTACTTCAAGTTAGTATACACACAAGAAGGTACCAGCAAGAAAGGCAACCACCACTGATCTCAGGACATGTTACTTGTTTAGTCAAAGAAACAGCTCAGTGTAGGTGTTAATAAAGCCAAATAAAAACAAAAGAGGACATTAACTGTAAACAATTTTATTGTATGTGCCTGTCAAAGAGCTTTGATTCCCATGGTTGTGGCTCTGTGAATGTTACCTAACGGTCCACTCTTTTCCAAGGGCTGTAGATGGAGCTAGGCCTTCACGTACACAGCGGAGCTGCACCATACCCTGAGCTCCCCCAGCCCTAATACCCGCTTTCAATTTTGCTTTCCCATAATTGACAGGGTAATTTCAGCCAAACAAATGTAGAGCAAGCTGTTTCACTGCTGCCATCCTTGGAACACTCTCATTATACCCCTCACATTTATTCCTGCCTGTGCAAGTCCTGGTTTAATGTCGACCTCCCTGTGCGAAGCTTCATTCTCTGCAGCAAGAAGAAAACACTCCCTGTTCTGAACCTGCCCAGATCTTAGGGTGTATACCACATTCTATCTTCAATCACAGCTAATTACATGTATTTTCCACTGGCTGCAAATAAGAACTGGAATTATGGTCTTATTTGCTCTTTTAAAAAGTACATAAAGCATACAACTGTGCCATATACAAATTGGCAAATGACATACACAGAAGTTTTTGAATGAATGAAATAAGAAGAATAAAAGTATGGTGGGCCTATAGTAACTTGGAGAGTGTAATAGGGAAGTCCAACAATCTAATTTTAAATAATCATCTTTAGACAGTGGAAAGACAAGAGCACTTTGCTTCAGAGTCTGTATTAATGGAACCCTTTAATTTTGAGAATTGCTAATACAAACCTGGCTGCTTCTTGCTCAGCATCACCTCTCAGCTGACTTTCCTTGTGGGTATCCTCTTGCTGTTGGGACTGCTCCTTTGCAGCATCTCTGGGGCTGTTCTTCACCTTCAGCCATGCAGCACTATGTGGAATGAAAAAGCACGCCTTTTGTAGTCATTCACCCACCCACTGTGACTCATCATCCTAAAAGAACCGTGTGATGCTGACCTACAGCTCAGAGCCTGGTGCCTGCATAGAAAAGTGAACGCGAGGATCCTCCAGCTCTCATGCGGAGAAGACCCCTTGGCTTCAAGAAGCAGTCACTGTTTCAATTAAAATTAAAAAACAAAAAAACAACAAAAAACCAAAACTGTCACAGAATAAAGGATGTACTTCAACAAAACCTGCTTTAAATATATAAATAGGAGTCACTAATAATATCTCAGGTCACATTCCTCTAAGTGTCTGTGTTAGGTCTCACATAGCACTCTGACCCAGGAAGCCTTACCTGCCTCACATTTCCACCCACCATACATACATACTGCCTAGATCAGTGGTTCTCAACCTTCCTAATGCTGTGACCCTTTAATACAGTTCCTTGTAGTGTGGTGACCCAATTATAAAGTTATTTCATTGCTACTTCATAACTGTAATTTTTTCTGTTATGAATCATAATGTAAATATCTGATATGCAAGATACTGGATATGTGATCCCTGGGAAAGGGTCATTTGATCCCAAAGGGGTCATGAACCACAGGTTGAGAAACTGTAGTCTAGCAGCTATTGTGCATGTAGTTGCAGTATAAACTTCAGTCTGTTGATGTTTTAGATTACCAACTCAGTTTATATCCCAGTAGTGACATGCATAAATCAAAGAAATCAAGCAAAGTCATGAAAGTAAAAAACAAAAACAAAAAAAAAATAAAGGAAAAAAAAACCCAGAGTCAGGTCAGAAGAGCCAGCTTTTGGTCACATAAGCCTCTCTGATCAGCGCTTGTTCCCCTTCCTCTCCAGGCTGAGGGGAGCATGCACACCACCACAGACTCACACCATGCACAGCCTGAGAGCCAGGCTGCTCACCCCAGCAAGGTGGCCCTTCCAGCTAGTCAGCCCCTCGTCCTGTGCTTTCTCAATTGCTATTTGTCTCCTCCCTTCCCCTGCTGGACCCTCTAGTGCTTTCTACAGAGCTTTCCCCCACTCCCAAGTCTTGGCAAACAAGCTCCCTTTCATCTTTAGCCACCTACCTCCTAGCCTGATTCAAACTGCACCCTGCTCGCTCCCCTGGAGGACAGAACCTTCTCTCTGGCCCTATGGCATAGACAGCAACTTCGCTGTCCTTATGCTATGAGTGTGGGTAACAAGACAGTAATGTCAGCACTACAATGACTAGCTCCTGCAGGTGGGGCAAAGTCAGGCAAATATGGATGAGCTCAGAGTTCACAGCTTTCTTGACTTGGAATTAAAATTATTTAAAAATATTTATTCATTTAGCATAAGTGAATGCCCATTATGTGTAGGCACTGGATATTAAGACATAAGAGAGATACAATGCCAAGCCTTGGGTAAGCACAATCTGTTGGTAGAGCAGACAACACAGCATAGAATCCTTCCTACACTGACATAGGCCCACTGGACACCAAGGTGCTCCACCCACCCACGGACAGGTACAAAAAGAAGCCAGCAAACTTCTAGACAAAAACCTCAGGCATCACTCATACAAATAAGGATTTCCAATTGAGGGGAAGAATGAAACCTACTAGTTCATCTGCTCTAACATGAAGAAAATAGTCATATAAACCCAGGGTCCTTGAATTTTTGCATACCATTTAGGAGAGGCTGGTGGGGATGTGGGGTTTGGAGGTATCCAAGGAGCCCTATGGTCTTTCACAGGCTGTCGGTTCATTTTTAATCTAGATGACACTGTTGTCTGCTGCAACCTGCTTTTGCTGTAAGGTTGGTTTGACCGATTTCTTTCAGATATGTGGAGTCCCTGTAAGAAGTAAACATGCATTACAAAGCCAGACAAGTATCAAAGACACTGTAGCTTCAACCTCTGCCTCACTGGAGTTCCTGGTGCCTCTTTGCTATTCATTCATGCATTCTGAAAGCTACTGCATGAGGGAACAAGAGGGAATAAGAGAAGAATATCACTCACACTGAAGGGTGGGCCTGGAATCCTTGGCTTTTCCACATCTGTATATAAAATGTTTATTATCTTTTTCCTTAATTAAATCTTCCTTTCTAGAAGTCCATGCTTATTTATAGGTAAATTACAAAATATTCTTGCCTAAAATACTTAACCTTTCTAATCACAATCAATCACAAAATTTCAAATACCCACTGGGCATGAAGCTGAGAAGAACATCCAAGTAGAATTTTCTCTTATAGGCTCAATCCTGACTTCCCAATGACCTCATTACAAGTTTGTTTGGGAAGGAATAAGGATGTGATCCCAATCCATGACCTGTCAGTTACTGACTGTGCTCATCTGTGCTTGTGGTCTTGACGCAAACTAGAGTCCTCTACAAAAAGGAATTTCAAATGAGAAAGGAAGAAACTACAGCAGACTGGCTTCTAGGCAAGTCTGGGGCATTTTCTTGATTAATGACTGACGGGAAAGACGCCAGCTCACCGTGAACAATGTCCCTCTAAGGCACTGTGGGCTCGGCAATCCATGGTGAGCAAGTCAGTAAGACGATTCCTCCATGGTCTCTTGCTTCAGTTCCTGCCTGGAACTCCTACCCTGGCTTCCCTTCATGACTAAAAATATTCTTCCACAGTTTGGTGGATTTTCCCCACAATAATAGAAAGGAAACTAAGACACTAGTATGCCGAAATTTCCTTTTCCAAGGCCATGTGGCAATACCCATGTGCTACAGAAGCCTCCAGACAGCACTACTGAGAGACAGTTACTGCAGTAAGTACATTCAGACCAGAGGTGCTCATCCCCCCAGGTTTCCATTGCAGGACTATAAGGAAGTTCTACTGTTGTTGATATTTAATTTTTTAATTAATTAATTTCATGTGTATGGGTACTTTGTCGGCACCACTTGCATGCCTGGTGCCTATGGAGGTCAGAAGAGGACACCAGATATCCTGAAATTGGAATTACAGATGTGAGCCACCACGTGAGTGCTGGGAATCAAACCCCAGTCCTCTGGAAGAGCAGTCCGTGATAAACTACTGAACAATCTCTTCAGCCCCATAAGGAAGTTTTAGATAGACGCTTAAAATATAAGATAGTTTCAGATCACAAGTTCTAACTACAAAGCTAATTCCTCAAGCCATATTAAAAAGCACTCACCTAAAGTGACCCTTTAATATTCAGTGACTATAATAGATCAGTATTTATCCTTAGTAGAAATATAATCTTTTAAAAATAATTGTATGTTGTCACAGACGGGCCTCACTTTGATCCCTGATCTGTGTGGAACTGGGTCTCTTGGTTGCAGGTGAGCAAGGATTCGGCAAATGAGTGACAGACAGTCCACACAAGAGAGGGTGTAGAACTGAATGCATTCTCATAAAGTGAACACCAATGTTATAAAGTTCAGAGAACAAAGGGGTAGGATGTCACAGTAGGCAAAGTACATTGAAGTTACTTGACACAAAACAGAGGAATGACTTCAAAGGGACTTACAGGAGCCAGGTAATGTTTACGGTTAAGATAAAGCAGTTCTGCCTAGGGTCAGCTAAAGACAGGTAAGGATTTCACACCNTAGTCACAATTTGTGCTNCTCCTTTGAGCCTTGTGAAAGCTAGCACCAGGGGGTTCCGCACTAGCAGACCTTCTCATGAATAATGCAATACCACAACCCCCCTATTTCCTAGGCCTTGGTAAATACTGAATTCCCAGCTCCTGGCTTTAAGGAATTTTTAGGACTTTGGAACACAGATGGGAACTTTACCTATGGTAAAAATTCAATCTTTAAAGGCATTAATAATATTGAAAGAGAGCATACACCATACTAGCATGCGGATAGGGTTCGTGTATATAGATTATTGGAAATGCCAGGACTCCAGGAGGCTGAATCTCCTTGAGACTCTTTTTTCCTCATGACTCCTCCAGGTTTTTAGACCTTTGTGAGTCACTACTAGAGTGGCCATGGCAGTATGTGTTTTACCTCATGAATGTCTGTGCACCACATGTGCCTGTGGAGGCCAGAAGTGGGCACTGGACCCCCTAGAACTGGAGTTACAGATACCTGTGAGCCACTATGTGGATGTTGGGAGCCTAATCTTGGGTCTTCTAGAAGGGTACTAAGTACCATTAAAACCACGGAGCCACTGTCAGTCCCAGAAACAACATATCCCACTAACCACTCAGAACAGATCTTAAATCTGCTCAACTCTTACACTTTCAAATATTGAATTTTAAGACAAGAATCCTAATTATGACCATGGTATTAAGCTAGTTAGGATCTTACTGACACAGGAAAGGATATCCATCTGCCCCAAAACAAATGCTGGTCCCAACCCTTACTAGCTTGTATGACCTTGGACAATATCAGATGAATATAAATGGGTCACAAGAAAGAAAGACTTCGTACCTGCTGTGGTCTGGCTGACTCCAAAGTATCTTTCTTCCTAAATGGCATGTACCCTGTCAAGGTCTTCTTTCTCACTGCCTGTGGTTTTGCTGGGGTTAATGTTTCATCCTTGAAGTCTGTACCATTGTCCAATATACAGGGGGCTTCTTCTGGAAGAATATCTGCATCCAACACATCCAGTTCACTCTCCAGCCTCTGAAGCTCCCCATCAGGCTGACACACATCTACACAAAGATTTCATAGGAGAAATTCTACTTAAGCCACACAGGGGAAATGACTGCAAAGCACATAAGATCTAATCTCAAGCCTGGCACCATGAAAAGCATGGAGCTCTTTTGCCACACCTACCACCTCCTTAGCAATACCCCCACAGGCATCCAATGTCCAAGCATCATGACCAGCCCCCTCAATGTCAGGACCACATTTACTGACATTAAGGCACAGTTTTGGTCTGTGGTTTTAATTCTGTAATATTTTGTAAAATCTTGTTCCTACCCAGGTTGGCCTCTCTAGATTTCTTGACTTTAAGAAACTCCCCTCACTAGTGCCCTGCTGATCTCAGTCACATTTCCACTGGGTTGCCAAACTGTCTATGCTGGCTAGATTTATGTCAATTTGACACTAACTAGAGTCATCTGAATGGAGGGGACCTCAATTGAAAGACAGTGCCTCCATAAGATCCAGCTGTGGGACAGTTTCTTATTTAGTGATTAAGGGAGAAGCACTGGCCCATTGTGGGTGGGGCCATCCCTGGGCTGGTGATCCTGGGTTCTATAGCAGGCTAAACAAGTCAAAATGAGCAAGCCATGAGCAAGCCAGTAAGCAGCACTCCTTCACAGCCTCCGCATCAGCTCCTGCCTCTAGGTTCCTGTCCCATGAGTTATCCTTCCCACCCCGCTCCCCTGCTGCTTT
The DNA here is from genome assembly GCF_900095145.1 of Mus pahari. NCBI lineage: Eukaryota > Metazoa > Chordata > Mammalia > Rodentia > Muridae > Mus > Mus pahari. Next base: position 39,993,636 of record NC_034603.1, read on the forward strand.
AATGATGAACTGTTATATGGAACTGTGAACAAAATAAACTCTTCCCTTCTCAAGTTGCTTTTCATCATGCTGTTTCAGCACAGTAACAGTAACCCTCACTAAGATGCTGTCTTTCTAAAATGGAAATACTGCAGCCAGAGATAGCAGTGGTCAAAGGCACTTTATGCTCTTTCACAGGACCTGGGTTCGGTTCCCAGCACTTACACAGGGGCTCAAATCCATCCTAAATCTCACTTCCAGGGCTTCAGATGCCTTCTTCTCAACTCCATGGGCACTGCATGCACAAGAGCACAGACATATGTGCAGGCAAAACACTCATCCACCACATGTATGCCAAGTACCCTTGGATCTTCTGGAACTGGAGTTATAGATAGCTATCAGCTACCATGTGGGTACTGGAAACCAAACCCAGATTCTCTGGAAGAGCAGCCAGTGCTCTTAACCACTGAGCCATCTCTCCATCCTCAGATTGAAAACATCTTGGTTTGTTTGTTTGTTTGTTTTTCTAGGCAGAGTTTCTCTGTGTGGCCCCTGGTGTCCTGGAACTCAGAGATCCACTCGCCTCTGTCTCTAGAGTGCTAGGATTAAAGGTGTGTGCCACCATGCCCAGCTCTGAAAACTTGTTTCAGCATGTGGGAGGCTCTGAGATCCAGTCCTAGAACCACAAACAACAACAAACATACAAATACACAAAATCAAAAACTCCAAGAAAATGAGGAGGAAATCTAATGAAAAAACACATCGGAATTTCACATTAAACATTACAAAGCTTTTATTTTATTTTTGCAGTGCTGGAACTATATTCCTAACCATTGAATGGACATAAAAGAAATCAAGTTTTCTTTATTGACTGAGCATTGTAATCATGTCAGTTCCCCACCAAGTGATCTACAATTTCAAATGCATATCAAATTAAAAATATTTGTGTATGTAAATAGATTGATCCAGTGGGGTATCATAGCACACACCTTTATTTCCAGCACTAGCAAGAGGCAAGAGGCAAGAGGCAAGAGGCAAGAGGCAAGAGGCAAGAGGCAAGAGGCAAGAGGCAAGAGGCAAGAGGCAAGAGGCAAGAGGCAANGGCAAGAGGCAAGAGGCAAGAGGCAAGAGGCAAGAGGCAAGAGGCAAGAGGCAAGAGGCAAGAGGCAAGAGGCAAGAGGCAAGAGGCAAGAGGCAGAGGCAAGAGGCAAGAGGCAAGAGGCAGAGGCAGGCAGATCTCTGAGTTTGAGGTGAGTCTTATAAACAGAGAGTCCCAGGTCAGTAAGGACTCAATAGTTGGTCTCAACCCAAAAACAAACAAGCAAACAAGCAAAACTTAAACAAAACGATCCTAAAATTCTTATGAAGGAACTCAGAAATTAAGAGCACTTGTTTTGTTTTGTTTTGTTTTTTTCTTTTCATAAGACCCTGGTTAGGTTCCCAGCACCCACAAGATGATTCCTAGCAATCTATAACTACAGTTCCAGGTAATCTAATGCCCTCTTCTGACCCCTCTGAGGGCACCATGCATGCATGTGGTACACATATGCCCATGCAGGCAAAACATTCACGCATAACATAGTAACTCAAAATTTAAAGATCCATATGAAGAGTAAAATTCTAAAACTTAATCCAACAAATTTGAAAAGCAACAAAAAATGGGAAATAAAATGGAGGCAGGAGTCTTTCTTGCCCAGAGACAGGAATCTTAGTAAGGCAGTGTGGAGTGATTCAGGGACCAATGGCAGAGGATGGGAGCCACAGATCAGCAGATGTGGACTGAGGACTACTACTGTCCACACATGGAAACCAAAGTGGAGTCACAAACAGCATGAAGTCCTTCAGAACTTTAAGAACAATAGGAGAATACTATCATGTCATCAAGGCAGAAAAAACTGTCTTAAGTTCAAATATGATACCAACTTACTAGAGTTTATTTATACTGAACTACAGCTCTTGATAAAAAATAAAAATAAAAAAAAACACCATAGCAAATCAGCCAAATCTGGAAGGGAATCCCTGAAATATGTGTCATTAACACGGTATCAGTACCCAGGTGATATAAAGAACTTTTACAAATCTATATAGGAAATAAGCAGTTCTACAGAGGAATGAGCAAAGCATAGAAGCTGCAAACTAGGCAGAAAGGCAGGTGGTCAATAAAAGCATGAAAAATGATCAACAGCCAGGTGATGGCACACACCTGCGATACCAGCACTCATGAAGCAGAGACAGGTGGACCTCTCTCTATGAGTTTACAGCCAACCTGGTCTACAGAGTGAGCTGTAGGGCAGCCAAGGCTACATGGAAACCCTGACTCAAAAAAAAAAAAAATGATGATGAACTTCATTTAATAATCACGAAATCAAGCCGTAAGCTAGGATTCTCCCATTAGGATGGGGAAGTGTGAAGCACGACACAACTGTAAATGAGGAAGGCGGAGACTCAGAAGCCAGCAGTGTGGAAGTGAAGGGCTTAACTCCCCAGAAGAGTGGCTCCATCAATGCCCTCCAAGGCTGAAGATTCTCAGTATAGCTGCTGAGTTACAGGCATGCTCGCTCGGCCCAGGGAGCTTGCATATGTAAACACAGAGAGGAGGCATCAGCTTTGACGTCACCCTGTCACTGTTTATAGAAGCAGAACCAGCCATGCATAATGGCACGGTGACATTTTTGTGTATTCTCAGCTACTCAAGAGGTGTAAGAGAAGATCGCTCAGTCCCAGAAGTTCTGGCCATCCTGGTCAACATAGCGAGACCTTGTACCACACACAAAGACTGATGGCAGAAAACTGGGAACCCAAGGGTTTGTTAATGTGTATGAAGAGATGAAAATTATTTATGGTTTATCCATACAAAGGAGACCCATTTAAGAGTTAAATAGTTAGAATCCTCTGATCTGGGAATGTAGATCAGAGGTGTTCAGCTTTTCTACTATAAGGCCCTGGGTTTGAACTCTAGCACTGGAAAAATTAGACTTCACCTATTAATGTGAATAAGTCTTACTAATTTAAAAAATAATGGTATTACAGGTTGACATATACTAATGGCGCATGTGTGAAGCAGTATGTTACAGACATTCGCATAAGCAGCTCAGACATAAAAGAGAAGAGGCTTATAATGGAAACCTCTAGAAAGGGGAGGGAGAACATGGAATGGGGGGAGGTGTACAAGAGACTTTAATAGCACCTGTCACACTTAAAAAAAAAAATCCAGAGTAAAATGTTTTAAACTACATAGTAGATATAGGGTATTTATTATTTTTATCCTTTTTATTTGAATTGAACCAACCATGACTGGGAAAAAAAAATCACTGAACAGATTCCTAATGACATTCAGCTATATTCATAGATTGGTACCTAGTCCAACTGTCATCAGAGAGGCTTCACCCAGCAACTGATGGAAACAGATGCAGGGACTCACGCTAAGCGGAGCTTAGAGAATCCCTCAGAAGAGGGGGAGGAAGGATTACAGGAACCAGAGGGGTCAAGGACACCATAAGAAAACTCACAGAATCAACTATCTGGGCTCATAGGAGCTCACAGAAACCGAACCAACAACCAGAGAGCCTGCATGGGACTGACCTAGGCTCTGTGCATATGTCACAATTGTGTAGCTTGGTCTTCTTTGGGGACTCACAGTGTGAGTAGGGGGCTGCTCTGATTCTTTTTTGCCTGCCTTTGGGACCCTTTTCCTCATACTGGGGTGCCTCACCAGCCTTAATACAAGGGAAGGTGGCTAGTCTTACAGCAACTTGATATGCAATGTTTAGTTGATACTCATGGGAGGCCTGCCTTTTCTGAAGGGAAACAGAGGAGGAGTGAATTTGGGTGGGTAGAGGGTAGGGACTGGGAGGAGAGAAAGGAGGGAAGGAGGGAACACTGTAGTTGGGATGTAAAGTGTGTGTGTGTGTGTGTGTGTGTGTGTGTGTGTGTGTGTGTGTGTTTGAACCAAAGGAAAGCTTTATTGAGATTCTCCTTTAGCAATAGTAAGTCAGGACCCAGATTTCCCCATACCACTGTTCTCCTTTGATGGTCTCAAAGCTCAGTCAGTTTCACAGCAAGTATTACAAAGCAGAACAGAAGAATGCCAGGACTAACTCCTGTTACTCAATCTATAGCTTAGTAACTCCCAAGATTACATCTATTGAAGCAACGCTGGCTGTTAGGTCCTGACACCTTTTCAGATGTGAATGCATCAATCAGACAGCAAATGCCGTGCAAATCCACAGGAAGCTGAGTCTGAGGACATTGCTGCCAGCAGCGTGGCAGCCACCAGCCTTCCTCACTCAGTATACTAATGCAATCAGTAGTCAGAAGTCTCTAAGAAATGCACTAGCCAACAATTACTCAAATCACAAGGAAGCCGACCCAATTAGGCTCAATCATAAATCCCAAATGATGCAGAGACATTTTCCCTCCCTTTGGGCTCCCCATAATATCTGAGGTATTGGGTAGGGAGCAGGAAGTAAGACTGAAGAATTAGGAACAGGAAGAGTGCTATCTAAAATAGAAAGAGAAAAATGTGACCTGAACAATCTTAAGAACAAGAATAACAAAGCTATTATATATTATATATATTATATATAATATAATAATATATAATATAATATATTAATATTATATATTATATATATATTATAATAACAAAGATCCCCACACTGCTCCCAGAAGCAAGTGCATAGCACCTGAGAACTGGCTACCCATATCCTAGTTTCACTTCATAGTACATGTTTGGTACAGAATTCACATCCATGTGCCTGCCAGAGCAGGCAGGACAGGATCACTAAATTCTTCAGGGGAGGAAAACAAATGAAGCATTTGTTCAAGGTCACAAGGAGAATGAGTGGGAGCCAAGTCTCCTGCATTCTGCACATCCCCCACACTCAAGGAAGGGTAGAGCATAGGCAGGGCTTGTGTTATAATCAACCCTGCCCCTGTGTTGAGAGCCCCATAGCTGCTTACACTGTGGGCTTCAGAGAGCTTTGGGGTTGCTGTATACATGGAAGTGCTTGGAAGTAGTGTGCCCTTTCCCACACTCCTGGCCTTAAGTACCTCCTATCTGGTTATCCGCCTGTGTCCTGTGTGATAGGTAGCCTTTGTCCTGGGTATATGTGAGTTGGGTGAGCAATCCCACCAAGCCTAGATTTCGAATGGCAAGCGACTACCTAAGACCTGCAACTGGTATCTCAAGTGGGGCTGTCTTCTGGAACTGAGCCTTCCGTCTGTGGACTGGACCCTACTCCACCAGTGAGAACTGAGCTGAAGAACCTCCCCACACCCTCAATGAGCTGCCCCTCCTGTCATCACTCAGGGCTCCATGGAGGCTACAGGTGAAACACTATGCTGTACAAGGTCTACAGAAGAGCAAGGGATAGACAAATGCTCTAATAGATAGGAGACACTCATGTAAATTTCTGATCACAAGAAAAGAGAAATGACATAAAAAATGTTGACATAGTAAATTGCAATGAAGTGAAAGCCCCCAAACACTGGCAACTGAAAAACACAAAATAAGGTCAAAGAAAATTGAACACATTCTCTCGGCAAATATAAGGTTAAATATAGCCTCTACAACAGGGTTCAAAAAACCAGCAGTAGCGAGAATAGTGACGCATGCCTTTTATCCTAGCACCCAGGAAGCAGAGGCAGGCATATCCCTGTCAGTTCAAGACCATCCTGCTCTACACAGTGAGACTCTATCTGGTGGGGGAGGGGGATTAACTTCTGTCCTGAAGATAGCTCAGAAGAACATGTGCCTACCTCAGCACCCAGGCCAGGCCACTCACAACTGCCTGTAACTCCAGTCCCAGGGGCACTGCATACATATAATTAAAACCAAAACTAAAACATTTTTAGGAATCCAGTACATACAGGAGGCCAGGCGGGAGAGAGAGGACCACAGGCATTATTTCCGAGGTGCAGCCGCGCTACTACTGCAGGCAGTCAGTGCATAATGTGCACGGCACCCTCCTTCCGGGCACTAGCTCAGCAGTGGGGTGACACTCTGTACACTTCTCTATCTGTATCTTCTACCCCATTAAGAAAATGAAGCTTGAGCAGGGCATGGTGGCGCACGCCTTTAATCCCAGCACTCGGGAGGCAGAGGCAGGTGGATTTCTGAGTTTGAGGCCAGCCTGGTCTACAAAGTGAGTTCCAGGNTGAGGCCAGCCTGGTCTACAAAGTGAGTTCCAGGACAGCCAGGATTACACAGAGAAACCCTGTCTCGAAAAACCAAAAAAAAAAAAAAAAAAAAAAGAAAGAAAAAGAAAGAAAATGAAGCTTAGGGCCAGCAGATGGCTGAGAGGAGAAGAGAAACTTCCCATGCATTGACAGCCTGAGTTCAGTCCTTGGAACCGACCCATGGTGGACGAGGAGAACTGACTCCGCTAGGCAGTCCTCTTACTCCACACATATCCCTATCACCCCCACCCTCTCCCGCCTCTCCAACACTAGTTATAAATAAAATAGAACTTTTTTTTAGAAAGGAAAATTAGTTTACTGGTTTTACCCATAAATGTTTATAGATTATCTCATCTACTAGAAAATATCAAAAAGATCAAGCAACAAACCCCTTGATTACATCAAACCTAAAACATCAGTTTACAACACACATCACTGTTCATTAATGTTGCAATCGGTTACCAGACACATCCTTTAGCAGAATATTGCGGTTCATACCTGTAATCCCAGTACCCAGAAGCCTAACACATGAGGTTTGCAAAGTTCAAGGTCAGCCTCCATTTTATAGGCTGGCCTGGGCTACTAAGCCTCGTAGGCAGGATGGCTCTACCTCAGGGCTTGGGGGAGCAGCTCAAGGCTATGTTTGCCTGGATGTGCAAAGTCTGGATCTCTAGCTCTAAGGAAGAAAAGCTCCCTGGTTTCAGAAACCACAGCTGAACACAGTGTCATAAGAAAAACTTCAAGGCACTGCCAGATGTGGGGCTAATGCACAAACCCAACAACTTCCATTTAAGTAGCAATAACCAGTTTCATAATTAATAAAAATTTCATTTGCAACAGCAATAAAATCTGTAAGACAGAAAACTAGAAATATATGCAGCAAGGAACTTATAGAGCCCTATGTAGAAAGCCCTAACACTGGACTGAGGTATAGAAAAGAAGCTGGAATGGGCACTCATCTGTATGGCCATGGCCATCTCTTCCCCATGAGCTGGCACAGGCTGCTGACAACAGAGCCACCACTTCCCATGAGTTAACACAGACTCCAGCAGCATGCCCACACCTAATACACGCATTCTACATTTCTCAGAATGAGCAATGGCAAGCAAATCTTTAAAAAAATAACAAAGAAAAATGAATTGTCTTATCAAGTATTAAAATATAAGTAAAACTGATGGATTTGCCTACACAATTAAGTTTCTATAGAGGAAAGAAACCCCATAAACAAATTTCAAAGATAAGTGACTAAGTAGGAGAGGGATGAAGAATACAACAGAGATCTGCGCAGCAATAAGCACAGGTAAGGAGGCCGTGAACAGTCTCAGGAGGACAGAGCCTCAAGAGGCAACAGTGAGATGCCATTTCCCACTGAGAGGCTGGACACATTCAGCTCTTATTATATAAAATGACACTCAGCAAAACAGATGCATACACAGACTTTTAAGGGGTAAATTGGCAATCTACTCAAATGTGCATACCACACTACATGACAATCCCACTTCCCAGGATGAGGATACAGAAATGCACAGATGTCAAGTGCACATGTGTGTATCCACACACCAGTACAATACAGTCAGCTTACCAATAACTGTTTGGATTTCACAGAGCAAAATATCACACTGTAACATTTTGAGACATCTACCTGCAAGAAGTCTCTTCGCCACAGAAGGTCGACTGGCTTCCTGTGGGAATGTCTCCTTTGAGACCAAGGGGCTCCTCTCACTCTTGGGCAGTACAGTTGGCCATCTCTCTAAGATCTTTTGGCTACCAACAGGAAATCTGCTCCGAATTTCTGTGAAACATTTCTTTGCCTTTTTAGGTGACAATTTCTTTTCCAGGAGAGACTCCAAAGCCTGTCACAAAACAGTCATTATTCTCTTAGTTTATACCACTAGAGTATGATTTTAGTCACAACACTGAAAAATATCACCGTCCAGAGACAAGTCATTAAATGGCTGTCTCTAATGGTTAACAAGATGTTCCCATTATTCTAAAATTGATATTATTTACAACAGGGATTAATAAAAGTAATTTCCACAAGTTCTTTTACTAGTTTAGTTTGTTAAAGTCAACATGACCATTTTAAAGAGGCACCCTAACATTAAAATTCAGAATCACTACTTTGGAAACAAGCAGTCTTCAGATCATAACTGTATATGCTACATGTTAATTTTCATTTCAACAAAACTTCATGAACTCAAGTAGTGTTTTGTGTGGGTAAATACATACATTTTCATAAGCTAATGGAACTCTGTGGGTCCGCTGGCAATCTGCCCATGGCCATAATGGTAGGAGGTGTATGTCCCATCCCCTAGCACACCCACACTCATTACTAGGCAGTACCGGTCAGTACGAACTAAAGACAGCTGAGCACAGTCAGGGAGGCTGAGTTCAAAGGATCATATGGAAGCAAGCCAGCAGGTCAGGAAAGCAATCAACAAGTGTTTAATTTCCTACATTACCGAATACTTTCAAAACTAGGGACTATCTACATTATGCTTACAATGCATTGTTAAAGGTACTCTTGCTCAGAATATGGGGCAATCTCTTGAGATTCTTTCTAGGATTCAGAAGATAGGTCCTCTAGTTGAAATTATTTTATCCAGTAAATGTTTCTTGCAGGTAAGTTGAAAGAGCATGAATGACATGGTATGTATGATCTGCTGTCAAAGTTCTGAGATCTGCACTTGATGCTCACATTCCTGACAGTGAGCTCTGTCTACACGGATGTAACCGAAGCTACTAAGAGACATTTGCTAGACAACAGGACTACAAAGCAGAGCAGGTTTTAAGGACTAGAGCTAGTTATTAGTAATTAGATATGTCTTTCTTTCTGGAATTCTCTCTACCATGGACTCTTCCTCCAGGGCCAACAGCTTATTAATACAGGATTATATTTTCCTACTTATTGATGAAAGTGTATGAAAGAAATAATACTGGCATGGATGGCTAATTAGTTTCAGCTCTCAAGAGATCTCTTTAACCTTTGCTTTAAAAATAGCAATAATATAAATTAAATTAATACTAACCAATGTATTTGTAAGTCAGGTTACTGCAGCAAGGATAAAAGGCTACATTGTATTGTAATACTTTGCAAACCTATGAAGCTATAAAGCCAGAGTTCATTGCTAATGCAGTCTCTGTAACCAATGACAAATAAGATCTTTGTCCACTCCCATTAGAACAGCCACTTGTGGAATGCCAGATGTTTCCAGTCATCCCAAGATCTGAGATTCTTGCTTGCATATATCCTAAGTGTTTCTTTTCTAGAACCTCTCTAGATCAAATACTGGTAATTAAGCACTAATCTGAGAAAGCCATTTTCCTTTCCTTTCCTTTTTTATGTAATAAAATCAGAATGTAAAGACAAGAAAAATACAAACTTACGTTCTTTGCAAAGCACCAAGTTAGCAGGCAAGGCAGTAGTTTTGCCCTACAGTCTCACTGACTGGAACTAGAGAGAAGTCAGAGTTATTTCCCTGCTTGGAAACAACATCCTTTTAACAAAAACTGGAGTCCATTTCCTACCTCGATTTGCTGCAAGATGTCTATGACCACGTCTGGCACAGAAGGATCAGCATCCAGCTTGGCGGAACACAGAGACAGCTGACGAATAAGGCTGCCCAGCTCCCTACACCGAGCAGGAACTGGGTGCTCCCCTCGGTCGGTAAACTGAGTGACAAACACTTGCAAGGCCCGGATGGCTGCTCGATGAGCGGCTGCCAGCCTAGACACTGCCCATGACTGGCAACAAACAAGAAGCACGGGGTTACTTCAGGATCTGACTTCCTGAACCACAGCAAGCATTAAGACTATCTGGAGTCAAACACTGGAAGTAACTGGGACCAGTGAGATCCAAGCACCCAGGAACTCTGCAAGACCAGTGGTACAGGCTCCTAATGGTCTGGGCCGGTGCCCTGTGCAAACTCTGCAGCCAGTCCCACAACACCCAGAGGAAGATCCACTCCCAGGTGCTTTAACACACCCAGGACCATAGGACCATAGGATCCCAAGTCCCAGGAGCTTGGTCACACCAGGATCTCAGGGTCCCAGAGGCACCTTGACTCCCAGGAGCTCTGACACACCCAGGATCTCAGGATCATAGGATCTCAGAATCACAGGATCATAGAGACAGCTGAACTCTGAGGAGTTCTGACACAACTAGGATCACAGAAGGACAGGCCCCAGTCAGATATAGCCAGGGCAGGTAGCACTAGAGATGATCAAATAGCAGGAGGCAAGCATAAGAACATAAGCAACAGAAACCAAGGTTACTTGGCATCATCAGAATCCAATTCTCCCACCATAGCAAGTCTTGGATACACCATCACACCAGAAAAGCAAGATTCGGTTCTGAAATCACTTCTCATGATGGTGATAGGGGACTTTAAGAAGGTTATAAATAACTCCCTTAAAGAAATACAAGAGAACACAAGTAAACAGCTAGNAGCCCTTAAAGAGGAAACACAAAAATCCCTTAAAGAATAACAGGAAAACAAAAATCAAAGAGGTGAAGGAAATGAACAAAACCATCCAAGATCTAAAAATGGAAAGAGAAACAATAAAGAAATCACCAAAGGAGACAACCCTGGAGTCAGAAAACCTAGGAAAGAGATCAGGAGTCACAGATGCAAGCATCACCAACAGAATACAGGAGATAGAAGAGAGAATCTCAGGTGTGGAAGATACCATAGAAAACATTGACACAACAGTCAAAGAAAATGCAAAAAGCAAAAAGCTCCTAACTCGAAACATCCAGGAAATCCAGGACACCTAAGACCAAACCTAAGGATAATAGGTATAGAAGAGAGCAAAGAGTCCCAATTTAAAGGGCCAGTAAAAATCTTCAACAAAATGAGAAGAAAACTTCCCTAACCTAAAGAAAGAGTTGCCCATGAACATACAAGCCTACAGAACTCCAAATAGACTGAACCAGAAAAGACATTCCTCCTGTCACATGATACTCAACACACCAAATGCACTAAACAAAGAAAGAATATTAAAAGCAGTAAGGGGAAAAGGTTAACTAACATATAAAGGCAGACTTATCAGAATTACACCAGACTTCTCACCAGAGACTGTGAAGGCTAGAAGATCCTGGGCAGATGTCATACAGACCCTAAGAGAACACAAATGCCAGCCCAGGCTACTATACCCAGCAAAACTCTCAATCACCATAGATGGAGAAAACAAGATATTCCATGACAAAACCAAATTTACACAGTATCTTTCCACAAATCTAGCCCTACAAAGGATAATAGATGGAAAACACAAACACAAGGAGGGAAACTAGTCCCTAGAAAAAGTCAGAACGTAATCTTTCAACAAACTCAAAAGAAGATAGCCAAACAAATATGATTCTACCTCTAACAACAAAAATAACAGGAAGTAACACTTTTCCTTAATATCTCTTAACATCAATGGATTCAATTTCCCCAGAAAGACATAGACTAACAGACTGGATATGTAAACAGAACCCAACATTTTGCTACATACAGGAAATGCACCTCAGGGACAGACACTATCTCCGAATAAAAGGTTGGAAAACAATTTTCCAAGCAAATGATCCCAAGAAACAAGCTGGAGTAGACATTCTAATATCGAATAAAATCAACTTTCGACCAAAAGTTATCAAATAAATAAATAAGGAAGGACACTTTATATTGGTCAAAGGAAAAAATCTACCAAGATGAACTCTCAATTCTGAACATCTATGCTCCAAATGCAAGGGCAGCCACATTCATAAAAGAAACTTTACTAAAGCTCAAAGCACATATTACACCCCACACAATAACAGTGGGAGACTTCAACATCCCACTCTCAGCAATGGACAGATCATGGAAATAGAAACTAAACAGAGACATAGTGACCTGTCTATACCAGGAGTAACCACAGATCCTCCCTAACAGGTATACAGAAACACTGACTAAACACTGTAAATGTACTCTATTAATAACCATTCATTGGAATCATAACGTACCTTCTTAGTATGTTTAATTTTTTGTGGACTCAATTTATCCAATTCTTCCTGGATTTCTTTTACCTGTTTTATGAAAAGGGGGAAACAAAGCTTTTATGTCTGCCCATTGATCTTTCTTATAGAAAAACAGACCCTGGTTTATCCAAACATAATCCTTACTAACTCAAGTCACTTAAAAATAAGAAAAGGCTTCTCATTCATTTCCTATACCCCACTAACACCGACTGATTTCTGTTTCAAAATGGTTAACAGAACTATCCCTAGGTCCCCAGTGTAAGAACTGACCATGAATGACCAACAGAAGGATTAGCTTGCTCAGTCTTATGAGCCACACTAGAGACTTTTGCTTTCTACAAGGTGTACTAGTACAGCACCAGGAAGGCATAGACAGTGGTTATCTGAATTCTGGGCCAGCCAGGGCTACATGGTCAGACCCTTTCACACACCACACACACACACACACACACACACACACACACACAGAATCTGACATGGTAGATCTATGTTTCAGAACAATCTCAGCTAAAAATACATATAGCTTATGGTATAGCACTTGCTGAGAAAAGTTTTTGTGGCAATGGTGTAAAATAAGACCCAATATAGGATTCAAAAAAAAAAAATACATAAGAAAATCTAACTATGACATTTGCTTTTAAACAAACAAACAAAATATATCTTTTGGTTCAAGCAATGAAAACCAACATGTAACTTCAAATGACCAAAATGGGTTTAAAGGTTTATTAACAAATAAAAGTTAAAGTTAAAACAAACTTTAAAAAAAATCCATTATATATACATGCACAAAAATCCAACGCAAATGCATGTTTATTAATCACTAATTGTTTCTTGAAAGACAATATAGTCTTCAATCTCTATCATAAAATAAAGAGTAACCCATGTAATGAAACTACAACAGATAGAAAAGTCACTCTAAGACTCAGGCTGAGATGTACAAGCACTTTTTTAGAAGGAAAAATGTCTTTTAGTAGACTCAATCCTCTATGCCCCCAAAGTTAAAAACAACATGCTTATCACACACACACACACACACACACACACACACACACACACACACATCTTTCTGTCAAAAGAATGTGAATGACTAGTCCATAGGTTTAGGAAATTGACCCTGAAAATTCATTAGCGCTTATGTAGGGCCCTTTTGCTCATCTTTCTGTGACTAAGGGAAAACTGCAAGTCTCTAAGAAATTCACATGTAGGCCACTTGCTCCAACTCCCCTGGCTTTTCCATACCTGCTGCTGAAGAACATAGAGCATGCGGGCACAGCGGACGGCTTGCTCCTGTCTCCTGACTCGGATTCGGTGCTCTTCATCTGGATCCAAAGCCTCTTCTAGTCTGTCTGAAAGTATTTCCCCACATTAGGTTAAAAACCACACACAGACACTCTAAGTACTTAATGGAGTAATAGCTGACAAGTCTTACTAAGGAAGCAAAGAGGCTGCCTTAGCAGACTTAACTTCTAACAGCCAAGGCTGAGACTGAGTGAGTGATCTGTGCAGACTCAGGGAAAGAAGGAACACAAAGATGCTGGCAAGCTCTCCTGTGCACCAGAATTCACAAAAACAAATTCCAATAGACAGCAAGTTCACTATCTCAAAACTCTTTTATACTGAGCCAAAATGTACAATGCTTTCCCTGTTTTTCAAAAAAACAAATCTTTACTGGACTATTTTCATGTTAAGTGAGATTATTTTTATTGAATCATTTATCCTGAATCCAAATGAGAAATTCTTTCTCTAGCATTTTAAGATGGGAGTGCTAAAGTCATTTGGATGCCTAAGTGTCAAGCTACATGTCAGGAAACACACTCGTGTACACTGGCTCTCCATATTTCTGTAAAGATCACTGCAGTCCATTTCTGGAACCCTGCCCAGGGGAGAGCCAATCTATCCATCTCTTCTAGACTATTGTTTCCAAGTATACTTACACACATTCTTTTATAAAACGCTTAACAGACAAGCTTGATAAAAGCAATACTCTGCATGTGTAAATGTATTCTGAGTTTGATTTCCTCACTGACTGTTACACATGAGAGAGGGGATGAAGAGCAGCTCACCAAGCATGCATGGGCTTAGGACCCAGCACCAGTCAGGAAATGAGTCAAACAAGAATAATAAGGCAACTAGGCTGCTAAGAAAGGCAAAACTTTGAAGCCAGAAGTTGCACATACAGGTAAAAGTCACATGGGAGTCTCTAGGGCAAGTCATTGCCACCTCTATTTGAGTTACATAGTGGAGAGAAAATCCAAGCTTACATACCTGTAAGAACAGAAACAGGACCGGGTTCTGGCAGGAGTATTTAACTCCTCACCTTGACAGTGAGTCTAAAGCAGCCAGCGGGCTTGGGAAGCCTAAGTTTCTGAATCAGAATCTGAGACTGTGCATTCGCAGGTCTTCCTAATCATTTGTCCTTGTCAGGCATTTCTAGTATAGTCACCAACTCCTGGTGACCACTGAAATACTTAAATAAACAAAGTAACCCAGGCCAGCCTTGCCTCCACAGATCTTCTAAAACTCAGTTCTAAAGGGCCTGGTCTTAGGCCAGATCACCAGAGCATGAGACCTGAAAGCTCTGTTCCCTGGAGCTTGGCTTCTACCTAAAGCATCTGGTGGGGTTATGCTACACACCAACAGTAAGGGATAATGAGACACAAACCCCAATACTTCTAGGGTATTCTATGGAGATGTTCTGAATCACCCATGATGCTCAAGCTTTATAGGACATGCTCATTAGGAAGACTGGAGGAGACATTTTCTGGCTGTGTGAGGAAGCTGCTTTCCTCAGGAAACTGCATTTTGGTTTAGATGTTGCTGTCTGCAACTGGTGGCAGTCTCTCTGTAGCTAGTCCCCAGAGCTGGGGGATGAACCTGTACCTATCCTTAGTACATCTTTTTTTTTCTCCTACCTAGCCATATCCTCAGTGGAAGTTTTATCTTGTGTCAACCAACAGGAGCACATTTACGCTTTTCCTCTAACAAGCATATATATTTTAAACCTTAAATGCAAAATACAATTTTAGACTACGTACTATCCTAGTCCAAGAGCACCTCTTGCTACACAACTTTTCATGCCCCACTGGCTAAGAGCTGGGCTTGGTGGTCTACTTGTTGGCTATAGTAACCCTACTCTCCATTCCTGAATCTATTACTTCTCAAGGAAATGCTAAGACCCTGCCATTACTAACTACTGTGAAAATGGTATATGATGATTATACTTCTTCCCTTCTACCCTGTGGTCATATATGATGTGGGTTTATCTACAATATACATGTACTATAGTATGTTTTTAAGACTTATTTATTATTATACATAAGTACACTGTAGCTGTCAGACACACCAGAAGAGGGCATCAGATCTCATTACGGGTGGTTGTAAGCCACCATTTGGTTGCTGGGATCTGAACTCAGGACCTTTGGAAGAGCAGTCAGTGTCCTTACCCACTGAGCCATCTCGCCAGTCCATACTACAGTATTTTAAAGCAAATTAAAATAATTTTTCAAGAAGCAAATATGATAGGATGCTTTGTATGTAGGTGCTAGAGGTCAGGCAATCCATACACAGGAGGTGGGCAGAGCAAACTCATCAAAGAAAGGAGACCTATGTCAGACTCCAAGTCCAACAACTCTCTTGGAGTGGTTGCTAAGCTCTACTGAACCAACTAGCTCACAGGAGGCAGTGGAACTCAGCTTGTGAGTACACTGGGGAAGGGGGCCCAAACGAATGAATGCATTTAAATTATCCCAGGTCATGGCATCTCATCTAATGAAGAGGTGAGTTTTTCTCACCTTTTTTAGTTAGTGCTTCAATCTTACGAATACAACTGCTCAATTCCTTTTGGAGTCTCTGAACTTCCAGCAGACCTTTCTGTTCCCACAGGTTTTTGTTCTCCTCCATTCTGGGTTGCGGCTGAAGTCCTGGATCATGGGTAGGTGGTGAATTTGGCACAGTACGATCAGATCGTCCTGGATGAGATGTGTACACATACACTTTAGCACCTGAGCTGGAAAGGCTTACTTTGGACGGCTGGTGGCTGCAATGACAGACCTCCTGATTCTTTGAGTCTTTCCTTTCCACTTTGGTGTGCATACATTTGTGAGAGCTATGGGGCTGACTTCTGAGATGATCTTTCACGTGTTCTTCAAATTGTCTTCGTTTTACATCTCTCTTGGCTAGGTGGACAGCATAGCTAAGCCTCTCTTCTGATATGACAGAAAATGAGACAGAACTGCTTAATTCATTTCCAGCTTTAAAATCTAAGTCTTTACCATGATACAATTCATTGTATGAGTGTTTCAGTTTTTCAATTTTAATTCCATGTGGACAAGAGTACCGGACTGCCAAGTTGCTGGGATTTGTAGGAACATTCTTATTAAACTGCAGCTGGTTCTTTAAGAAATAAACAAAAGTAAGCTCACATTAGAAAAATAACATATTGCATAGCATACACACACATACATACACACACACACACACACACACACACACACACCACATTCTCACTCACTCACTCACTCCAGTGACCAATATTTTACCTAGAAGATTATTTGTATAAAGAGATATTTTCCTGATGTGCCCAGAGAACCACCTGTATACATGACATATAAGGTTCTCTAACTAAATCATCTAACCAACCAGCAAGTTCTTCAACTCTCAATTACAGATCTGCCCTGGTTCAGAACATCAAAGTTGAACAGGACACAGAGACCCTGGGTTAGAGCATTCTTAACAAAAGCCCCACAGGCATACACTACACAGCAGAGCGAAGCCAGTGGATGCCATCCCAGGTCTTACTGAGATTTCCATCTGGTCATTACACACTCCTTTACCCTGTGTCCATAAAGCATTTTGTTCACTTACCCAGGCTTACATAGACTTAAGTTCTTCCCAGAGTTCATCATAACAGACAGCCTTATGATGCTCTACGCTTAAGCATAAACATCCTTCTATATTCCTCATAGACTTTAAGACTACTTTCACTGTTGCATTTTCTAATCTTCAAAAACCAGCCTTTCAGGCTGAGCTACAATTGTATTGAACAAATAAGATTATTCTAGTTTTTCCACTAATAAGTATGTACAGGTGTGTATTTAAGATTTTGTTTTGTTTTTCTGTTTTTACATTATTTTCTTAGGTTAAGTAATATGTTCTAGGATTATCAAGTCAAGAGAAATAATTGCATGACTTTACAACTTAAAAGAGCCCCCCTCGGGGCTGGTGAGATGGCTCAGTGGGTAAGAGCACCCGACTGCTCTTCCAAAGGTCCGGAGTTCAAATCCCAGCAACCACATGGTGGCTCACAACCA
>NC_034603.1:40011596-40084850 GCF_900095145.1 Mus pahari
CCTGCCTCTGCCTCCCGAGTGCTGGGATTAAAGGCCTGCGCCACCAGGCCCGGCCGATGGCACACATTCTTAATCCTAGCACTCAAGAGGCAGAGTGGCAGATCTCTGAGTCTAAGGCCAGCCTGCTTTATAGAACGAGTTCCAAGATAGCCAGACTATACAGAGAAACCCTGTCTTGAAAATAAATGAATAAATAAATGAAATTTCTTTGAAAATTTTCTCTCTGACTAAGAACCAACACACACACACACACACACACACACACACACACACACACACGTGTGCACACACATAAGGAGCCTAAATTAGGCAGGCAGTGGTGGTGTACATCTTTAATCCCAGGCAGGTGGATCTCTGTGAGTTTGAGGCCAACCTGGTCTACAGAGTGAGTTCCCAGACAGCCAGGGCTACACAGAGAAACCCTGTCTCGAAAAACCAAAAAGAAAAAAAAAAATCCAAAACACTAAAACAAAATAAAAACCCCAAACCCAAAATAAACAAACAAAAAGCCCCAATAAGCAAAGACCAGAAGAAAATATTATTTGCAAGTACAAAGGGCTCCGTGTATGTGTGTGTGTGTGTGTGTGTGTGTGTGTGTGTGTGTGAGAGAGAGAGAGAGAAAGAGAGAGAGAGAAGAGGCTCAAAACCACCTGTAACACCAGTTCTTTTTACTTTTCACCTTGACACATACCTACACTCATGTGCATACAACCATGCAGAAATCTACATACACACACACATAATTAAAACAATTTTTAAATCTTTAAAAAATATTTAACCTTATAAAAAGATAGTGAAATTCCATAAGAGAGTACAATACTATAGGCTTTCAGTAAGGCTACAGGGAAACATGTTATCATAGAGTAATACACATAAATTCACACAGGTACACTCATACACATTTAGGAAAAACACACAGGAAATGGGAAAGACAGAAGAGATGAAGAAAAAGCAGGAAAGGGGGCGAGAAAGGGAGAGGCCATGACTGTGTAATGGGCTAGGCGCACACCTTTCTGGGGTAACTTTGCAATACTTGCCTACTTTTGACCCAGCAGTCTAGTATCACTTCTGGGACACCATGCAGAGCCACTCCCAAGAGTACACATATAAAAGCTCACTTACTATTATATGGCTTGTAATTGCCAATTACTGAAATCAACCTACATGTCCATGCAGTGTTGGTCATGGAATAATCTTTGAGACAGTCATAGAATAGAGTGCTAGAAATAGAAGACATAGGATGTCTCTAGAAACAGCTCTGGGAACTGGTGTGGAGGTACTTTGTAGAAAACATGGTGGGAAAGAGTAGCTGTAATATCAAGAAAAGAAGGTGCCATAAGAATATGTGCATGCATCTGGTTCTTAGGACATACAGAAAAATGACAAAGAAAACTGGGAGTTAATGAGATCCATTATCCTGAGGGCATGATGGGAAGAACAAGAGGAGGGACGAGCAGACAGAGGAAGCAGGCAGAGGCCACACTCTCCTGAACACATCTGTTTGCACAGGTTTGCATTGGAACCATGTGAATGCTTCACAAACACCAGGGAGGTGGGGGGCTAAGATAACAGAAAACCCTAGAAGGGTATCAATAGAAAACAGTGAAATGAAACCAACCACACCAAAAAATGAGAGTGGAAAAACATTTTAACCTGTAACTTTTGAAAGCATTTGAATGACCACTGTTAGATGCACAAAGCACTTTAAGTACTTTTTATCCATACACCTGAGGGCTGAGCTATTAAATAGCTACATGTGGACAAGGGGCACCAGGCTTCACATGCTAGCCCAGAGGAGTCCAATGCCCTCTTCTGGCCTCTACATACAAGTATCCACATGTGCACATACAACTCAGACATAGACACACACTTTTTTTTAAGTTATTTTCTTAAGTATGAAAATGATACAACTGGGTAAGAAAGTTCATTCGTAAAGTGTTCTGAAATATTTAAATGAAAGCGGCACTGTTTGTAGCTTCCTTTGGAATGCTTATACACAAACCTTAGAGACAGATGGTTGAGCAGACATAAAACTGGGCAAATTATTAACAACTGCTAAATCTAGAAAATGGCTTCAAAATGTTCAATGTCTTTTTATTTTTCAACTTTTCTTCATGTTTAAAATGTTTTGTAATAAATATCTGAAGGAAAACAGCAAACAACCTGGGGCTGAAGATTCCTGGGGTCACTCATGGCATCCAGTTGGAGACTGGGCGCTAGATGAACACATGTAGAAGCTGGCTGGCTTGGTCCCATCACGTCAGATGATGAACATAAGCGACTGCCTAGTTATCAGGCAAATCTTCCTTAAACGAAACAAGCATCAAATTAAAGCATACAACTACCTTCAAATAACAGAGTAAAAAACCCACAATCCCATGCATATATAGCAACATTCCAGAGTGAACTCACAGTAACCTTGCACAAGAATGACTGCTTAAAAAGAGGTCTATTTCTTGCATTTATAAAAGCAGCCATTTTTGAAATTCTTATTTTCAAAAGAAGAGGGAGCCACTATTTTAACGATAATCCCTTGGGCCATTTTCATTTAAAATCCTAAGGGTCTATACTAAGTTCTATTGTGACAAACTATTGTTTTTATGACCTGGTAGTTTCATGGACATGTTCTACATGAATAAGTCCTAACTACTGGTCAAAAGAGCAGAATGTACTCATTCCAGAATGGTTAAGTAGCTCAGATAAAATCCCAAGGGGGTCTAACTGGAGCTGGGGTTTTAACTAGCTGAATGGGCTCTCTAGATGTTTAGCTCCTCCATCATCCCCACCCTGTACACATTCAGTGAGCCCACATTCAGGCTACAGAAGAATCTACGATGCTCTAAGGAGCTCCACCCCCATCCTTCTCTCTATTCTCAAGATCTTTTAACATATTTGAATGGCCCTGTCACTTGAGGTTAACCATGTTGTCATCCATAGCTATTTACCTATTTCAATGTCTGTGTCTCAGCTTCCCAGCTAGACATGGCTCCTTGAGAATTGAGGGCCTTGTCTTACTCTTTTATTTCTCACAATTTAATGCAACATGGTTGCATTGAGCAATTTTCTGAGAAATTTTAAGTTTTAAATACACTGGAAAATTTGTTCTCCCAAAGAATTCTAGAGCAAATCAATTGGGAAGTTCAAGGTTAA
Organism: Mus pahari; assembly: GCF_900095145.1. Lineage (NCBI taxonomy): Eukaryota > Metazoa > Chordata > Mammalia > Rodentia > Muridae > Mus > Mus pahari. The sequence goes on from NC_034603.1 coordinate 40,014,747, forward strand.
GAGGAAAAAAAAAAACTAGCTTAAATCTTTTAAAAATATTCCAAAGTTTACAGACTGGATCCTCCTAAAGGCAGATGCATTTGCAGGAACATAAAGACAGCTGTACAAGATTGCTTGTTCCCAAGACAGAGACATGATCCAAGAAGCAGATGGGAAGCATACGAGAAAGGCAATGCCAATGGCCTGCCAGCACCACAGGGCCGTACACCTCAAGTCAACAATCACACACACATTCACACACAAGTCCAAGGACACCCACCCCACACCACTCCCTTGTAAAAAGTCCTGGGATAGCCCTTTCCTTGTAATGCATTCCCCATCTTTCCAAAAGTCTCCCAATTTGTTACCCTACACACCCTGTGACATCTGCCACAAAGTATCTCTCCAGGAATCATGAGGTCCCTACACATCAGTTCCTCCATCTACGCCCAAGACAAACGGTTCCCCAGCCTCTTCCCTCCCAGAATCCCAGGCCATCTCCAAATGTTTTCTACGTATCTACTGGAAGGTGCCCCTCAATTCACCCTCCCCCATCTCTCCCAGAGCATCCACTGTCAGCCTAGCTTCAGGAATCCCTCCCACAGCTCTTTTCCCATTCCCCTGAAGATCATCTCTGAAATGGCCTGAAACTGCCGGCACAGTTGTTCTCACTGCAGATGCTCTGGGAAGATTCTCATAGGTTGTTACCTCCCCTGCAGATCCTGGACTGACCCACATCCTGGTACCAAGCTTGCTGGTGTAAGAAACTTCCACAGCCTGGCCCCTCCCTACAAGTCCCAGGCTCCCTCTACGCACTGTCTCCTCCCCTGATGCCCTTACTCCCTCAGTGGCCAGTCTCCTAACCACTGTCAGGTCAGAGACACCTTCACCTGCCTCCTCCCCAGAGGGCCCAGTCACCCACACTGGCGCAGGTACATGTCTGACCATGGGAACCCTCCCCTGATGCAAAGCCTCCCTCGCTGCCTCGGGAACTGTTCCACTGTGTCTCCTCCACAGATCAGAGAGACCTTCAGAGCCTGCTTCCCTCTCAAATTCAGGGACACTGGCAGCAGTGGGTACTTCGGTCATTGGTCTTCTTTGCCATATCCCCGAGCTTTCTCCACAGCCTCTATCCACCACCCTGTGAGGCCCACAGAGGCCAGAAGCTATGGGCTCTCCCACAGTTGTGGGAATTCTAGCAGCCACAGGCATCACAGCAGGCTGTCTTCTCTGTACATCCTCAGTGAGTGTCACATCCCCTGCAGACTCGGGGAGTGCCACAGTCACTGGTACCCTTGTAGGTGGCCTGCCTCCAGAGTCTGAGGCTCTCCTATAGCTGTGCTCCCACACAGAATCAGATGCCCCGAAAGCCACGCCCACACCAGCTGGTGACACCCCTACTGTCACAGGTATGCCCACTGTCTCTCTCCTTCCTGAGAAGCTCGAGAAACTTCCGGTGCCAGCCTCTATCTTCAGAGAACCAGGTAGTTCAGGAGCCAGGGGAACCCCAATAGCCGGTCTCCTTCCCCATGAACATGGGAGAGCCCCAGGTTCAGCATCCTCTACCACAGATGAACACTCCTCAGGAGCCACGGGCCTCGAGCAGGCAACGTGAGTTCTTCCCGGCAGGTTCACCCCATCTGTAGAGCTGCTTTCCTGACACACCCACAAGGCAGCAGGTACACCCAGAGCGGAGGGTACGCCTTCTGTGGCCCACCTGTGCTTTGGCACAATTGCTTCAGTCAATCCCACAGCCCGCCTCCTCCCACACAGACATGAGAGATCTCCACATCTGACATCCTGATCCACAGCCCCAGGTATCCCTAAAGCTGCAGGCCCCTGAGCCTCCGGCTCCCTCATGACCTGCCTCCTTTCCCACAAGCTTAGAGGATTCCCATTGTATGTCTCCTCCATAACTGGCCCTGGCAATGGCTCAGCCAGGGGAGCTTCCTGAGCTGGCTGCTGCCTCTCCCACAGGCCTGAAACGTCATAGCTGGTTTCTTCTTCTCTACCTCCTGGTACCACCACAGTCTGCAAACCTGGCAACTGTCCTGTTCCCCACAGTCCTGGAATACTTGCATCATCTGCCTCCTTCCCCAAAGCCCTGGGTGCTCCCATTGCCTGTTCTATACCCCACAGGCCCTGGGCACCTCCTATCTCGTGCTCCTCAGAAGCACAGAGTTCTGCAGTCTGTGGGGCACCCCATGACCCTGGGTCACCTCCACATCTAGCTTCCTCTTCTCTAGCACAAGGCACTCCTACAAGTCCCATGGTCCTTAGGCCAGGAATACCCCTAGAACCTATATCTTCCACCTCTTGTCTCCTTTGCCACAACCCTGGGGCCCCGTGGGAGGTGGTTTCATCTTCCATCGCCCTGGGTAGTACCAGAAGGGCATCAGGGCCCCCTTCGATCTGCCCCCTTTCCCATAACATATGCCCATATTCAGCTCCTTCTGCCAAAGCCCCAGAAACCTGCCCTGACTGCCCTCCCACACACAGACATGAGGTACCCCCACATTCCCTCACTTCTCCAACTCTGGGTCTTTTCAAGACCTGAGAGCATCCTATGGCCTCAGGCACCACCACAATTTGTCTTTTTTCCCAAGGGCCAGAGGCGGCACAGTCTACCTTCTCTACTACCTCAGGCCCACCCACAGCAGGAGGCGTCTTCCCTGCTTGTCGTCCCTGCCTACAAAGGATCGAGACTCTCTCACAACCTGCCCCTAATCCCCTCGCTGTGGGCAGTCCTGAGGCCTGGGGGGATGTCCTAATATAGCCTCTTACCCAGGGTCCCGTGACACCACCTTGGCTGGTCTCTACCCAGGAAGCTAGCCCAGGAATACCCTTCTCGACCGGCCCCTCTCCCGCGGGAACGGGATACAGCTCCACTCTGCTTCCTTCCCAGCATCCTGACGCTACCCTCATAGCCTGCACCTTCAACCACAGTTCCAGGATGCTTTCATGGCCAACTGTTCCTGGACGACCTTTTCGCTCACAGCTTGGTGAGCTCCTATTGTCTGGCTCCTCCCCAGATACAGTCACCCACACAGACCCTGCAGGCCCAACCACCTCGGGCTCGCCCACAGCCCCGTTCACCCACACTGCCCTGGGGTCCATTGCTGCCTCAACCGAACCTGCAGTCCCAGGTGTCCCAAAGGGGGACCTAGAGGGGACTGCGGGCTCCACACTCCTCTTCTCTAAAGGCCGCCGACCATTCTGCAGCCTCCCTATGTTTGCACAGAGCATCCGCCGCACTGAAGACCTCACCCGGCGCCTTACTCCATAGCCTCGGGATAACCCTGCACCCCACCTCCTCGCCCACAGAGGCCGAACACCCCGGCGCAACCTGCGGGCCCTCACGCAATGAGCCGGCATCTTCGCTGCCAGCGTACACCTGCGTGGCCCGGGCAAGGACCCCGTGCCGGGCTCGCAGCTCCTGCACAATTCCTGTCCCCAATGCAACCTCAGGCACGCTGTCTTTGCCTCTGTTCCCCCGCACACGCACTCACAACCCTCGGATCCAGTCCTCGCTGCCTTTCTGCCTCCCAGCTCTCTCCAAACCCCCGCCCGATCCCGGACGCCGCCCCCCGCTCCGGCCCCCCGAAAGTCTGACAAATGGAAAGGTAATAGGAGGGGCGGAGCCGCAAGGCAAGCCTGGGGCGAGGTCTCTCTCACTGCCTCACTGACTAATGCAGCTTCCCAGAATTCCCCCAGCTCCGGCCCGAGCCCACCTGGTTTGGGCGAGGCGCGGCCACCAAGAGACCGTAAGGCGACCCCACGCTAGGCCTCGCTTCCGGCCTCTCGCTCAGTCGCCATGGCAACAGGCGCGCGGCTGTTTGGGAGCCGTTGAGTTTCCTGAGACATTTGAGGATCAAGCTGTTGTACCGCGACGGGTTTTGCAGTCACTGTCCATGAAGCCAGGGTGGGGACCAGGCCAGGTCAGACGTCTAGTTGTCTGAAGGAAACTGGCGCCAAAAAGAAACTCCAGCAGACCAAAAAGACGGCCCTAAGAAGTTATGGCCATCCAAGGCTCCCGTAGCACCGCACTGCTGCGGCGGCCCCGCCCATCTGGAGCCTGCCTTGGGCCCCGCCTTGGGGCCGCAGGACCCTAGGGCTCCTCCCGCGCTCCTCTCTGCACAGTTGAACTCATGGCCACCTTCGAGGAGGTGAGCGTGCTGGGCTTCGAGGAGTTCGACAAGGCAGTGAAGGAGCATGAGGGCAAGACCATTTTCGCCTACTTCAGCGGTTCTAAGGATACCGAAGGGAAGAGCTGGTGCCCGGACTGCGTGGAAGGTGAGGCTGGGACCAGGACTGGGGGTTGCTGCGCCACAACCGTGCTAGGAAGGGCCCTGCTGAAGTCAGAAAGTGGGATGAGATGAGGATCTTGGTCCTGCAGACCCGCAGAAGCGCCAGAGCTGTATCCCGTCTCTCGTTAGGTCCTTACTAGCTCCACCCAAGGATGACCCTCATTTTTATCACGGATTCAGATCTTGGAACCTGGTTCTTTAAAATTCTCAGTTCCCCAAATGATTAGTGTTTCATAAAGACCAGACTCACGAGTTGATCTTTCCGTTAGCACATATGTATGCTGAGTTTTCTGAGTGTGTCTTAAAGACAATCAGGACTAGGACTTAAGTGATTCCCGAGTCCAGAAGACACCCGACTTTAACATCCTATCTTACAACGGGTTAAAGTCTAAGACTGGGGACGGGAGGGCGCGGGTCTGTCGCGGTTGATGTGTAATTACTTTTTAACTTTTAAAAAAGCTGAGCCAGTCATTCGAGAGGGGCTGAAGCATGTTACCGAAGACTGTGTGTTCATCTACTGCCAAGTAGGAGACAAACCTTAGTAAGTGATCAGTCATGTATACCGTATCTATTAAAAAGCTGGGTAGAAAGGACCTCAAATAATTGGTCAGGCTCTGTGTTTTGGGTGTTGTCTGATAAGCTAAACCATTAGAATTACTGAATACATATTTACAGTTAATGTTCAGTCACATATCATTAATGAATTTAGTCTAGAATAAGTTCAGAACTCTATTGACTTTACATTTGTTTTAACTTAGCCACACTTTAAACTTTGCAGAAAGTGACACATAAGTTACAGTTCTCAAAATGTTTAAAGGTTAACAAAAGCAATGGTTACAAATATATATAGGTCAACTGTTGAGTAAACTGTAATGAACCAAGTAGTATTTTTCATTATGTTTCCTTTTGGAACAGCTGGAAAGATCCAAATAATGACTTCAGACAAAAACTGAAAATAACCGCAGTGCCTACACTACTTAAATATGGAACAGTAAGTGTCTACCTTTATGTTGTAGCTATAATGTAGTTAAGACTCAAGTTGTTTTAGTCATATTAAAAAGATCTTGACCTTTGATTTCCAACATCACATTGTTGTTCAGAGTGCATCAGAAACACACAAGTTGGTGTCCATTCCTCTGCCAATCCCAAGGAACTATTACTAATGCAGATATTAGTGTCTGGGGTGTGTATTTAAGCCACTTTTAAGATTCTGTGTTCAGAAGAAAGTTGACTCATTTCTGAAAGCACCTTTGTCAATGTTTTCTAAATCCATTTTTCAGGCTTAAAAGGGCTCTCCCTCTATTTCAGCCCTGCCCCTGGAATGTTAAAGAGTTGAGGGAAAGAGATGGCACCAGACATGCTATCTCTTGTTTTCAGCCTATGGGGCTTCCTGGTGTGGAAATTTAAGGCCTCTCAGGCCAAGTGTTTTAATGATTCATCTTGAGACAAGCATCCTAACTATTTAATAAAGCTTGTTATAACTAGCTAATGGCATAATTTCTATGTTCAAAAATTTGTCATTCAAAGTAGAATTCATTCCACCCCTAGTAATATTCATAGCAGCAATGAAAACTTAACCATTCTTTTTACAGCCTCAAAAACTTGTGGAGTCTGAGTGCTGTCAAGCCCGCCTTGTGGAGATGATCTTCTCTGAAGATTAAGATTTGATGACCTTGCCAGACTGTGGTGGCACATACCTTTAGTCCCAGCACTCGGGAGACAGAGGCAGCTGGATCTCTTTGAGTTTGAGGCCAGCCTGGTCTACAAATTGAGTTCCAGGACAGCCAGGGCTACAGAGTAAAGCCCTGTCTGGAAAAACCAAACCAAACCAAAAAAACTTGATGATTGCAATTTTGTATTGATTACCTGGTTTGTTTAAAAGCAGCCACATAATTGCTTTGAATTGATGAGTAAATGATGTTAAATCAGTGTCTGTCTAAACAATAAAGAATTAAAATACAAACCGTTAAGTTTTTTAACACACGGCTATCTAAAAGATTTGAGTAAAATGGGTCTCCAGTATGGTGGTAGTAGCTCAAAGGGAATATTGAAGATAGAAAGTTAACTTATTAACTTCCAAATCTGCAGCAATTTTAGTATCTATTACCTTAAGTTCTGTGTATTTGCAAAACCCTTTCTGCCTTTGAAATGGAGAAACTCATTAAACCATTTAGGAAAGACATGGGATTCATATGCTTAACTCAGGCAGTTTTCTTTCACAAATATCTAAAATGTGATTCTTTTGTTGTCAAACAGGCTGGTTCTCCTAGCCACAGGCCAAGTACTATCTAAATCTTAATTTCTTCAAGTAAGAATTGTGTCAGGCTCTGGGCGTGGTGGCACATGCCTTTAATCCCAGCACTCAGGAGGCAGAGGCAGGCGAACTTCTGAGTTCAAGGCCAGCCTGGTCTACACAGTGAGTTCCAGGACAGCCAGAGCTACACAGAGAAACCCTGTCTTAAAAAAACAAAAAAAAAAAAAAGAATTGTGTCAGGCATACTGACACACACCTGTAATCTTATTACTTTAGATGCTAAGGCAAGAGGATGACAAGTTTAAGGCAAGGGGAGACTACAGAACCAGACCTTGTCACAAATTTAAAGCCCAACTATTCTGCAAGAAAGCAAGAATATGGGCTGAAGAGGTGGTTCAGTGCTTAAGAGCACTGGCTGTTCTTCCAGAGGACATGGTTTCAGTTCCCAGCACCCACATGGCAGCTCATGAGATGTCCATAGCTACAGTTTCAGGGGATGGGACACTCTCTTCTGGCCTCTGAGAGAACCAGGAATGCAGTGAGACATACACATGTAGGCAAGATTCATACCCATTTAAAAAAAAAAAAAAAAAAAAAAAAGAGGCCAGTAGCCACCTTGAAGCCCAGTACTCAGGAGACTGAAGTAGAAGAATCACAAGTTCCAAGGCAGCCTGGGCTACAAAGTGAGAACCTATCTCAAAAAACTGGTGGTCAACAGTTCTTGCCGCCCTTGTAGAGGGTCCAGGTTTGATTCCCAGCATCATGTGGTGGCTCACAACCATCTTCAACTGCATTCCAGAGGATATGATGTCCTCTCCTGTCCTCCTTCGGGATGAGAGCAATTAACACAGATACATAAACATCTGTTTGTAATAGATTAAAAGAGAATTCAGAGTGTTTTAAGACAGTGCCTACTTATGGTACTTACCAAATAAATGCTAACTTTCCCAAAGGTGTTTGAGGCTCATCTTTAAGGACAAGAGTCCATTTAGTCAGCTATCTTACAAAACAGGGAGCAATTGAGTATATCCTCTTCCTGCAGAAAGAAGGCACTTAGAACTCCCTGACTCCAGTCCCCTCTCCCGAAACAGGACGGGTGTGTGATGGCTATTCCTGGTTATCAACTTGACTATATCTGGAATGAACTATACTCCAGAAATGGAGGGCATGCTTTTGATCCAGATCTTGAGGCATAGTTGCCATGAAAAGCTTACGCCCAGGTGAAGTAATCCTAGGAGACTTTTATAAATCTCAGGAGACTGAGGCACGCACATCTCTGAGTTCAAATCCAGCCTGGGACAGTAAGTTCCAAATCCAGGTATAGTGGTACACAACTTTAGTCTGGGCCATGCCTTCTGTTGGAGGTCTAGCCTATCCAGAAGACCAGCTGAGACAACTAGCATGGGACTGAGCATTCACAGAGCTCATTGCTGGGTTAGTTGGACTGCAGACCGCAGTGACTAGTCATTACAATAAATTCCCTTAATATATAGAGATATCCCATAAGTTCTGTGACTCTAGAGAACCCTGACTAATATAGGATGGATCAACTGATCTCAGTAAGGTTCCTAATGATATGGCCCAGGGTACTACTGTAAGTCACCCCTTTGTTCTTAAACTGTTCTAAAACACCTAACATTTCCATTCTTATTCACTTGGTTCTGTTAAATGCAACTGAAATTTACAAATCCCCAGAGAAATAAAAGTGGAGCAATCCTGGTTTAATAGAAATAATCTATTAATAAAAAATTTGCCAACTAAAAAATACTAACAGTTCTGAGTGCTACAGTAAAGGGGGCAGAAGAATCTTTTTCTCTGTTCTGTACAACAGCGATACATTATATACATGTCCTAAGAGCCTGGTCTGCCCCCAGCTCTTCATTTCCCTGCTGTGTTATTCTGCTGTTGCTGCTCTGCCAGGGCCTGCTGAAGACGCATCCGCTTCCTCGAGTAGTGCTGCCAGTGTAGAATCTGCTGCTCGTCGATGAATTTCGCGCACTGTGCATTCACCAGCTCCTTTCGAAAGTGTTCATACTGGAGCAGTTCTAACATATGCAAGCACTGAGGGTACCTGGGTTTAAGTTCATAAGTTAATTACCAGCATCATTTAAGGCATCCCAAATTCTAACTCAACACTCCCCTAAAAAACGATCTCAAGCCTACCATTTCTATTACTATAGAATCTTTGGTAATATCACTCCTACCGTGTTACTTCAGAACATTATGTAAGATATAATGAAGTTATTTCACAACCTCTCTTGAATCTAAACATCTACAGCTGTTACCTCCAAGCAGACACATATGAACAGGAAGAGAAACAAACCTACAAACAGGTTAGAGCTACAAGGAGGTGTATTTGAGCACAATATAAGGAAGAGCTCCCTAACCTCTGGCTATCAATGGAGTAAGCTGCCTCTAATAGAGGGACATATAGCTCACAGGAAGCCTCCAACCAGAATGGAGATAATTATCTTTCAACAGCTTGGCTGGAAGAGACTGAACTTGAAGTTGGCTCAGGCTTTCAATCTCCAGTCTGAAAATTTGCTAGCATGTAACATTTTATAATCTAATATAACTTCAAGTCTATCATTTGGATTCCTAAAGAAATCTATAATTGTATCACGAAGAACAAATCTACAGGCAGCAAATCAAGTCAGAAAAGTAATGAGGATAAAGTTTTGAAATCTTTTACTCTCTTTTTTGTTTGTTTTTTTCAAGTTTACTCTCATTTTTAAAATAAGAGTCTCTCTGTGTGGACCTGATTGGCCTGAAACTTGCTACATAACCAGGCTGGCCTCAAACTCATGGAGATCTACCTGACCCTGCTTCTTGAGAGCTGAGATTAAAGGAGTGGCAGGCTAAACTTCTGGTTTTTCTGTTGTCCCCTCCTTTGAGAGGCACATGTAGACAGGGTTGACCTGTGTAGAGCTGGCTGCCCTGGAAGTAGCTCTGTAGACTAAGCTGGCCTTGAATTCAGAGATGCGCCCACCTCTGCCTCCCAAATGTTAGGATTAAAGGTGTGTGCCAGCTTTTTTCTTTTTTTTAAGTCAAAGCAGAGTTTGAGTTTGATAGTGTCTGTGTTTGTTCTTTTACAGTGAGTTAATGTGTACAATACATTTAGCACAGTGCTTGAAACAAAGAACGCTATAAAGAAGGGCAGCACCTCTAAAACTCCCAGAAAACAATACTTCCTACCTTCCTAGATATAGGTTGGTAGGCATTAAAAATCCACAAAGACAAGGTGAGACACAAATTACGTTAGAACTATAATCTAAAAACCAGTTCACTGGATCTTAACCTGCATGAACAGAAGTGGTATGTTCTGGCTTATATTACTTAGTAAGCTGACTCCCACATAGACAGTTGTTTAGTTCTGTTTGAAGGGAGTAAAGTAAGAATGGTAGCAGAAATAGATGCAATTCCTATAATAATCCAAGTTACAGATAACAGTATCTTACATTAACTAAAAGAAAGATTCAAAATATCATTTTCCATTCCCACACAAAGAAAACTGCTCAATATCAGCACTTTGCATTTATAATAAAGTATACAAAGATGTAGGATTATAAAAATTAAACTTACTTTAGGTATTTGGCATAGTCTGGTTCTTTCCAGTAAAGCAAGTACTTAAGATAATTAACAAAAGCTTTCTCTTTGAAGTAACCTCTTTGGGCAAGAACTGAAAGACACAAAGAAACAATCTGTATGTCAACCAACTGCTGGACTACTGATTGGTAATCTCTAAAACATCCCTACCAACACAACAGAAGGAATTAACAAAACACAAGCCTTTGTCCAGTTACCTTACAGACCAGAACAAACTCATCCAAGTAAGTAAATAGTATTACAAACTGCATCTCTTCTCAGACATTAAGGGCCATCTGCTTAAGTTATGATGCACTTAACTTACAATTAAGGTAATTTGGGTTGGCTAAACATTGCACAAATTCCAACTCCAACTGAAACCGAAGCCGATTTCCAGCATCATCTAGGAGAAAAGACAGTTTAAAAAAAAATCACCTAAAATAAAAGTCACAATACACATGTTGATTTGTAGAAACAAAAATAAACTGCAGGAGAGACAGCTCAGCAGGTAAAGGTGCTTTCAGCAAAGTCTGATGACCTGAGTTCGATTCCTGGAACCCACAGCGTTGCAGGAAGACAACCGACTCCTGCAAGTTGTCCTCTAACCTTGGCATGCACAGTCACCGCCCCCCCCAACATAAACACACACACACACACACATAAATGAATGAACTCAAATATCAAAGTGCAGAAGAGATTTTCTTAGAAATTAAAGATATATGTACGTATATATGTGTGTGTGTGTGTGTGTGTGTATATATACACACACACACACACACACACACTACATAGTGAGGCCCTGTTTCCAAAACAAAAATAGAAAAAAATAGTTAAACAAAAAAATAGAAAAGAAATCCTTTAAAGTTAATTGAGGAAAAAATAAGCAGAATGGGAATTTACCACCTGCAGGCCATTATGTTAGTGAAGATCACTGGACAGTCTGTAATAGCTGTGCGGTTCCCTATGTTGTTATAACTACTACTATCAACTGTGTTTACGATAAGCAAAAACAACGTGCTACACAAAACCGAAGCATGATGCAAAGTGATTAAACAACGGCGAGAAGGCGGTGTCCGCATTGGAATATACAGGTTATCGATATTTCGGGCAAGTTCTCCAGAGAAGCTCCAAAGAGCAGACAGTGGAAGGTCTCAGTCCTCTCCCACAGTCCCGCCCTGCCCCAAGAGGCAGGGTTGGAGTAGGGGTTTGAGCAACCCAGGAGCAAAGATGTTCTCACAGGCCATAGTCTGAGAAGCAACACCGCCTTCTCCTCCGCCGGTCCCCACTCTTAAGGATGCTAAGTTGAGCCCGAAAGACAGCGCAGGGAAAGGGAAACGGGAGAGAATTTCGGGGCGTAGGACCATTCCCTTGGCGAAGACTCCGGGTGCAAGTCACAACGCACCTGTCTCCATAGCGACGGCCGCGGCCATAACAATCAGAGAGACGCGAACACCACCAGCCCGACCGAACCGCCGCTTCGATTGGTGAGAATCCGGAAGCCACGGCTCCTACTTCCGGTAGCGGGGCAAAGTGGGACACGAGGGCGGGGACAACCTCACTTATGGGAAGATTAGCCCCACCCATCTGTGCCGCCCCGACCGGCTGCGCGCGCAGATATCGAGCGGGGCGTGCCGGAGGGCTTCTCTGCTTTTAGGTTTCAGAGTCCTGTTGCCTACCCCGACGTAATACATCACCCTGGCGTCACCTTTCCATGTGTGATGTGACGCAGAGCATGATCCTTGGGCCTCTTTGTCCCTCCTGACCAAGGTGAACGGGCAGGATGGCCTCGCCCCTTAGGAGCAAGTCCTCCTCCCCGCGAGTGGAAAGCACCCGCCACAAGGAGACATCGACTGTCCGCGTGGAGACGTCGTCCCACCGCGAGGAAACATCATCCCACCGCGTGGAGACGTCCTCCCGGCAGGTTCGAACGTCTTCCCGGCAGGTGGAGACCTCCCAGCGCCACCGAGAGGGCCCCTCCCTCACCCCCTCCACGAAGCGACTCCCTCAATTCCTCGAGGTGTCCTCCCAGCACGTGGAAACCTCCTCGCAGTGCACGGAAACGTCCTCCCGCCACGTCAGGGCGTCGTCATCCCTGAGGGTGGAGACTACTGTGCACCGTGTAGAGAGCCCAGCCAGGCGAGACAAGCAAGCCACTCGGCAGAGTGCCAGAATGGCTCGATGAAGTGCCAAAGGTCCTTAGCCAGGACTGAAGAGTTGCCAGCCAGCCAGCTTTCAAGAGAGCCGAGCATCTTTGGTTTCATGGAAAGAGCCCATAAATCAGTGTAAGAAACAAGCTGTGGGTTTCTGGGAGCTGTTAACATGTACTGACATTGCAGCACCTTAGACCATCCTACTGTTGTCCCCAGTGTACTATTAACTTGAAGCCAGCACGGAAGGGTTTCAGATTTGTGGTGCTGTATAAACCCAGCTGATGGACAAAGAGATTCTTTGAGTCTCTACATCAGGTAAGTTTTATAGTCTTAGGTCGCTCTAGGATGTGTTGACGACTTGAAATTTGCAAAGAGGGGCCAAACTTGTCATGATTCTTGACCACTGGCCTGATCATATACCTGCTTGAAACCTACGGGGCAAGGTATCATCTTTCATACATTATTAATTGGCCTTTATTAGTACTTATATTTCATGATACATTTTCTCATGTTGTCATACACGGTATTCCATCTACACTTGAAAAAAATAAATCAGGGTTTAGAAAAAACAGGACAATTAATAAACAATAAAAAAAATTTAATGATCTTGGAAGGGAAAGTAAAGAAGCCATGACACTTGGCCTGAGGTGTGAGATCGACAGAGGATGGTTACTGAGTACTTCCTGCGTGCTAGGTAGTGGTTAGAGCATGTCAGCGTTAGCAGTGGAAAAGACTGAGATCTTCCTCTAGTGAAGAGGCATACAACAAAGGGGAAAGTAAGACAATATTCTGTTGTATTCCTGTGAAGGAAAAGCTGTCTTGTGGTAGAGAGTAGGGAGCTCTTTAGAGAATCTGGTCAGGGAAAGCCTTGCTGATTACGTTTGGTCCGAGATTTGTGCGGGTGAACAGTGAGCCATCAATGTTGCATTGGTACCCAAGTTGGGAATGATTTTTGTCTCCAGAGACGTGTGTGTTTGGGGCGGCTTGGAAGGTGCTACTGCTAGCCTCAAGCGTCTAGATGCCAGGGATGCTGCTCACATCCTGTGGTGCCCAGGTCAGCACCCTGTCCCTCCTCCAACAAAGAATCGCTGTGCTGAGAAAGGCCGTAGTTGGTGAAGCTGAGAAACAGCGAGGTTTCTAGCAGCTTTGCTAGAGGGTGGTCCCCTAAGCCAACCCCTCACTTCTGCACAGCAGAATTGTGGAAAGCCTGAAAGACAGTCATGGAAGTGTGTTGAGAGCATCTTCTGGTGAGGAGCAAAGCAAGCATTCTCAGAGGAAGAGGATGTGTTGCTCTGTGAGGAACCCACTACCCCTCTTCAGTAACGCATGTACTACTTGCCACTAGAGCAGAAGGCTGCAGATGATGCTGATTCAGCAGGACTCCTCATGGGTTAGAGCACTTACTGATTCCGGGCACTAATTTAGGCCCAGGAAGTATACTGGGCTGTCCCCACAGAATGGGGGCGCGGGTCAGAAGAAATGTCATAACTGTTATAGATGTTATAACTATCACCACTACCCCAAGGCTACCCGAATGCCTCTCTGCCTCACAAAACTGCTAGTAACAGAGAATTAGCTAATAGCAAAGAATTGTCAGTCTTTTCCAGTTTACTAATTCTTTTTAATATGGCCAACTGTGCCTTAAATAAACAAATAAAAAACAGAGCAGTTGCTTCTCCTTAACAGTGTTCCTCATCTTGGTACAAAAGTGGTAGGTGTCTAATGTAATGAAGTAAGTGAACATAACGTTCAATACAGTATCATAGCTCCTGTCCATTACTAGCCTGGAAATAATGTCAGAAATGTGTTTGTCTGTCCAGAATTTTCTCCATTAATGACTGCTTCTGTTTCCTCTTTTAGTAGTATTTGGAAGACTGGCCGAATGTGACTCTGGAAAAGCCAGGCACCTGCTTCTGGATCACTGATGCTTCAGGAAGGGCGTGGGAAGGATCCCGGTAGATTCCCTGTGGTCCTTGTCTTATTTTTATCTAGGATTCTTCCTCCATATTTCACGTATTCATGTTCCAGAGCTGGAATGCAGAGAGAGTGAGAGCGAGAGAGCGAGAGAGCGAGAGAGCGAGAGAGAGAGAGAGAGAGAGAGAGAGAGAGAGAGAGAGAATGTAATGAAACATCTTTGCCATAAATCTATATTATACATTCCACAGCTTCAAAATGACAGTGTGCGTCAATGAAGGTAATTGTTGATGTACCTGTTGCACTTTGTAAATGTGCGTGTTACTGTTAGCCATGCTGTGTGTCTTCCTCATTGTTCTCTGTAGGAAATAGAGCTGCTATACCTGGCATATGTTACACAGTGTTAAAGACAGCATGTGCAACAATAATAGATGAAGAGCAATATTCTCCATTTGCAGCCGAGAAAGCCTTTAATGACAGTCTAATAATTGGATTTATTATGCTGGGTAATAGTTGTGTCTTGCCCTCAGCTGTGCCAGCCAGGCTAGTTTTAAAAACTAAATAAATGCAAGTTCTTGTAAAGAAGTCACTTCTTATTCTCATACTCTTTTTTTATATATTACCTGTAAGTGGTGTATAATATTTACTGCCTAATGTATTAAAAAGAAATGGCTGGGTGTGGTGATACACACCTGAAATCCCAGGACTAGGAGAGGCTGATGCAGGAGGATTGCTATGAGTTTAAGGCCAACCAGGACTATATGACTATAAAAAGTACCAGACTAGTCAAAACTACATAGCAAGATCCTGTCTCAAAAAATAATACGGGGGGGGGGGGAGGGAGGGAAGGGAGAGAGAGAGAGCGAGCAAAGCCACTCAGATGGCTCTGGAGTGTAACAGTGCCTGCCCCCAAAACTGATAACTTCAATTTGATTTCAGGGATTCACATGGTAGGAGAGACCAGACTCCCAAAAGTTGTCCTCTGACCTCCGCACATATATCAATGTGTGTATAATATTTTCTATAAGTTAATATATATAATATATAATAATTTATAATACACATAAAAGTATATATTATACAATTTAAAATATAGTAAATTAATATATAACAAATATATATTTAATTTTAAAAAAATTTAAGGCTTGCATTGACAGGATCCTCTTTCCCCAGACTACACAGGCCATGGGAGAACCAGAAATTCAATTAATGAGGTATTTTTCTCACATCTTTTTCTAGACTTTACAGAATTCCTGTTCCCTCCTTTGTTCTATTGCTCTCATCCTAAAAGAGCTAATGCATATATCCAAGGCCTGGATGTCTGACCCAACCTCTACTGGACTAAATATGTTTCCCCCGCCTGAGTCCTTAACATGCACCATAATCAATGCTTAGAATTGCAACAACAACAAAAATAAACAAAACAGAAAACCTGTCCCAGAGTGGCAGGAATAAATAGCAATCTGCCTCTCCTACAGTAAATCACACAGTATATCATCCAGTAATCTATTGACTGCCTTACCACCTGGACACAGCGCATCGTTCTGTGTGTACACTTGCTCACTACCTCATGGTTACACGATACTTGTGTGTCTGTAAGCTCCTGCCTGCGTTCCTCTCAGATGGAAGGCACAGCAGAAGGAGCAGGGTAATTGTTCTTCCTACCAGTGTTTTGCCATGTTAGCTGGAAAGAGAAACACTTTCCAGTTCCTTTACCAGGGACTTATAAGTGTATGGCTTTGACCCAAGTTGAATCATACATGGTGGTAGGAGAAAGGGAAAAGGCTGGGAACTACCTCAGTGAGCCAACCTAGTTTTCTACAAGTTGCTTCCAAGCACGGTGATGTCTTTCGGGTGATCTTCAGTGGTCCTCTAGATTCTTAGCAGTGGCTTTGCTTCTTGCCTTGTTGACCAGTTGACCAGTGCTTGGTGGTCACCGCTCGGGCCTTTCCTCTCATTGATGCTGTGGAGGAGAACATGTGAAGCACATGTTTACAGGTTAGGAAGTCTGCTTCCCCTCTTTGACAGATTTAGGACATTGCTCACGCTCTTCTGGTTTGCATTGGTCCCCACAGCAGCAGTGACAGCAGCACTGCTCCAGCCTTGCCTTTCTTCCTCCACACGAAGGTGTCCATGGCCTCTGTTAAGGTGTTGCTCTGTGTTGTTGGTGGAGCACCCTGTGATACGCCTTGGTGTAATTTATTTCCCTTGTCCTATTTTTTAGGGTTGCTTACACTCTTTGAAACTTTGACTTTATGGTCTTCATAAAATGCATAAAATTTGGAGGCCACTATTCCTTCCACTGTTTTTCCTGGCCCTCTCTGGGCATAAATCATGGGTCTAATAAGCCATGGGAAGCTGATGCTCTTCTGGTTTCTTCCTCTTCATATTTCACTGGATATTTTGTGTTGCTTTTGTCTTCATGTTTATACTAATCTTTTTTTCTACAATCTATAGCCTATCATAAGTGCCATATATGGTTTTAATTTTTTTTTTAATTTCACTTAAAACTTTTTTATCTCTCATAGTTCAACTTGAATCTTTTAAAATATCCTCCACACAAACTAATTCCTCCATGAATTCCTTATATCTTTTTGGCATGTTTGGCCTGCCCTGTCATTACTTTTAACATGCGTAATTTTGTTTTTATAATGATTTTGTTTATTTTTGTTTAATCCTGTCATCTGTATAATCTCTGGGACAGTGCCTATTCATTGATTTTTCTTCTCATTATGAGTTGCATTTTTGTGGTTGTTACTTTTCATGCCTGGTTATTGATATTTGTATGCCAGGCATAGTAAATTTTAACTTTTTTTGAGTGTTGTGTAGTTTTCATATTTTTATAATTCTTAAACTTTGGATTAGTCACTTACAAGTTATTTGCAAGCAATTTGTTCTTTGTATCTACTTTTAAGTTGTTCCATGAGTCCAGATTAGTTTTAAATGAATGGTTAATGTTCTCTGAGGCAAAAACTGTGTCTGTCTTCTCCGGATATCCCTAAGTTAGGAGATTGGCTAGGGGGACAAGCCTTGTCCTTGGTTTCCTACCCTAACAGTGATCAGTGCTCAGCCGAATGCTCAGTAGGCACCTGTGCAGTCTCTAGAGTTCTGTTTCTATGTGAGGCCCTGTTTTCAGGTCTCCATCCTTCAGTTCTCCCTCCTTAACTCAGTGCTACGGACTGAAACCTCCCTCTGGGCAGTGAGCAAGGGCAGCCACATAGCTTATGTTACTTTCCTACTCATAACAAGCCAGAGAGAAGCCTGATATTCCACTCTGCCTTAAGTCTTCCTTATTATTTAACATTTTAAGTTCCTGGAGCCTAACATTACCATTTCTTTCTAGGTAACAGGATATTTGGGTGGGATTGTAAGCAGATCATTATAGTAGTTATCATAGGGCAGAGATGGAACATACCACACAGTCTCTGAGATGGACGTAATTACTGTATTGACCTGCTCTCTTTCATTTTCAGAACAGAGCCCCACTATAGCCCAGTCTGGCCTTGATCTCTCGATCCTCTTGTGTCTGCTCTCTGTATGCTGGGATTACATATATGTACTTGCCTGGCTCATTGTTTCTTTTTGAGGAGATGGAAATATCATTTTTTTCTGTGAGAAATAGTTAAATACAAAAATATTAGCTGGGCATGTGAGCTTGAATATAAGTGCTGATTATCAATGCTAGCTGTACCAGTTTGAGTTTACCCCTTGGCTGCGACCCTCCTCAATTTCTGCCTTGGTACTTGTGGCTCTGCAATTTTGCCACTAGAGGGCGCTGTAGGACGCATTCTCTCTAGAACACCAGAGTAGCTTCTTCCTGCTGCTGTCTCCACTGTGCCTCCTATGCTGTGAACTCTCAGAACCAGCCACACTTCACCCTGGCAGCTGCAGTTCCCTTCCCTTAGTAGCTGAGTACACTTGGCAGTTTTCTGTTTGAAGAACTCGTTTTGTTAAACCTAACCTTGCAACACCAGCAGCAGCCGGTCATCCGTTCTGAGTCTGCAGTTTATGCTCTGCAGGGTTCTTCTGAGTTTCCCAGCTGTAGTCATCTCAGTCTCCGCTCTTCGTCTGCCACTTGGTCATTGTCACATGGGTTCCCTCCCTCCCTTCTTTTCCTTCCGAATTGCCTGTTTATAGCCTTTGGTTGTTTTTCTTTTCATTTTTCTTACTGATTTGTTTGAGTACTAAATATTTTAAGCTCAGATTTTATTAGCATTATGTACATATTCCCATTAAAAATAAAGATATAAATTTGTGTGAGTGTGTGTGTGTGTATGTGAGAGAGAGAGAGGTGGGGAGGGGAGAGAGAAAGAAGGAAGGAATGTAAGCCATGTGTGTACAGATTCCTATGGAAGCCGGAAGCGAGAGTGGCATTCCCTGGAGCTGAAGTTTGAGGTTGTTGTGAACTGTCTGATGAGGGTGCTGGGTGCTGGGACCCAAACTCTGGTCCTCTGTGAGAGCACCACTCAACCACTGGGCCATCTCTCCAGCCCCTACATGCCTATTCTTAAAATTGTGAATTTTAAATTTTTTTCAAGATTTATTTTATTTGATATGAACACACGGTCACTGTCTTCAGACACACCAGAAGAGCGCATCTGATCCCATCACAGATGTTTGTGAGCCACTGTGTAGTTGCTGGGAATTGATCTCAGGACCTCTGGAAGAGCTGTCAGCTCTCTTAGCCCATCTTAGCCATCTCTCCAGCCCATCTTTTTAAATATCAAAAGACAGTTTCTCGTGTCCTACTGTATGCCCTTCTCTAGTTTGGTTTCTTTCTCTGGTTTCATTTCATGATTGGCAACAGGGTTTCTGTCTTCATAAACTGACCTCCCAGTCAAAACTAGTGAAGGCTGGAGAAATCAATTTAGTGGGTCACAAATCATTTTTTAAAAACGAGGGAGCTGGAGAGATGACTCAAATGGGGAGAGGGGGGGAGAGGGAGAGGGAGGGAGTGGGAGAGGGAGAGAGAGAGAGAGAGAGAGAGAGAGAGAGAGAGAGAGAGAGAGAGAGAGGGAGAGAGGGATTAAGAGCACTTGCTGCTCTTACAGTGGAGCACTGCTCTTCAGTTCTGAGTACTGAGTACATGGGGACCTCTCAGGAACTTGTAACTCTGACACTATGGGGTGTCTCACCCTTTTCCTGCCCCCTTAGATACCTGCACACATGTACACACACACACACATATCTCCAACCTCCACACATGCACTGTGGCATAAGTGCCACTGCATGGAGCTGTCATAGATACATACAATAATAATAGGAAATAACTTAAAACGCATTGCATTGCTTGGGGCAGGGAGGAGATAAGAAGGAGAGGCAGCTGCACTGAACAATTCAGTTACAGCCCAGGGCCAGAGTTTTTACTGTAGCTTCTACTAAGGCCATCTAATAAGTGTCTAGTAATAGGACAGTTGACAGGAAATGGACAGTAACAGCATTATTAACCTAAAGAAAGCCCCAAGTCCAGTTCAGGATTGGTAGACATTACAGGCCATTTGTTCACAGGATTGCCAGGAACTGAGTACATAAGTAATTGGTCTCTCAGAAGAGGTGGTAGTCCCATTAAAAATCTGTCAGAAAATTGCTCTGTGTTTATTGGTAAGGTAATTGGTTCCCAAAGAGAAGCCCGTGGTTTGTATTTATACAGCATCCCTACCCATGACCATATATGGATAATCTTTTACAGTGTAAGGACATATATTAAGGAAACTTGTGTTTCAGAACATATGTGTGTTACTGTCAAAGAGGTATGAAAACCACTATGTTCCCTCTCGATCTCTATCCCCCTTTTTGAGATAGAGGTCTCACTGTGTAGACCAGCCTGCTCAGCCCGCCTCTACCTCCTGAGTGCTTAGACTATGGTGTTAATCCCTGCGTTCATTATATGGCAAATGGCCATCATACCTGGCCACCGATCTGTTCAAGGGTCCAAGAATTCCATGGGTCCAAGAATACCAGACACCTGCCATTGTCTGGAGAAAACCTGTGTATTTTTGCAGGCACTTGGTGGGATTCCTCTGAATACCCTCACAGATTTGTCTAAATATCTGTTAGACTGAGAAATCTGCTCACCCCAGCTCAGCTCTGCACTTCATACAATTTCATTTACACAAGGGTCCTGGCGCTAAAATAACATACTCCAAAATCACCAAGCTACTCTAACCCCTTTGTTCTGCGAGGAAACAGCTAAAATCCCTTGCCAGGTGCACAGCAGCTTGGGTCATCTGCAGGGCACTGTCCCCATTCATCAGCAGAGTTGGCAGTGGAAACCCAGTGCCCTGTTCACATTGTATTTTAAAGGGACCAGGAGAAAGAGCCTTAAAGTTCCTAAAAATGTATTTTCCTAGGTTATGGGCTTCCTAACCCCAAGGCTGCTTTATCCATTAGTTAAGACAGGCTGGAATCCTGTCAAGAATTTGCTAAGAACCTACAAAAATAGTCAAGACCTGGAAGAGCTCATTGACTTCAAAATAAAATCAAAAGTAGTAAGTTCCAGTGTGAATCAGTTCCTTTTTTTTTTAATCACCCATCAAATCAAGACCTCGGGAAAGGACGATGGGTGGGACCTTTCAGTGGGTCTACACAGGGTCTGTGCACTCTGCCGTGGGAAGAGTCTAGAGTTGGGGCTCTCTACAAAATCCTAAGAGTGACCCAGCATAGCATTTTGTAAAAGCTGCTCACACCTTTCTCCCCTTTGAGACACTTGGACAGTTCTGCAGATAAATGAAGTCACCTACAGGTGGCCCACCTCCCCTACTGTGTTTGGACAGAATCCCTAGTTTTCCAGCTGTGGCATGAAATACAAAGGTGAGCTCAGAAAGAATAGAAACACGGGTTTGTATCGTTTTGATAGTTAATTTTATTTTTATTTTTCCCTGGGGAAAGGGAAACACATATCCTCAGTGATGTGACTTCACCAATATTTTATGCAGTCCAGAGTGGGCATGTCCATTGATTTAGAGGAATGATAATCCAGTTGTTTGTATACCTGGTCTTGGGTGTGGCTAAAGGCCTGGATTGGCCTGGTACACACCAAGGTTAAGAATCCCACTCAGGACTCACTGGTAGACTGAGTAAGTTTTCAAGTTTCAATAAGCATAAAAGTGTAATGCCAAATTAGTGGGTCATAACTAGCATTTTCTTGTTCATGAGATAAAATAGAAAAAATTCTATTCACAGAATTCTCAGTGAAAATTTAATCTGTCTTGTGAAGTGTTTGTGTAGAGTCACAGTGGTAGAATACATTTCTACTGAGAGTCAATGACAAATAGTGCAGAAAAGGGACTCTCCCCGCCTGAGAACTGGCTTGGAGTCCAATGTCAGCTTACTTGGTGCCATACAGACAACGGACAGCAGGCGGCAGTCAATCCCCGCACAGCCACAAAGGTTGCACTTCAGAGCAACTGAAACCAAGAGTGCCACGCAGCCTGCTGGCCTTCAGAAGTGGCTGCTTCTGAATGAGACACTGTGACACTCATGGCCATAGCATTACAGCCACTCACCACTCCCGTTGAATCCGTTCTTAACTCTAGATTTTTCTAGCCCCCTTTGAAATGCTTCATGTATCTTCTTGTCAGATGAGGTCCTGTGTTGGAAACTCGGGCCACAGCTGTGGTCATCTTGTGGACTCAAAGGACTCTTGATCGGCCTAGTTCTGGGGGGCCATTTTGACGACACCCTCAGAAGTTTGGCTACTGAGCACTGGGACTCACTCTGCCCCAGGTACACCCAGACCTTTCTCGGGTCTGGATGGGGGTAGGTCAAGGAGACTAGGGGTCAAGAGGTTGAGTTGCCTTAGCATTCCTGGCCAGGAAGAAGCAATGTCAGAATCCAGACGTGGGTCCAGGCTGCTCTGGCTTGGTCTGCTTAAACACCAGCTGTTGCTGCGCATGGAACAGACACCCAGTCCTCCACAGTACCCTCAGGAGAAGCCTTGGAGGTCATCAGAGAGCGCACCGACAGTTAATCCTACAGCGGGAAGACCAGATTGGTGCTTTGTTCCGCTTCAAGAAGGACTTCAAGTATAGAACCAGAATCAAAGGGTGAGCAACTATAAAAAGACGCATTTGGTTTCAGGAAAAAAGCAAACAAAATCCTTCCTAAAATGTACTTACTATCCCCAGTCACCACTGTGACACAGCAGTTACTGCAGCAAGCAGCTACAACCCTCACGGAGCTTACATTGCCTACTGGAAGGCAGTGACTTAAACTTGTTCCCCATGTATCCCCAAACCTGTAAAGGTACCCGGCACCCAGTCGCTATGCTATGAGTGTGTGAATGAATGAATGAATGAATGACCAAGATAAATTCAGAGTCCTAGGAGTTTGGTCACAAAGACTGATGCTGGACTCTACTCCAGCCAGAGCCAGATTGACTGGCATTGAGCCAAGGCCACTGGTGGGTTCAAGGGCAAAAAAAACAAGGAAGGCTCAGATAGACTTACACTTGCCATGGACCTCCTGTGGTCCTTATGTGAGACAGACAGCCTGTCCTCCAGGCCCTGTTCCAGTTCTGTCTCCCAGAGGAACCTGACCCAGCCCTCTACCCCAAAGTCCACCTCTTGGTGTTTTCCCTCCCCACCACTGCCATCTCTCTTGACAGCTCGTCTGTGCATGCTCCATAGTTTCTTCCTTCTTAGCTCCTGTCCTTTCCATAACTTGTAAGCAGCAGAAGCAGGACCCATAGGGCCTCTTTGTGTTCAGTAGGACACCCCTGGACCAAACGAACAAGGTTGGCTTGTGTGGACCTGGAAATGCTCACTGACTATTCCTGGCTTCTGTGTGGTGGGACATCTCTCGGCAGAAAACAAGACACAAGGGGTACAGCGTCCCCTGTGCTTGAATTGTGTCCATTTGGAAGGCACTGAACAAAGAGGCCATTGTCTGCCGATTCACTCATTCACATACCGCATGGCCTTGTCCCTGTGCCTGCTCATTCGCCCAGTTTATTGAATTCTCCTGACTGCCAGCTTCCGTGGTGGGCACCAGGGACAAGGTGACAACCCAGAGTGATGGCTCAGGTGCAGATTGTGCCTAATGTTGAGTCAGAGCAGGCCAAGAAGCATGTGACCCTGGAGTATCTCTTTGATCTTCAGTCTAAGCTGCCTTCGCCCCCATGATGCTCCTCCAGCTAGGAACCCAGACACCAGCCAGCTTCGTCAGACCACTGTGCTTGCAAACAGCAAGATGCCTCAGAACCTGGAAACCACCTTATCCCTTTTCTTAAATGAAGCCCCACACCCCCATCCTGCATCCTTTATCTTTCCCGGCTTGGGTTTTCCAGATGTGACTCACAGAGACCCTCTCCAAATCCCTGGGCTGACACAGTGCCCCACCCACTCCAGCCTGAGGGCTGTGGATTAGGCTTCAAGTTCACCTGGGGAAGCTCTAGACAGGGAGTGGCGGGGTAGGCTGAGTACAGCAAGGGTGGGACCACGGGTTGACCAGATGGACAGCCAGAATGTAGGACCTCAGCAGGGCAGGGCTGCTTGGAGTTTTCAGGCAGCCATTTTATGTAATTATTAATTTTAATGTACAGATGTCCTTACTTCCACACAAGAAATATGATAGTGTGATCAACCAGTTATTATAGTACCTATTTTAAAAAAATAGTTGTCCAGATGTGACAGCTCAGACCTAGACCTGGGAAAGCTGAGGCAAGGAGATTCCAAGCTCAAGGATAGCCTGGGCTACAGAGTGAAACCCTATCTCAAAACAAGATGATTTACAACATGTACTCTTAACACACTGGGAACAGCAGATAGCCTAGGCTAGTCATCCTTATGTACAAAGCATTTATTGTCCTATTGAATTATTTCCTTGCCACGCATTCCCAGAAGTGGAATTTAGCATGAAAAAAAAAAAAAAAAAAAAGGTCTGAGCGACTTAATAGCCCTGGAACCCTATCACCCAATTTCTTCCCTAAAGGGCTGCGCTAATTCACACTTGAGCTGGCAATATGTTTAAGCTGGTTTTACCATATAAGTAGCATGCACTGTTATAACTTTGCTAATGTTCGCTAATTTAGTGGGTGTAAAATGGCACATCAAGATTCCTCTAATTTGCCTGATTATAGTGAGAGAGAACATGCCTGTAGGTGCTAATATAAGTATCTCTGTGATGGGCTCCCCACAGCCTCCCAGCTACTGTTCTGGTCTGTATTCCCACACCACTGTCGGCCTCTGTCTTCACCCGCTTTCTTAAGCCTTCCTGTCTCCATCTCTTAGCTCCTTTTCTGGATTCTAACCAGTGAGGGATGTGACCGATTCATCAAGGTCCAAGTAAGTCCTGCTTAACTGAAAGCTAGCCTCTGGGCACAATGCTTTTCCCTAAGTAACTGCTCCTCTAAAATCCAATGGTACCCATCTTTCTACCTGGGCCTCAACAAGAACCCTTTTCATTTGCCCAGATACCTTCACCTGAGTTGAACTTTTAGCTTAAAGTCAGTGGCACTAAGGTCAAAGAAGTAGCTAGGAGTGGCCAGACTGTCCTTTTGTGACCCTCACCAATGAGGTGTCCCAAGTACCACACCTCAAGGCAACTGACCAAATGGGGTTTCATGTCCGGGCAGTTGGAAATTTGTGGTTAAAAAGAGCCAACGAGTGAGTAGGTCCCTCAGAAATCAAATGTGTGGGCAACAGGGCACCATAGAGACAACAGTGGCTCTGCCACTCCCACCAGCCCCTCACCTAAAGTTAATAGAAAGAATTCAGCCTTCAAACAGGAAAGCTACTTAGCCCCAGGCAGACAGAAGGCCATTAGAAGTGCCCTCTAAAACAGCATGGCCAGGGCTGGGCTTTTGCCACTCCCAACCTTCCAATAGCATCCAGGAGGATTTAAGGCATCAAGACAGCTGATGTTGAGGGAAGTGTGCTCAAATGCACATGGTGAATGCACTTGGAGGGCAAATGGCTGTCCCGTGGCAGCACACTTGGCCCTGGGAGCACACACCTGGCCCTGGCAGCACACCTGACCCTGACAGCACACCTGGCCCTGACAGCACACCTGGCCATGGGAGCACACACCTGGCCCTGGCAGCACACCTGGCCCTGGGAGCACACACCTGGCCCTGGCAGCACACCTGGCCCTGGCAGCACACCTGGCCCTGGCAGCACACCTGGCCCTGGCAGCACACCTGATGCTGGCAGCTAGTGCACAGAGGCAGATGAGTTTGAAGAGTTCAAGCGTGTGTATATCTCCTAGACCATGAGTAGTTCAGAGCACTAGAACCACGGACAGAACTCACCACTAAACTATGGTTCCCTAACTTTTAACTTCTAGTAGTTTTCTTAAAAAGTTACCCAGGAAGCATATGCCCATTTCTACAATGTTTACAAAATATCAAAAACTATACAGAAAATATCAACTCTTTATCCACTCGTCCACAGTAACTGCTTTTCTGGTTCTCTCTCACTTCTGCCCATTCTCCTCACTAATACTGTCTATCATGGGTACTGTCCTGTCTGCCTTCATGCTTTAGGTTATGCGCATCTGAACTCATAAAGGAATAGGGAAACGTCCTTCAGGAATACTTTCAATGACTGCATAACAGCCTTTTGAAGGGACACCCCTTAATTATTTACATTAATAATTATTAAGTGTGAGAGCACAATATGGCCAACATTATCATAAGCCATGTATTACCCACAGGTTGACTTCTTTCAATGTCCCACTTGTGATTGATTTTATATATATATATCTCCTCCTGACTTTGAAGCTTCTGGTCTGCAGTGAGAGATGCTGGTATGCTCTCTAGGCAGAGAGGTGAATGAAACACTGGAGTTCAATAACCTGTCCAGGTCCACAGCACACACAAGAAGCAGCCAGTGTCTGTCCCAGTGCTATGGAAATCCAGGGCCCTCACCGTCCACTTCTGTGCTCTTGCTGTGGGAAGTCAAGGAGGAACTTGGATCTGAGCCTCCCTATACCCAGAGGGGCACCATTAATAGAGCTTTAAGTATCAAGCCAAGTTTTACAAAGATGCTTCTGTAGGCTGCCTCGAGGAAGACGAGAGACTCAGAGGCCAGTTGGGAAGAAAAATCACATACGGAGAATGTGAACAACAGAAAGGACTGCTGTGGATGTGTACCCATGTGTGGTTGTGGGCAGAGGGCAGTGAGGAACATTAAGGGTCTGGGGAGGCCTCCCACAGAGCCCTCTTCACTGAGAAAGGGCCATTTTTATCTGCTACACGTCAGGCAAAACCTATGCCAGCTGCCAAAGACTTCACCTCAAATCTAGAAAATAAGAGAGAGGACGGTATGGATTACGTTATATTTAAAACAAGCCCACACAATGCCTGTAATTTTTTATTCTGACTCCGTAATTATAGCCTGAGACCAGCCAGATCACAGTTATCCACACACCGACCTGCTGTTGGGACACATGGAATTAGAGGGTTTGTTGCCCTTTGAGAGGCTATTTTGGATGTCCTGCACTGGCAGGTAACAGGCCTTTCACAAGGCCAGTCTTGTCGGAGCCCCTCCCAGGCAGCCTGCTCGAAAGGCCAAGTCAGCAGCAGTTTCTCAGAAGGCTACTGAAGGTGGCAAGCAGCTGGGATGCTGTGGTATTGCCCAAGCCCAGCACTGGGCCTCAGGTCTGTGCTCTGGAACATCAGGGCGAGCCTGGGAGCAGGCCTGGGTCAAGCCCGTCTTAGAGCATCTGCCCTCTGGAAAATTCCAGAATGCTGCTCAACTTCCTGATCTGAACCCGCATCGATGGATGGGCCACTGCTTGGCTGTTTGGCATGGTTGCTACAGGCAGCCTCATGTTGCCAAGTCTAGAAAAGAAGAGAGGAAAGAAAGAAGGGGGAAAGGGAATGATGGGAGGAAGGAGGGAGGGAAGAAAATCAAAAGAATACACAACAGCTAGGTACGTGGATAGCCCCCTTCACCAACCATGCCTGGGCCAATTAAGATTCCCCTCCCAGCAGACCAGCCAGAGAGTACCACCTCTTAGTCCCAAGATAATACCTCAACAGAGCCAAGGTGGGATTGGGTACTCCTGGGAATGAATCTGCATCACCAGTGGGGGTCAGAGGAGTCCTCCCAGGCTGGGTCCAGCCTCCTGGCAGCCCTTTGGTGAAGACTGAATGGTACCGTCTATCCAAAGATGCAGACCGTGGCTCAAAGGCACTGAGCACAGCCTTCTCATTGCCTTACATCCTTCTACCAGGCAGCTGTAACAAGTCAACAAAACTTCCTTTTAGACATGAGGACATGAAGCTCAAAGATGTAAAATATGCCACAAAATGCCACCTATCTCGTAAGGAGACGGATCTAGAAACCAACTGTCGGAACACCACAGGCCACACAGAACTGTCCTGAAACCTCTAGCCTGATCCAGCAGCCCCCCTCGGCTGCTCCCATGTCTTTGCTAATAAGTACTTGGGTCGGAGGAAGCCTAGTTCAGAATCTGTGTGTCAGTATGATGTGTCCTGGAGCACTGCTCCTAAGCACCAATCAAACCAGATCAAGCTAGGCCCTTGTTCTCATGACCCTACATAGACGAGAGGCTCTCCCTTCCTGATTTGATACATCTTGCCTATACTCTCGTTTTTGCCCTGAAGGTAGGCATGACTATCTTCTGCTGGACTTCTCAAGACGTGGCCTGAGTCTTGTCTCTCTGTTATTTGCCCTTACATGGCCCACAGGCAGGTGCTCCCAACTGTCTCTTGTAAGAAAAGAGAGAGAGAGAGAGAGAGAGAGAGAGAGAGAGAGAGACTGGAAAACCATTTGCTTTCAAAACGCTGCTTAGAGTCCTGAAGTGGAAACTTCTGGTTTCTTTGTAGACTCAGTTGTGTCGTGGGATGTTTTTCTGGAAGCTGTCTTATGAGAGGATGTTTTTCTGGAGTAGACACACATAGGATGTCTTGCTGAGAATGGACACATGGTATCTTTCTTTCTTTCTTTTTTTTTATTATTATTATTTTCTTTATTTACATTTCAAATGCTATCCCGAAAGTTTCCCATACCCCTCCCCCCACCTCTGTTCCCCTACCCACCCACTCCCACTACTTGGCCCAGGCCTTGCCTTGTGCTAGGTCATATAGAGTTTGGAAGACCAAGGAGCCTCTATTCCCACTGATGGCCGATTAGGCCATCTTCTGCTACATATGCAGCTAGAAACACAAACCCCAGGGGTGCTGGTTAGTTCCTGTTGTTGTTCCAACATGGTATCTTTCTAGAAGCTGTCTTGTGAATGTGATGCTTTGCTAGAGTGAACACTTGAGAGGGACCATGATGTTTAGAAAGAGTAGTAATACAACCCCACAGAGAGTGGGAGGATGCTCCTGCATTCGTTCATCTTGCAACACTTTGCTGGTCTTCCCTAATCTCTGCTTGTCATGACTTCATAGAGAGACATGTGCCAGAGAACTTTGTAGCATGAAATATTAAAAAGGCAATACATGCTATGCCAGCAGTGCACCGCAGACAGGCCGACCTGTTCGCATCTCCGCTGACTCTCTGACCCGAGGTTCCGAAATCTCTCCAGCTAGCTGCTAAGTTCCCATTGCAGGTCCCTATCACAGCAGCCCCATGCTTCCAGATTCCCATGGTTTTTGGGGGTGCACTTCTTGTAAACCCACGCTTTGCTGCCCGTACCTTTCTCTCTGGAACCCTGTTGAGTCTCTGCATGAAGGAAAACACCACACAATCTTGGTTTAGAATCAACAGGTAACTGAATGGCTGGATGCAGCAACTAGTATCCTAATGTGTAAGCCATTTCCAAGTTAAATCCTTTGGTAGTGGATCCCAGTGGATCCACCACCTGAACTGGGGGCCTCTGCTACCTATATTTGCCTCCTATTCACCAGCCAAGTCTTCTTGACTCCTCTGGTCCTGCTTTTCAACCTGGAAGTCCCACCTACTCGCCTAGTGATTGGTTCCTTGAAATCTTTATTCATTAGGGAAAGGTTCACAAGAAGTCACCTGAGTACAGGATTCACTCCTTGTCCCAGGCAACCCCTCCAGAGGAAGAGGAATTAGCATCAAAATACAAACAGCACCAGGGCTATCCAAAAGAGAACTTCTTGTGGTTTTCTGGCTGCTTCTCACAGATTCAGTGGAGCCTCGAGGTTTCTTCTGGATCCAGCTGCTGCTACTGATGCATGTCTGGTATTTTGTACTGGACTACTAATATCCTGACAACAAAGATTGGAATATCCCCCAAAGAACTACTTCTAAACAGGTCCACATCCCCCTCCCCCCCCCCCCCCCCCCCCCGCTACCTACTAACCTTTCTTTCCCCTTACCTCTCTGGTAGGTGGGCTGGAAGGGAGGTTGAAGTGTTTAAGAACTCTTATTAAAGTAGGTTTTGAAAACTCTAAGCCTACAGAGTCCATTCTACAAGGCCCTCTTTGTAGCTCACGTGGATGAAGCTAATTTCAATCTCCTGGCTTTATCCTCCAAGGCAGGGGGAGAATACTTTCTGTGACCTCCTACCTCAGAACAGAGCTGGCCCAGAGCAAGGTCAGTAAAAGTAGAATTGCATTGCTCCTTACAGTTACACACACACACACACACACACACACACACACACACNCACACACACACACACACACACACACACACACACACACACACCTGTAGACTCAGAGATTAAGGGCACCCAATCTGAACCAGCTGGCTGGCCAGAAAACCGCCAGAAGCTGGCATGAGAGGACTGTTTGCTAGCTAAGAATGGGAGCACTAAAATAAATCCCAACTTTAAAAAAGAAACACACCCCATAGGTAT
Organism: Mus pahari; assembly: GCF_900095145.1. Classification (NCBI taxonomy): domain Eukaryota; kingdom Metazoa; phylum Chordata; class Mammalia; order Rodentia; family Muridae; genus Mus; species Mus pahari. Next base: position 40,044,674 of record NC_034603.1, read on the forward strand.
TTTATTTATACAACATTTATGCTCCATTTTTAGGTTACAGCCTCCTCAAGGTGGGCCCTGCCCTCCCACAGGCTCCTTCTGCACCGCACCCAGTAATCATGACTCTGCCTGCCCTCTCTCCCCTCCTGTCCGCCCTGCAGGGTTTCCCTGGATTGCGGGGTGTAAGCTTCCAGACAGCCCAGGGCCTGTCTCAGACCTGAGCCCAGACTCCTTCCCTCCCTCCTTTTCTCCTTCCCTGACCCAGGAGTTAGTGAGAACCAAATCAGAGCCATAGGGCTCTTGGACAGAAGGTATGACAGGCAAGGCAAGGGAGGGCAACTGTTCCTTGGTTGGCCCAATGCTGGGCAGGTTGACTATTGGATACACAGAGGAGCTAGGTCCTGCCAAGCCAGAGGACCCCACGCTACAGTTCAAACATCAGTGGGGTGGTTTGGCATTAGAATGTGAGAGGAAGGACTGTTGGACCCAGGGTTCTTGTCCTAGGCCTCTCTTTACTATCGTCACCAACATTTACAAGACTCTCTATGCTCAAGTCCTAAGCCCAACTCTTCCATGGTTTAAAGAGTGTCACCTGCTGAAAGAGCCAGCTAGTCTCATGGTAAAACTGGGAGGTTCAGAGTGAGCCCCTCTGCGAAACCTAGCAGCCCAAAAGACACAGCGCAGAGGGCTGTAGTTCTGTCCTGATGCTTCCTGCCTGTCCTCAAAATCATTTTGTGTACCCAAAACCCAAATTCCAGGTAGTGTCACCCTGGCTTTGTGAGCCACCAGATGAACCCCTCTGCAAAGGAGCCAGTGGCTCAGAAAACAAAAAAACATTGACAAGGCACCCAAGGATCAGGAGGCCCTTTGTCACCTGCCCCTGTCCCCTGCTCTCCATCCACAGCCTTGTCATCATGGGCCCCTCACCAGTGCACAGAAACCAAATCGCCCTTGGCAGGATTCTTGCTCCTAGCAGAGTATCAGGTGGGAGGAGGGTGTCTGAGGAAACTTCCCTGATGTGCTTGGAAGAGACCAGCATAAGCCCAAGGCTGGGCACTGGGCCTTTCTGTCACAACGCTCAGACAGGCCTCCAACAGACCATAGCTGTGGTTTCCCACCACAGGGACAGTAAATCGAGAAGCCTTGTAGCCCTCATTGTGAAGTGGCCAACCGCCAGACACTGCCGCAGCCCAGCAGTTGGCTGGAGCCCGGGCTCAGCTGCAGGCCTGGGCTGCCAAGTCTCGGAAACCCAGCTCCCTTCTCAGAGAACACCATTGTGTCCAGGGCAGAGGCTGCTGCCCTGTACAACTGTCACGAGTCTAGTGGCCTGAGGAAAGTCTAGGGGCTCATCTCACAATCCTGGTTTTGTGACGTCATTGGCAACCGCATTGGGTGTTCGGTGCTTGTGGCAGTAGGTCACAGCTCCAGGTCTTTGGAGGGTGCCTTGGATACTGTCAATGTCACCTTGCATCTGTTGGGATGGGTCTGAGACTCTTCCTTATCACAGACCCAGCAAGAACCACACTGGGGAGTAGTAGCCAAGAAAGAGCTCTCAGAGCTTTGGAAAGGTTGTGTCCAAGTGCACAGGTTGGAGCTGGCTGTCTTTCCAGGATCCTGGGCATTCCACTTCACACTAGACAAGACGGGCCCATCTGGAAGGGTCTGGGGATAACGGGGCTCTTCTGCTGAGCCTTCCTCTCAGTTTGCCAGGACAAGGTTTCTCTTCCAAGACTCTCCCAGACTACCTGGTGAAGACTTGGAGGGTATGAGGGACCATCCATCATACAGGGAGTCTCTCTTGTTTTCTTCTGCTGGTCTGCTGTGCACTCAGGGTCAGCTAGCCCTTGGACTTCCAGCTGAGGGTCTCTGGGATTTCTAATGCAAACCACCACATCTGGCTTCTAACCTGAGTCTGAGGACTGAACTGAACCATCAAGCTCACTCAGAAAGGACCCCTAACCATCACCCTTGGCACCTGCAAATGATTTTTAAAATATGTTTTAAAACAAACTGTTACATACTCAAGGCAATAAGACAACACGTGACTATAGGATGAAATGGCGTCTTTTCACAGAAGGTAACATTGTAAAGGTATCACTTACCACCTGGTGATGTACAAATCTATCCTGGTCCAGCCAGCCAGCCAGAATTTATTGTGTAGCTACTATGTGCCAGGCATACCATGTTCTAGGCATAGGATGACCCACAGGTGGACATATACTCACAGGCTTTTCATTCTGAGAGATGGAAGAGAGAGAGAGAGAGAGAGAGAGAGAGAGAGAGAGAGAGAGAGAGAGAGAGAATATAGAAGGAAATAGGTAAATTACAGAGCAAGTTAGAAGGAGAAAGCACCATGGAGAAAAGCCAAGGGCGGTGGGGAGAGTGCCAGGTGGGCCGGGAGGGGTTGCAATGTGAAGCAGTTTAAGAAGTTTTTCTAAGAAAAGATTTGAGGTAGAGAAGGAACAACCAGAAGCCTATACAGCTAGATGTGAGGGAGCGCACTGCTCTCAGTCACGGGGGATGCTGCCCTCCTGGGGACATCTGGCAATGTCTGGGAGACATTTCCATTGTCATAGCTGGAGGAGGAATTGCTGTTGGCGTGCAGCAAATAAAACCCACTAGCTTCCAGCAACAGCAGCCCCCTACAGCCCAGTTATCCCATCCAAAGTGTCCGTGGAGCTGAGGTCAAGGCTCCCTGGGGTGAGATGGGGCAGTGGAATAGGAGCCAGAGCCAGAGAGGGAGATGCTGGCCAGAGAGACGGAGTTGTTTTGGAAGCAGAGAAGCTGATTCAGAAATTCTTATGGAAAACTATGTGATAACAGCTTTGGACAAAAAACTAGAAGAATAAACCAGAATAAGTAGTTTCAGGGAGTCTTATACAAAATCTCATGACATAGCTAATTTCTTCCACTTGGAAAGAGTTCTGACAAATGAGTCAATCTGTAGACAGTGTCTCTCTAAGTAGCCCTGGCTGTCTTAGAGTTTGATATGTCGACCAGGCTGGCCTCAAACTCACAGAGATCCTCCTACCTCTGTCCTACAAGTGCTGGGATTAAAGGTGTGCACCATCAACACTTGGCTCTAGAAAGAACCCTTTAAAAGCCTTTCTAAAAATAAAAATAAAAATGAGCAAGAAACAGAAATCTTACAGAAAGAGACTAAGTCTATAGACAACAAGGAAATATCCAACATTATTCACAACTTAAAGAAATATACAGCTGTTATATCTGAGTGGTGGAGCTAAGCATTCATCAGGCCCTGGCATCACATGAATGAATGAATGAATGAATGAATGAATGAATGAATGAATGAATGCCATGAAATAGCAGTTTTTAAAGATAAAGGAACAAGGGTTGAATATGATTCATGTTGGTATCTCAGAATCAAATTCACATCCTTCAAGCCAGCATGTCATTCTAGGGACATACTCTTCTTACCTATGTGCACAAATTTAGTTCACAGATTATGCACAGATTTCTCTTGTGTAGCACCAGCCATGCACAAAAAGTACCCTACATGTCCACCAACAGGGGATTTGTTTATTCTGCACTGCACAGTTACGGTGAGACATGAGCAGATATTTAAAGATGGAGTCTCACTCTCAGGCCCTCAAAAAAAAAAAAAAAAAAAAAAAAAAAAAGCGTATGTCCACGAAAACAAAGTATCCAGAGACTCATAATAGATTTATTCATAATAGCCCCAAACTGGAAACCCAAATGTCCACCAACAGAATAGACAGATTGTCACAAATCCACAACAGAATACTACATGGCAAGGACAGAAAAGAAACAAACAGATATGCACAGCAGTAAATCGCAAAAGTATTTTGTTAGGCAAAAGAAATCAGACCCAAGAGACTGAGCTGTATGATGCCATTCTGGTCAAGTTCAGTGGGCAAAAACCAACCCAAGAAGACAAACCAGGCCCTGCCCCCCCACCCCCATAGGAGGCACAGACTGATGAAAGAGATGGGAAAATCTTTTGAGGGGAGGGTGATTTAATCAGGACATGGCTGACAAGGTAGATGACTGACTGCACACGCTACAGACGGCATCATCTACAAAATCTATCTTTTTACAAATATATATTATTTTGTGTTTATCAGTGTTTGTCTGCACATATGCCTGTGTAACACACACATGCCTGATGACCTTGAGGGCTTGAAGAGGATACGGGATTCCTTGGAACTGTAGTCACAGACAGTTGTGAGCTGCCGGTGTGGCTGCTGGGAACTGAGCCCAGGTTCTCTGGAAGAACAGCCAGTGCTGTTAACCACTGAGCCATCTCTCCATCCCCTTTGGTTTTTATCTTAATTCAAATTTAAAATTAACTATTGAATGAAAAAAAAAGTTTATCCAAGTTTAATATGCCTTGAAATAGAATAATCCCCAAATAGATGATTTCATGTGTGATGGCAGGAAGGAAACAGGGCAGAATATACATGCCATAGACTTCTATCTGCCATAAGGAGGAAGCTTTTTTTGTTCTTAAAGATTTTATTTATTTTATGTATCTAAATATGCCGTCACTGTCCTCAGACACACCAGAAGAGGGCCTTGGATCCCATTACAGATGGCTGTGAGCCACCCTGTGGTTGCTGGGAATTGAACTCAGGACCTCTGGAAGAGCAGTCAATGTTCTTAACCGCTGAGCCATCTCTCCAGCCCCAAGTTTTTCTTTTTACATAATCTTGTGTGTATGCAATGTTTCTACAAAGCTATGTGAGCCAGAGTTGGCAGTGACCTTTGAAGAGGAAATGCGGTGGACTCAGGGTCTGAAGTAGGAGAACCATTAAGATAGTTCTTTGACCTGTCGGGATTTCTTATTGTTTGCTCATATTAATTTGTTGTTGCCACCACACACACCTTTAATCCCAGCACTCAGGAGGCAGAGGCAGGCGGATTTCTGAGTTCGAGGCCGGCCTGGTCTACAAAGTGAGTTCCAGGACAGCCAAGGCTATATAGAGAAACCCTGTCTCAAAAAACGAAAAAAAAAAAAAAATTGTTGTTGCTATGAAGCCTGATTTAAAGTCTTAATTGGATAACAGGGTGTTCTGAGGTTGAATTCCAACCTCTATCTTTGAGATCAGGAAGGTATGGCAGCCTGAGGTTCCGTGTTAGAAATGGCATTTGGTCAGACAGATCATGAATCTCCCAAGCTCCTGAGTCCTCCCTGCCTCCATAGTTTCCAATGGAACTTAACTGAAAATCTTGTTGCAAAGACTTCAGGCTGATGGACACCTCCAGTGGCAGAACGGAAAAGCTCCCTCCTGTGATGTGAGGAGATTCATCTGTGTAAAAGGCTTGGGGTGTGAAGAAACTAGAACCTGCCCCTGGTAGGCTGAGAGACAAGGCTTTTAAGATGCTGTGGGGGCTGGGAAGAGGTTGCTGGGAAGAAGGGACTCTGCTTTAGGGTGGGAAAGCTAGATGTAGTTTCTCACCAGACAATTCAGTAGTCAGCCTTTACTTCTATAAATAAGAATATACCCATGGTCTTACCAAGACTATCTATCCATTTCAGAGGTGACTCTGTTTATTTATTTATTTGTTGTGGTTTTTCGAGACAGGGTTTCTCTGTGTAGCCCTGGCTGTCCTGGAACTTACTTTGTAGACCAGGCTGGCCTCGAACTCAGAAATTCCCCTGCCTCTGCCTCCCGAGTGCTGGGATTAAAGGCGTGCACCACCACGCCTGGCAGAGGTGACTCTGTTAATGAGTTGATGTCCTGCCTAGAATCTGGAGCCAAAGCTTGTCTATTGCAAGCAGGGGGTTTGGGGAAATGTGACTTCACCTGTTCCAGGTAGAGTCCCCAAAGAAACTGTGGGATCAGAGGGAACAGAAAAGGACACCCATAGCCTGCCCTTGGAGACTCATAATTTAGCCATCAGAGGGTCAGGAGCCCCTTAGGCCAAGGCCTTTGGAATGAGAGGTCTTTATGGACTCCTAAGTCCCCGGCAAGTACATTCAGAAGACAATAGTGCTCAGAATTTTGGGTTCAGCTAATTGTGACTCCAAATGTCTGGTTCACAAGGTAAGAGGATGGGCCTGGATACAAAATGTTGAAGGCAAATATAGGTGTTGCCCAAAGGTTGCCTTTTGCAACTAGGTAAACCTCAGATGGGAACTGAAGGTCACAGACTCACTCTCAGCTGATGCACAGGGACAGAAGCAGGCATTCTGAGGAAGAGTTATAGCTGACAGAAGGAGAGGAGTGGTCACCCAAGATGGGCATCTCCAACTCTAGGAAAGGCCCTTCCAATCTGGCCCTTCCACAGTGGAAGCTGAGACCCAGAATGCAGATTAACTTGCTCCATGTCATATGTGGGGACCCAGCTGCATCTATGCGGCACACTATAACCATAGAGGTCCAGTGGGCCCCTCAGAGGAAGCCTGGCCCTTAGAAGATGGAGGTGATCCCGAAGCTCCTTGATCATCAAGCCTCCGGCTCTCTCGCAGTCTTCTAAAGTTTTCCTGCTGCATTCCGTGGAGATGGAGCCACCAAGTGGCCTGGAGAGATGACGCCAGATTGTGGCTTACCCAGCAGCTCCCCCTGCCTTGCCCTTGCTGCTAGGATTTAGATTTTTCATTTGTTTAAGTGAATGGAATTCCCTTGATCAGGAAACACAGGCCAATTCCTGATCTATGAAACCCACCTCCTCTTGTCAGTGTCTGGTCAGAGGAAGCACATGTACCCTGGTTCTACCCAGTGAGGCATAAAAGGGAGTCCCCACATGGCTTCTGAGAGAGGTTGTGTCTTCCCTAACAAAAGAGAGAAAGATGTACTTTGGCACCACTGGAACCCCTGACTCCTGCACCCTCTCTTCATTCCTGAAAGGAACATAGATGTGGATGTGACCCGCCGCTGCAGTGGGACAGTGAAAGCCCAATTCCCTGAGGATGACAGAAGGGACTGTGGAGTCCAAGCCTTTGGTGGCTTAGGTGGGCGACTGGATGGTCTTACCTCCACACTCCCATTAAGTAAACATTGAAGGGCCCTATGGCAATGTACAATCCACTTGATTTTCAGTCATTTATAACCCAAAGCATCCCACACGAACACAGGCCATGTGTGTTGGTGCACCTCTACCCATTTGCAAGAGATGTCACTCAGACAGCCTTAAGTCATCTTCTTCCACTATGGGTCCTGCTCTCCAGAAGTTCTTGTTCGGTCCTCAGCTGGGTAGTGTCTAGTAGTAGAGCCCTCCACCCACCCTACCAAAACCTTTCCTCCCCACTGGCCATCCTACTTGAGTTGCTCTACTGCCCCAGCATGGCTCACCGCATCAAGCCTACTCTATATAGACCAGTCCTTGAGTTATCGGTCATACTCAGAGTGACCTGCTTTGGCTCAGTCACAATGGTGGCTCTAAAACCCAAGAACAGTCAGGGGTTGTCAGTCATAATAGGGCTGTGGAGACCAGAAAGTTAGGTAAGGAGAGGTTGTCAATGTGATAAGGGAGACAAGAGTTCACTATTTTGATCACACTTTCCTCGGGAAGAGTCTGAGGGAAGGGACCAGTTCTGTCTGCTTCAGCACTGTCCTGAGTCCATCTCAGAAGGAACAGCAAGGAGGGTCTCATGATTAGAGATCTTCCCTGGCTAAGCAGGATCTTAGGGTAGGCTGGCTCTCAGCCACCTACCTCTCCCTATAAGCCCAATAAGACCAAAGCCCTCCATGGGTAAAAGAAGGAGAGAAGGCGAGGCCTGTCTTTATGGGTTCCAGAACTGCCAACTAGCTGGACCTAGGACTCATCCCCTGGATGCTGTGAGCCTTGTTTTTCTCCAAGGATGAATGAGGATCCTAATGCCGGCTGTCTCACAGGGTAGCCGCAAATGTGGAATGTGATAACTGGTGAATTCCCTGGGTCCAGGAAGGCCAGGCACCCAGGAGGCGGACAGAGCAACTGTTTATTCATCTGCCTCCCTCTGTCTCCTTCACAAGGTACAAAATCACAGACCAGTCAGCACACTGGAACTTTCCATAGCAGACAGAGTATTTGACAAGAGCGAGCCTTCAACAGTGTGGTCAGGAGTCATCCCTCCCAAGGAGCCAGGCACATACTTGGTCTTTGATGGGGACTTCTTGGGTCCCCATACTGTCTTCTACCCAGAAAAAAAATGACATCCTTGGGCCTCATCTACACAACCGTGCTTCTTTTCAGAGCAAATTAGGCAAGGAAGAGGGTATCACTGAAGGACAACAGAGATCTTCCCCTCCTGTCTCCCTTTCACATGATGGGTCCTGTGGGTTCCCATGGACACTCCGCTCAGCCAATTTACTCTGGCAGGGTCTGTCTGCTCAGACACCAACAAGCGCTGCTCATTCTCAGCCATGCTCTGTTGCTACTAGGCCTGGCCACAATGCACAGCCAGCAAGGGAAAGGCCTTCCCAGAGGAGTTCAAGAGTCCCAACAGGAGGAGACAAACTACGCAGTGGCCCAGCCCTTGGAAGTAAGCAGCTGAATCTGCTCTGGATCTAGCCAAGGGAAGACTTAGGTATCCCACTTGAAGACCATCTTCCAAAGAGACACCACTGCCCATCCTTGAAGTGTGATCCTAGCCGCACCAGAATGATCAGACTGAGCTCCCTGGAGGGGGGGGGGAGGGGTTTTCTCCAGGGAGCCTCAGCCAGTGGGGGGATCTAGAGGCTGAAGGGGGGCTTACTGGGGAGCTGGGAAGGGAGCTCAAACTGTTAATGAATATGAAATGAGGCAAGTAGGGGGACAGGTCAGCCAAGGAGTGAGCAGGAGGGCCGTGATGTTAGCACCGCGGGTCGCTCAATGGTTGGTGATGGCACCATGCAGAGTCCAAATCTTCAGGAAGCCATGACTCCCACTCTCACTCTGCAGTGGGAAGTGTTCAAGATCAGAGTTCTGCCGTGGGTAGGAAGTTCCTTCGTGGTGATAGAGATGATGATCTGGGGACATCCAAAAGAGGCACAGGGGCTGGGCTCTCAGCCTGGTGATCTGCTCCCCCCTACCCCCACCCCACCCCCATGTGGAGACCATGGGAACAGGCATGTGACAACCCAGCATGGAGCCAGTAGTCTTTCAAAGCCACATGGTACAAGATTTGAGCCCTGGTCCCTCTGGTTCCTGCCTGTCCCAGGAGAGACGGAAGGGTCCTAGTAAAGATGGGCCTCACGACCTCTCAGACGGGTTCCTTTCCCTTCTGAGACTATCTTCCCATCATCCATCTCCATCTCTGAACTTGATCCAGTTGGGTAGATCTTCTTGGGGTGTTGACATAATTGGATCACACTGGGGTATGAGCACCAGTGCTCTGTGCAAGGTGTGCCAGAAGGTTCATAGTCCTCAAAAGGGTTGGGGGGGGGGCAGGCTTGTGTTCTTGAGGCTCTTCCTAAGTGTTAACACTTGTTGAATTTGCCCAGTCAGGGAAGTTATCCAAGTCAAACACAGCCCGTCCCCAGGTGTTGACTGACAGAAACACAGATAGGATTCCAATGAAGTTCATTATGAATCCTGCTTTCATCTAGGGAATAAAAACAGGATCAGTCAGCAACTCAGGTCTTGACTAGGCCTCGTGTTCCTGCACTCTGGGCTCCTCTCATCTCCGGACAAAGCAAATTGTCATTGTCACTAAGGAATCCCTTGGAAGGAGCCAGCATGGGTGGGTTCTCTATACCCATTGTGATGTTGGAAGGTGACTTCAGAGAGCTGGTGTAAGACATCAGCCACTTCTTGTGACTCTCCCATAGCTCTTTCTGCCACTCAATTCGTATGCCTTCCTGACACTCATGAGCCATTATTCCAACACCCCAGCATGGAATGTTTCCTGTGGTCCAGAATCAAATCTGCAGCATATGGAATCCATTACATAATGAGAATGTTCAGGAGGAACCCTCAGAATGCCCTGGTAGAGGATCTGAGATCATTACTAATTGACTGGTTAAGGTAAGGATCAGTCTGGTGTCCCCCTCTTACCTATTCAGTTCATCCCCAACCCAGAGTCACAGAGTTGTCCTTCCCCCATCATAGGTGAGAAAACTGTACCTGGCTTGAAACGCTTTGCCTGTGATTGTGTTTGCTTCCAAGGCATCACTGACTCCAAAACAAAAAACAAAAACAAAACAAAAAACAAAAACAAACAAACAAACAAAAAACCCAGGCTCCCCATTATGTATCCCCTCTTCAGATACCCTATAAGCCTTTCTTACTATGGTGCTCCTCCTGGGTGTCCTCAGGGTTCTTGCTAGTTATGATTCTACTGCCATGTGAGGGTCCCACTCCATCCCTTCCAAGTGTTTAGCCAGGACTTCCCTGGGACCTACAAAGGTTTCTCCAGATAGGGGTTTCTGGCATCTTCATGAAAACAGATGTCGTATGAAATACGAGGTCATTTCAGTAAACAAGAGATGACCTTTAATCCCAGCACTTGGGAGGCAGAGGCAGGCGGATTTNTTGAGGCCAGCCTGGTCTACAAAGTGAGTTCCAGGACAGCCAGGGCTATACAGAGAAACCCTGTCTTGAAAACCAAAAATAAATAAATAAATAAATAAGAGATGCACCATAAACAAAAACGACAGCTATAGGCTTAGGTGCCCTGTGGTGCTCTCAGATCCCATGACGTCCTCTGTCACTCTCTCCTTGTGTGTATGCAGGTGTGCTCACTCATGCTTGGATGACTGTGGCCCAGGAGCTGGTGTTGAGTGTCCCCCTCTTTCTCTGCCTTTAAATAGTTCTTAGAATCATTTTATACTTATGAGTGTTTTGTCTGCACGTGTGTACCTGTACAATGTCTGTGTCTGGTCCCTGAAGAGTTATAGGTGGATGTAAGCCACAGTGTGGGTGTTGGGAATGGAACCTGGGCCCCCTGTAAGAACAGTGAGTACACTTAACCACTGGCACCATCTCTCCAGCCCTCTGTTTAAGTTTTCTGAGACGGAGTCTCCCCTTGAGCCTGAAGCCCACTGATTCAGCTCTATTGACTGGCCAAGGAGCCTGAGAGCTTTCTGTTTTCGCCACAACCATGCCTAGCTTTTAGTGTGAGTGCTGAGAACACCAACTTAGGGCATCATGCTTGCACAGCAAGTTCTTTGTCAACTGAGCCACCGCCCCAGCCCCATCCGACATCCTTTTGAAACTCACACATCATTCGTAGATGGGACATCCCTTATACCAAATGGCTTCGTCATCTAATAGGCAAAAATCAAAGGGGCTGTTACCATGTCAGCAACTCTGAGGTGTCCGTAGGCAAACACGATGGCATTTGGTGGGGTGGCCACAGGCAACATGAAGGCAAGTGACGCGCTCATGGTACAGGGAACCATGACGTACAGAGGATGGATCCCGATGGAACGAGCCTAGAGAGACACACGACGTTGCGACTCATAGTACAGCACACATGGAAGCTCCCAGGCCGTACTTCACAATCCCTAGGGCCTGGGTTACATTCCAACCTTCACATCTGTGTCTGGTTAGTCCCATTGAGCTTTGAACTTCTCTACATGATAACTACTGACCACAGAAGGCTGAGCTTGGAGGCCACCTCCCCTGGAGGCCTTTTTTGGCTTCAATTTAGTCCATATGTTTTCGGGGGGGGGGGCACTTACTGTGAGCCAGAAGCTGGTGTACCTCTAGATTGCACTGTATCTTAAAATGTACTGTGATCCATCTGCCTGCTTTGTCACAGGCAGAGCAGACTACAGAATTAAAGATTTCTTACTTGCAGATGCTTCCATGGGATCCCTTTGTATTGGGAACCTGGTGTCTACCTCTTTCATTCTACGTATTAAAATTCTGCTACCTCCATCATCATTATGGATTTAGTGAAAAAATAAATAACATAATCTAAATAACTGTCAATGAGACGCTTTGCCATGTGTTTTTCCATGTGTACACACGTCTGCAGAGATCTCACTGTAACAATTTGACATCAAAATGCAGGAAACTGACCCCATGGCCAGCAACCTCAGGATACTGTATTCATATAGCACCTGGCTCATGGCTCACTTTCCTCATGTGAGTGTCCAGGCAGGAACACGGAGGGCCTTACTGGTAGTTCTGGGCAATTTACTCAGAATTTTGGCTTCTAGAAGAGCCTCCTTTTTCCGACTTCTTTTTTAAACTTTACATGTACAAGTGTCTACCTGAATGTATGTCTATGCATCATGTGTGTGTGGTGCCTGAAGATGCCAGAACAGGGTGTTAGACTCCTGGGACTGGAGTCACAGATGGTTGTAAGCCTCCATATGGGTGCTGGGAGTCGAACCTGGGTCCTCTGGAAGAGCAGCTAGTGCTCTTAATCACTGAGCTATCTTTCCAGCCCCATAGAGCTTGTATTTGCCTAACTGGGGCTATTTGTGCTCACAGGGGTCACAGGAAATGACAAAGCCAGATCTTTGCTCAGGAGAAGAGCACCCCCATTGTGTGCCCAGCACCAAAAGACCCTGCTCCCCATCCTTGCTCCCTCTCCTTCCTGCCCTCCTCCACCTATCATATCCCTCTCCTCCTTCTCCCCAGTCCTCCTCCTCTCTCCCCTCCTCCTCTTCCTCCTCCTCTACACTTTCCTTCTCCACTTTCTTAACCCTGAGCAACCTGCTTAGGGGAGGAGACAGCTACCTTTCTATTTTAAACGCTTCTATCTTCTCTGGGGAGAGGAAAACAAAACAAAACAAAACAAAACCTCTCAAACAAAAAACAAAAACAAAAACAAAAAACTGGGTGCCCCATGCTGCTTGGATGGAAATTTACCAACGTCAGCGCTAGGCTTAGATCTTTCGTGAGTCTGCCTCTGAGCTCAGACTAATCATAGCCGCTTCCTGTTCCTCTCCAGGGTGGACTTTGGTGGCTTGCTCGCTTGGGTTCTCTGTAGCCCACGTGTGTCTTAGGACGACTCTCATCACACTTCTAGGAGGGCGTTCAGATCTTCTGTCACCTCCTGAACCCCGTGAGGTCAGCACTACCTTTGATGTGGGACAGAGGAACCTGAGAGCAGATGGCAGCCGACTGCTCTGCAGGCTTGGCTCCCTCCTCAGTTCCCCAGCTCACAGTTGAGCTTGCCCATAGGACACTGGAATCAACCTTTGACAGCCTTTCCTTCGCCACCTCCATTTTCTGTCTCGGATCCCAGTGACCCCTCTCTTCCCTGGGAAGTCTTCAGGCCTGCCCTCTCCCTACCCTGCTGGAAAGACCTGCCCCTTCCTCCCCTTCTCAAGTCCCCACACTCCCTGGGCTTCTTTCTATAGTCTCAGTGCATGATATATGTCCTCTTCCCACCATCTTGAAAAAAACCCAGGTAGTTAGATGAATATAATAGTTGCATGGTTGTTGCTTTGTGTGAGTGTGTAGTGGTGTGTATGGTACTCTGAACCCAGGGCCTTGCACATGTCAGACAAGAGCTTAGTCTTTTTTTTATTTTTATTTTTATTTTTATTTTTATTTTTATTTTTATTTTTATTTTTGAGACAGGACCTCACTAACTTGAACTCACCCTGTAGATCATATAGACCTTGAACCTGCAACCATACTGCCTCCTCCCCCCCAAGCCATCTGGCCCACTGATGCACTAAAGTTTAAGCACCTGGTCCACATCTGATGGTTTGAGAAATGGTGGGGAAATACAAAGAAGAGTGAACCAAGCAGTGAGGGAGGGCCTCGGGACCAGAATCATCAAGTGTTCGAAAGTCCACAACAGAGCCTGGTCTTCAGGCCCGGGGAAGCTCCAGATGCAAATTCTGCAGCTTCTCTAGAGCCTCAGGAAAATGGCCATGGGTTCACAATTTCCCCCCAAATGTTCTTCCCTTCCCCAGAAGAGTTAACTTACCATGGAGGCAAAGATAGGCAGGAACAGGGTGGTAGTGGCCACATTACTTGTGCACTCTGTGGTCATCGCAACCAGACAGGACAAGATCAAGGTAATGACCGCAGGTTTCACTGATCTCAAGGGTTCCATCTGTGTTGCCATCCACTTGGAGAGCCCTGAAGTCTAGGAAGCACAGAGACCATCATTTCAGGGCCCCTGGCTTACAGTTCCTCCAGGGTCCAGGGAGCTTAGTCCACTCCACTTCCACTTCTCTTCCTTGCACATAGGTAATAATCTAACCTATCCCTACAATTGTCCTTCTTCCCCTCCCGCTCCCTCCCTGCCCCTCTTCCTCTTCCTCCTTAATCTCCTGACTCCTGCCACGTTGCTTGTGGCACAGCTGATCTATGAACTAGAGTCAAACATCAGAAGTCACCTGGAAGTGTCTGTCTAAATGTCCCCATCAGGCTCAATGTGCCCGTACTGGCTGGTTTTGTGTGTCAACTTGACACAAGCTGGAGTTATCACAGAGAAAGGAACCCCCCTTGAGGAAAAGCCTCCATGAGATCCAGCTGTGGGGCATTTTCTCAAATAGTGATCAAGGAGGGAAGGCCCATTGTGGGTGGTGCCATCCCTGGGCTGGTGGTCTTGGGTTCTATAAGAAAGCAGGCTGAGCAAACCAGGGGAAGCAAGCCAGTAAGTAACATCCCTCCATGGCCTCTGCATCAGCTCCTGCTTCCTGACCTGCTTGAGTTCCAATCCTGACTTCCTTTGGTGATGAACAGCAGTGTGGAAGTGTAAGCTGAATCAACCCTTTCCTCCCCAACTTGCTTCTTGGTCCTGATGTTGTGCAGGAGTAGAAACCCTGGCTGAGACAGTGCCCTAATCTAGAATCTGCTCCTTCCTCTGGGATCTGAAGCTGATGAGCCCTTCCCTGCTGCTAGGAGTCATCCTGAAGAGTGCCTGTCCTGCTAATTTCTGGTACCTAGTCAGTCACACGTCACCCTAAATGGCTCTTCCACCTTCTCCCCCTTAGTCTTCCACACTCTTGAGGCTTAGAGGAATGATCTGGGCCAGAAATCGAGGATTTAGTCTTGGAGTTCTGAGATAGGAGGACAAGAGCAGAAAGTGGACAGACAAGAGGCCAAGGGCAGAGCCTGGGAAATGAGCATATTTTGGGAGAACTGAAGAAGAGCCAGCAGAGGCAGTTAAGCAAGGGCCATGGGAGAAGGAAGGCAGGAGAAAGAGGTATTCTGGAGGTCAGAAGGGCAACAAGTATCCAGAAGAGAATGGGTAAGTTCAGAGGAGTCAGATGAAGACTACAGAGAGCCCATTGGTTCTTCTCTCCCCCTGCTGGCCTCAGACCACCACTCAAGATGATGGGGTGGCTGCTTTCAAGTATACATCTGACCAAGTCACTTCTGGCTGTTCCCCTTTGCCTTCAGACTCAAGGCCGTGCGTGATATCCTTAAAGCAGACCTTAGGATGCTGGCTTCTCCAACTTCATTGCCTCAACCAGGTACCTCTTTGATCTTATCTCACTTCATCCCAAAAGGCTCTTGTAGACACGCCCTGGTCTCTAGACTGTCAAGTCTTCAAAAACAGATACCTTGCCTCAATGTCTTCTGTAACCTCTGTGCCTGGCCTATCATTAGGAACATACTGGAAGGCTTGATGAGTAAAATAAAATGCCACATGGGGAAAGGAATTGGTGGGCAGATGAATGATAGAGAGAGGGGTAACTAGCCTGGTGAATTTGTTCATCTGAAATGTGTATTGAATTATATAAATATATGATCTATACATTAGGTTTGGGATATGGTTCAGTGGTATAGTGTTTTATGTGAGCTTGATCCCTAGCATTAAAGAAATAGCATGCATGTATTCAAGGTACACCAGTCTTTGCCCAAGATGCTAGGGAAACTGTAAACACAATACAGACCAAGTTTATCTGTTATATCACATTTCTGGATTGGTGGAAAGATGGCTGGATGTGTTGGGTGGAGGCAGACATGGATAGAATGAATGGATGACTAGGAAAGAAGGAAGAATTAAGAAAGGAGAAAGGAGAAAGAAAAGAAAGAAGAGAAGGTGAATGAGTGGGACAGGAGGCATGGAAGAGAAGGGAGAGAGGAGGAGGGTGGAAGAGAACGACAAAGAAGAGCTAGAGGGAGCCAGAGGGATGGGCTGAGGGAGATGGATGATGATAGACAGTGGTCCCAAACGAACACAGCCTTTTTGGCTGAGGCTATTGCTGAACTGCATTTTCTCTTAAAAGCTGATCTTCTATGCCGCTAAGTTCTTAGCTAGAGAAGAGTTTTGGAATCCTGAAGCCATGTCAACAAGAAGTTCAGCAAGTAGAGGATCCAAAGGACATGGTGAAAATATATATAAGGACTCAAACGAGTCCTCCATGATGGATGCCTAGGGTCCATCAAGGCTGCAGCATCCCCAGCCATGCTTAACCCTGCAGGGCACTGCTATTCCTCATGACAACACAGAGTCCCCTGCTTAAAGGATACACAGCTCTGTGGTGGAGACACACACCCAGGGATGGAATGGGAGTTGGGGAGTGGATGGCAACAGTTGCCACCTCTTAGTGGAATCCCAGGGCTACCTAGGGCTGGATGAATACCTCACATCCTTTTGCCATAGCAAAGCCTCCCCCCAGGAGCAGCACGATGTCCCAGGGCACTTTCTCTTGGGTGACCTTCCAGTCCAGCAGTGCTGGGGGGTAGAATGGAGTCTTCCTTTCTGTGAAAGACGAAAGCACACACGTGTATAGGTGTGCGTGCACACATTAGAAAGTAAGAGACACAATCAGGAAAGATAAACCAATAAAGATAATGAGGTACCAGTTTGTTCCTTCATATGAGCTAAAATTCTCAATAATCACTGTACTCTTTCCTGGGGGGAGGATTTGGTTATATGCTTCACAGAGGGAGGACATTTTAAGTCAAAAACTACCTTTTCAGAAAAGCTGTTTGGTCATATATTTTAAAAACTATTTAGATGTTTTAGGTCATCTGTATTCTTTTACCACAACAATGACATCCACAACAATGACATTTAGCCTACAGAAACACCTTTGAAGAAAAAGCTATATCCAGAATATTTAACTTATCATCATGAAAAGTTTGGGGGAAAATTAGGGAGAAAAGGTACTTCTTCATTTTCTAATCATGGGTGAACCAGAGCACATCTTTCTTTTGGGGGGGGGCGGGGGACTTGAGACAGGGTTTCTCTGTGTAGCCCTGGCTGTCTTGGAATTCACTCTGTAGACCAGGCTGGCCTCAAACTCAGAAATCCGCCTGCCTCTGCCTCCCAAGTGCTGGGACTAAAGGCGTGCGCCATCACGCCCGGCTGAGAAGAGGTACTTCTTACCAGGCCTGACAACCTGAGTTCAATCCCTGGGACCCCCCACCCATGGTTGGAAGAAGAGAAACAACCCCCAAGAGTTATTCTCTGGCCACTACACATGCACCATGACTCATAGAAACACACACGAGACGGGGGAGGGTTCGATTTAAAATTATTTTAAAGAAAAATTCAAAATGTCAAAATACTCCACAGCAGGGTGGCTATTGAACCCCTGTTTGATGAAGTATCTGAGGCCAATTTGGCAGCCAAGGTAGTGTAGTGGGAATGTTTGTAGTAAAACCCAGAGCCAAGATAAAACGGTAAACAATGAGGAGCGGGGCTCAGGCTGTGTGTACTTGGATGACATCTTTTGAGTGTGAATGCACATTATAAGAACAAGAAAGGGAGAGACAATATTGACAGCATGTTGGAGAATTTGAAACATCTACACCTGTTGTGATGTATAAATGATATTTTAAATGTTTAAATACAAGAAGAGACTCTACACCGTCTAGAGGATAACACAAGTATTCTTAACAAATCTCCAGTTCCCTAGGCTTTGTAGCGTGGTCAGTCCTGTTCAGTAGGACAGAATCCTCAGCCCCCTAGACCCAGGGGCTATTCCATGGGGGCCCTTTGCTCTCAGGACCCCAATTATGATGGCCGTAAAGCCGTGAAAGAAACCTTACCTTCTTCAGTCTGGCTGCTGAAGTTGAACTTGGGCTTTTGTGAAGGTATGATGAAAAGCAAAATGGCCACAAAGATGGCTACTGTGGCATCTGTGATATGCCTGACAGGAAAACACGCATAGGAACTCAGTGATAGTCATACAGCGAATTTGCCCCAACCCACAGTTCCGTGTCCAAATGCTCCTTCAGGAAGAAGCAGGCTCTGTGAGGTATGAAAACCAGAGGCCCCAAAGGCTGGTAGGCTGAGTCTTAGCTATAACTAATATCCTCAAATTCTTGGCCTCCAACTTTGAGTTAAGTCTTCCACCTTCCCCCCACCACACACACACACACACACACACACACACAAAGAACCTCAGCGCTCCCTCTCCCCCCAACCCCAGCCTACACTGCTCCATGGGTGAACGTCATGAGTTCTCAACCATGAGATCTAGACTTCTGGATTCCGTCAACCTCAAGGACTGTAGTGCTAAGCTAAGTGACCAAGATGGAGTAGCCAGCTGCAGACAGATACCTCACCCGCATCTTCTGCCTTTCCTAGGGTAGTCATTCTTCAGCATTTCTTGTAGGATCCCCCTAACAGAGGCAGGAGAGAATCCACATACATGCCCTCCCTCCAACTAGGTTTCTAAGTAACCAGGATGTGTCTCGGATAGGTTCTTAAGAAAGGAGGAAGGCAGAAACCAGGGCTCTGAGGAGCCTACTGTTGTCCCAATACACTTTCTTGGTTCAGCCTTCTAGGGGACACGAGGAAGCAACAGAAACAAATGCACCCCAAAGCCCACAGAACGGAGATGTTCCTCTAAAGCCTAGCTCCAGAACACGGGGTCCAAGTTGTACCTTCCCCTTGCGGCCTGTTGCGGACAACGGTGACATTTAGACATCACTATCCTCAACCAAGGCTTTCCTTTGCATCAACTTACTTGGTATTTCCCTCGGTCCAGGCGAATGACTGCCAGCCAGGCATGAAGCCGGGGTCTCGGGAGAACCACAGGATGACAAGTAGGGTGAAGCAAAAGAGCACGCTGCATTCAGGGTAGCTCAAGGGCCCCAGCTTCTGGTACTCCTCGTTCAGCACCTTGTAGACAATCTTCTCGGTGTCCCTCTTCTTCTCCCCACAGCAGATGCAAGTTTTTTTTAAACTACACCATGTAATGATAAGAGAATGGCAAGGCAGATGGAATGACTTGTGGGGGAGCGGGAGTCGGGGTGGGGGGCTTCTGGGATAGAGCCTGAGGGTCCCACCCCCTCCCTCTTCTGATTTCCATCAGCTTCCCTCCCCACCCCCCTCACCGCTGCCCCCAGATCATCTTACAGAGAGACTGTTGAGAAGTAGAGACTGAGGGCCTAGGGCACTTCCAGAGCTGGGGGGCAGAGGGGGCTGAGGTGGTACAGGTGTGTGCCACCATCTCAGACCGGTCACAGGGGATAGCAGGAGAGGTTAAAAGGCTGAGAGGCGGCACAGAGTAGGGCATGGTGGGTGGGAGCAGAACACACTAATTGCATTCACCGGCAGAGCTGACATAGCTATGAGAGAAGGAAAGACTGACTATGCTCCAGGGTCCCCATGGAGAAGATGATGGGAAGTTCTAGAGCCCAGATCCAGACTCACACGATCCACCCAGGATCCCCAGGCTTTCCCGTCACAGCCCGGAGCTGCCTTCCACAATGCCAAGGGTGTAAGATCAAGGGCTCAGGAGATATAGAGTAGGTAGCTCCTAAGGCTGGGACAGGAAAGAATGCAGCCTAGGCTCTACTTTGGGATGGCCCCTTCAGGGTGTTCCACTGGAAGATAAATAAGCCTGCCCGGATGGCTTCCAAGGCCCTCCTCAGGTGGTGTTGGCTTGAAGTGGTAAAAAGGAAGGGGATTTATGGGGGAAAGGTGACTGGGTAACTGGAGTTACCAATGAATAAAATGCAGGCTTCGATGCAGAGACTATGTCACACATATGTCCCGCCTCAGTTGGCCCCAAGGCCGTGGAGCAAGGACACTGTCTATGGAGAGCGCTCCCCTCCAGAACCCTGTCGAGGCCCCAACATAAAAGTCACAGGAGGGCTGTGCTGAGTGTGAACCACCTTTGAGGGTGGGTGTGGCAACAGTAGCCCCCAGGGACGTGGCTGCCTCCCGAGGACACCGGGACATCAGACCCTGGCCTCCTGGTGTACTTCAGGACCAGGGAAGGAGGCAGCAGGCAGCAGTGCGGACCTTCTGTCTACCATCAGCTGAGACCTCCACGCTGAACTGAGGGATGTGTAGGGACGGTCCTGCTGGCATGCCTGGGGACCTCTCTGCCATCACTGGCTCCAGAGTCTATGCTCCTCTTCTAAGCGCAGACCTGCTAGTAACCGCCAGCTTAGGGACTTCAGACCTGTTCTGGGGACTCCTGATCTCTAGGATAAGGGGTGTGGCCTTGGTATCTCTAGCTGCTTGGCATAGAACAGGCAGTGAAAAGCCTGGGCCTAACTGGTGCTGGTAAAAAAAAAAAAAAAAAAAAAAAAANCTGGTAAAAAAAAAAAAAAAAAAAAAAAAAGAAAAAAAAAAAAAAAAAAAAAAAAAAAAAAAAGTGTTCCTGACAGCACAGACACTGTGGTTAATTAAGTGCAATAGTCAGTCTTCTGATGCTGGTCACTGTGGTAGTGACACCCCCCCACACACCCTTGTTCAATTCTACAGAGCAACTTCTCTGGGTTCATTTTATCTGGTGGCCCATGAGATAGGCAAGGGGATCCTGACGTCATATTAGGGACCACAGTGTCCTGCCGAAGAGTGGCCTTCATCATGGTGCATCACAGTGAACTGGACAGGCCCCAGAGCCATAGAGACAGGGGCCGGAGAGGGGGATCTCTGGGTCCACAAGTACCTCGCCATGGTGCCAGACAGGAAGAACTCTCAGAAAGAACACTTGTCCCGTTTTCAGCTGAGCCTGGTCAGGAAGCTTGAGTACAAGACAGTTATAACACACCATGTCATTCTTAGTGGTCCTGGGTGAATGTCTGTCACTACCCACGAACTCAAGTAAAACAGGTTTTCTGCCGTGACTTTGAGACCATGAGAATCTTAAGAATGATAAGGACACAAGGAACAGTAGAGGTTCCTCCTGTGGCTAGGAAATATGATTCCTGGGGGTGGGCGCCTATTTCTGCCAGGCCATTCTCTGCCTTGCAGATCTGGGCTACCTGTGAGCCGCACTGCACTTGGTGTCTGAGTCCTAGGGCCACACCAAGGAAGACTGGGGTAGAAGAAAGCCACGCTCCTCCACTTCCTGCAGCCAGAAGTCCCCATAGATTCATGGTAAGCGCTGTTCAGAATTCCTGTGGTCCACAAGAACAGCGGAAGCTGTGCAGAGCCGAGTGAACCATGTCTGGGGCTGTCAGCTGAGCTTTCTTGCCCCTTGTGTCCCTGTCACCTGCTACCTGGGAGGCTGATGGTGTCCTAATAGTCTTGTTGCCCAGCCAGCTCCATCTGCGTACTTGACCTTAGGGTTTGGGGGACATCCAAGGCCATAGGGGAATCCTCCTAACACCAGGATAGCAATGCTCAGCACGTGCCCTGGAGCTGACTGACTGGAGCTCTAACCTCAGGCCTACCACTTCCATGCTGTACAATGTGTCAGAAGCCATACAGCATCTCTAGATGTTTTATCTATATAGTGGCAATAACTATACTTCACAGGTTATCATGACAATTAAGTCGTAAATGTATAGTGCTTAAAATAGTGTCTGGCATGCAACGTGTCTCCTGTCCTTTTCCTTTTGGCTGTGCTGGTGACGGAATCCAAAGTCCTGTAGTATGGAAGTGCTCTACCACTGGGCCACATCTTAGCTCTTGGGGTTTTGTTTGTTTTTCGTGTGTGTGTGTGTGTGTGTGTGTGTGTGTGTGTGCGCGCACATGTGTGTGCACATGTGTGTATGCACATGCTATAGTGCAAGTGTGGAGGACACAGGACAATTTGTAGGATCAGCTCTCTCACCATGTGGGTATTGGGGAATCGAACTCAGATCATCAGGTTTGGCAGCAAGTCCCTTTACCTGCTGAGGCCCTGTACCACTGCTGGCCCTGTGCTTTTAGGTTTGGAGAGAAGGCACAGGCCCCCTGGTGGTTACTACCATCAGCTTTTCCTCCCATTGTGGCAGAGTCACCTTTGTGCCACTGGTAAATTTGTGTCTTTTAAAACAACAGCTTAGCCAGGTGGTGGTGGTGGTGGTGGTGGTGGTGGTGGTGGTGGTCGTGGTGGTGCACACCTTTAGTTCCAGCACTCGGGAGGCAGAGGCAGGTGGATCTCTGAGTTCGGAGTCAGCCTGATCTACAGATTAAGTTCCAGGACAGCCAGGGATACACAGAGGAACCCTGTCTTTAAAAAACAAAAACAAAAACAAAACAAAAAACCCAAATGAACAAACAAACAAACCAAAACTATTTGCTGGCCCCACGTCATAGTTTCTGTCCAAAGTCTGGCCGCCTCAAAGGTGACTCTGGGTGAACCTGACAGTGTGCTGGGAATAGGAAAGTAAACTTTCCCGGCTTGGCTTGTTGCAGGGGAACACCACAGGAACTTGGTGAAAGTCTGAGCTTGGTAACTCAGCCTGCATCAAGAGGATCACTGTGACCTGGCCTACTAGAGCCACATGACCAAGTGGTAATGTGTCCAGTCATGTTGGCTTGGCATTTGGGGGACAGGCCACTCCTCAGTTGCCTTGAACCAAATTATTCTTTCTCTCTGAGACAGGAGGTGTGTAGGAGTCATGGGGGGGGGTTGGTTCACAGCCAAGGGGCGCCATTGGGGCACAAGGATAGGTGCCAAAGCATAGGGGTAGGATACACCCACTGGAAGCTCAGAGGAGTGCATTATTCTATGGTGAGCGAGAGAGCAGGAAAAGCCAGTAAAGGGCGGCCCCTGAGCAGCCTTCAGTGCTGGGGAGGTGAGCGGGTGGAAGGTAGGAAGTCTCCATCAGAGCTGGAACAATAAAGGTACAGCAAGCCTCCAGCCATGGTGAGAGGATTAAGCCGGCAGGGAAGGCTAGAGAAAGAGAGCCTGGTGCAAGAACTTTGTAGACTGGCCCAGGGCTGAGGGGCTTGGTGCAGGGGTCTGAGACCATCAGATGCTAGCCCAAGAGCAGCTCACACTTACTTGGGCCTCATGTACAAACACAGGAGCCACAGCCAGGCCAGCATCAGCATCAACACCATGTTAGGGAAGGCAAATCCAAACCAAGATGCATAGTTCAGGACATCTTTGCTGTCAGGAAACAATCTGAAAGGAGAAAAGGTTGGTCTGTACCTCCACTGCCAGGCTGAGCCGTGGGGTGCAGATCAGGTAGGGGAACTCTGAGAGATGGGTCTGACTGCAGGCCACATAAACCTGGGGTCCAGACACCACAGTTCATTAGTGTTGGGGGGCCCCAGAACATGGCCTCGGCAAGAGAGAAGACTAAAGAATGAATGGCCAGGGGCGTTTCTGTGACTAGAGACCCTACTGAATGTCTCATAAAAGTCCGCCCAGGCATCTAGAAAAGTACACCTTTGTCACACATGCACAAGGTCGGGTCAACAGCTAGAGGGAGTGCATGGATCCTCTGAAAGCTCACGCTGTGTGTCTCTACGGGAGACTTCCCTGAGGATTTTTTTCCCAGAGTGGGACTGGAAGATGATCTCCAAGCCTTGCTTGCCTCCCTAAGCTGCCTTTTAGCCCTGTCTGGCTCAAAAGACATCAAATCTCACCCAGGACTTGCCCCACTCAGCCTAGGCAAGTCCCTTCTTGCAGCAGAACTCAAGGGGGTAAGCTCTAGGGTGGTGATCACAGGAAACATGTCGAGGATCAAATGACCCTAGTTATTGAACCTCAGGGTTCTGGTCTGAAGAACTGGCTGTTGCTCCGTCTGCCACTCCGTCCTTTACAAGTCCCAGTTGCAGTGCCAGCTGCCCTTCCCACCCCTGTCCAAAGCTCTTGTCTACACAAAAGAGGCCCCACCTCCTTTTTTGTTCCTTGCCATGATAATTTGTACATGCTCCGATTAACACATGTATTCACTAGGCTGCTTGAAACCCCCTGTGTCTGGCACCCTCAGCAGACCATGAAAAGCCTATGGCGTGTCCTCGACTTCTCTTTCCTCCATGATCTTCCGAGCCCACCCAACACAAGGCAAAGCTCAAACAAGGGGATCCTCACAGCCTATGTCCCCTTTCAGTCAAAGCTGGACACTTCTAGGCTACGCTTAGAGTGCACTTGAGACCTCCAGTCAGTGGGATTATGTGATGGGAGACTGCGTAGCAATTAGTGGCCCAACGCCACCTGTCTGTGCCATTTGTAGACCCTGAAGATCACAGGATCCTGGCCATTATCAGCCAATGTCAGTGAGCTGGTAGGGGCTCTTTTAGAAATGTCTGTTCTTCTGTGAATTCAACCCGCTGGATTTGCCAGTGGCTGTGCTGCTGCCGTTTCCTATGATGTTAGCTCAGAGTCTAGGCCTCCCTCCCTGCCTGAGCGAACCCCCCCCCCCCCCCCCCCGAGCCACTGAGAGAAGTTGGGCTTGCCAAGTGTCAGAAAGCCATGTTGTCCACGAGCTCTAGTGCATCAGGTCTCCATTCCTGGGGAAGACTCAGTGGGTGCAGGGATGCTGGGACATAGACACTATGTGGGTTCATCCTTCCACCTGACTAGACTGATGGCTCCAGGCCAAGACAGGAGGAAAAGAGAGCTGAGTAGGCACCTCCAGCCCCAGAAACCCATGGCGATGTCTCCCGAAGGCACAGTCATGACTCACTCCGGCATCTGACCCAGGAGCACCACGTTGGGTCCCGTCCCGGTCAAGGTGGCTGTACCCCCAATGCTGGCTGCATAGCACACACATAGGTTCATAGCCTTGTACACATTCTTTGTTTTTTCGTCTTCCTGATTCTGCACACTGGGGTCTTCAAATACCACTTGGCTTCCTGTGGGTGGACACGGGGCTGTTAGTTCTGTCAGTCTTGAGGGCCACTCAGCCATTCAAAACTCTTTACACTTCTACCAATGTGATATCGGGCTTACCCCTTGCCAGGTGCACATGCATTCCTCAGCTGCAGCCCTGAACCACAGTCGGGCATCTACCTTCCCATAACCCCTTCCCATGGCTTCCCTGGGGGATCTTCAATATACTTGCCAAGCCCAGAAACTTAAGGTATATGTGTCCATTTCCTGGCTCCTCACTGTTTCTCAGGCCACGCCCTTGCATCCAAGTCTACCTTAGATGGCTCTCCTCCTAGAGAGGTCCTCCCTCCTTGAGCTGCTGTGCTGTCCAACCTCCCTAAGGCTTATCCTGAAGCAGGTGCTTTGGGTAAGGGTTACCCACTGAGGTCATCCTACTGAGCTCCACAAGAGTGGAGTGGTCACCTCCATGTTGCTTGGACCTCACTCAGGACCTAGAATCTGGGCACAGGTCCCAAGGTCCTCCCGTGCAGACTACTGGGGAAGAAGAGGGAATAGGCAGAGGGAGAAGCAGACCCTATCCTGCATCTTCTGAGTCCTGAGCCTGGTAGGAAGCAGAGCCCAAGACCTATAGGAATGGAGCGAGGGTGACTGACTCAAGGAGAGCCAAGAAGGCAGTCCTGAAGAAAATAAGTATAGCAAGGATGAGAAGCATCCAGAAGGTGTTTAAAGATACCTTAATGAACTATCAAATTAATAACGCAATGCTTGCTTTCTATCTTGGGACCAAGCATGAGAAGCATCCACCAGGTGCTCAAAGATGGCTAAATGGATTATCAAATGAATACTCAATGCTTTCTATCATGAGCCCAGTTATAATCTCTAGCTAGTGTTGTAAACTTGAGTAAAGGATCTGTCTTTTATGTCCTAACTAATACTAATACTAACAAAACCATTTCCCTATTTTTTTCTTCGTCTTCTCCGCATGTTTAAGGAATGGCACGAGGAGACTGGGAGGGAGGAGGAAGCCGTAGCATCTGGCAACAGTAGAGAAGGCCATGGCTGCAAAATCTAAGCCAGGGGTGCACCTGGCAACTCGCTGGCCTTGTTCTTGTCCAGCAGCTCCAGTGTCCCCTGGCCGGCGTCCACAGCTGCATTGGTGGCTACCATTTGCTGCATCATGGCCTCCACAATGGGCATCATCATGGCCGTGGCGGCAGTATTGCTGATCCACATGGACAGGAAGGCCGTGACGGACATAAAGCCCAGCATCAGCCTGCAGAGGAGGGGCAGAGAGCAAAGCCAGAGTCCCTCGTACCGTACTGGACACATCCCAGGGCCATAACTAGGGGCTGGAGCCACCCTTCTTGTCAACTCAAGACCAGGCATTCTAGCACAGTGTGGCAGTTTAATCGGCTCTTGTTTCTCTCTTTCCCCTCTTCCCTTCCCCCTTCCTCTTTGTGACAGTTCATTTTCATGGTCAACTTATTAAGACATACCTGATCAGGAAGCACAACTCCGAGTGTAACTGTGAAGGGCAGACCATGAGATCGTAGGGCTCTGGCATAACAGGCAGATTAACCAACCCCTCAATGGATTTATAATATGATGACATTATTGGGAGGCGGTAAAACAAAGGAAGTGGAGTCTATGACATAGCCAGCCATGGGATTGGGGCACTGTTAATGGTACCAGACATGAGTTCCATCTTTTGGAGAAGTCTGTAAGTCCAATCTGAAAGTGGCTAGTCACTCCCGTAACATTTGTGTCACAGCTACACCAAAGGCCATATGGTGAATAGCAGGAGAATTGGGGGGAGGGGAAGGATGAGGTGGATTTGATTAAAAAAAACACATTATATGCATATGTGAAGTTCTCAAATCATAAAAGAGGTGGGGCCTAGTTGAAGGAAGTATGTATCTTACACCACTAGCGCTTGGTTCCTCTCTTACTTCCTGTCTGGTGTAGGTAATGTAAATTTCTGCTACCATATACTTCTGCCACCATGATATTCTGCTTAGGTATATAAGACCAATCAAGCCCGGACTGGCCACCATCCAAAGCTATAGGCCGAAACAAATCCTTTTTCCTTCAAGTTGTCCCTTTTAGGATTTGGTCAGACAATGAAAACCAGTAACTATGGATTCCTTGCTATCTCCCTTCTCACAAACACTGCTGATGTCTGTACTGCTGGCTGTTGGGTCAGCAAGAGGCCTCAAACTCAACTGCGGATCTAAGAAACTCCCACTTAGCAGGGAAGTTTGGCTTAGCAAGACCCAGGGTATGGCAGGGCAGCTCCACATGTAGGTAGTTTAGCTTTCCACTTCGATCTAGAAGATCACCACTGTCCTACATAGCCTCTTCTCTCCTAAATCCCGAAGACCTAAGCAGAACCATTCTGCCTTACCCAGAGGTCAACCTTCCACCCTGTCTTTGGATGTCCTGATCTGTCACCCTCCACTCCCTTGTTCCAGGGTCCCCTAGAGAGCCGTGTAGCCAGAGAAAGAAAGTGTGTTCACCGTGAGGGCTTGGTCCCCACAAAGAGCAGCATTCTCAGGGCAATCCTCTTATGAAGTTTCCAGCGTTCCACAGCGGCAGCCATGATGAGACTGCCCAGGAACAGCATGTTGGTGTCCTTCATGTACTGGATGCATACCTGGAGGGTTACAGGGATGTCCCATCAGAGAAGTCCTCAATCACATACAGCACAGGTCCAAAGCTGCTACCCAAGTCCTCTAGATAGCTAAGCAAGACAGATACTGATTTCAAAGCCAGCTTGAAGTGATCTGTCTCCATATTCATCCTTGAGGGATCCACTTCTGGACTTCTGTAGCTATCCCTAGGCCTCAGCAGCTCAGAGGGACTCAGAGGAGTTAGGAAGTACACTGGAGGGAACCGGACGTTGCCAGCCCCTGTTCGGCTTACTCACCTGCTTGGAGTCCAGAATCTTCAAAAGTGGGAAGAGTAAGACAGGCAGGAGGGAGGTGACAGCCACCGGGATGACATCTGTGCACCAGTAGATGGCCATGATGATTATGACATAGGCACACCTGGCAAACTGAAGAGACAGTTCTGAGGTTTCACAGGCTTCACTGCATACCAACCTCACAGCAGGGCACCTGCCTCTGTGATGGGGAAGGCTATGTCCTGCTCGTGGGTAGGGTGGCTTTCCAAGGCTAAGGACAGCCAAGGAGAGCCAGGTTGTCCCCAAGTCCAACCTTTCCAGTCACCCCCTTTCCTTCCGGGTGGTCCTAGTGCCACAATAAACACACAAATGTTCTCAAAGAAAGACTGCACCCCGTAAACATCCCAGGACACCTCCCTGCTGACTAAAGAAGTATTTCCCCATTCTGTGCCCTGGCTTCTGGGGCAGAGACAGGTCCTTGTTGTGGGGACTGTTCTCAAAACAGTAGGATGTTTAGCATCCCCTTGTCCTCCACCCAATAGATGCCAGCGGTGGTCTCTCTAGTCACAACAAAGAGTTATCTTCCTAAAGGGTCCAAGTCTGGCTGGGCTCAGTGGCACATGCCTGCAATTCCAGCATCCAGAGGCTGAAGTAGGAGGATTTGCAAATCTGATGTCAGCTTGATATAGTGAGCTGAGCTTCAGGACAACTTAGACTACCATGGAAACAATAACAAAGCTACGGATCACGTGACAACCAAAATTGCAAGGATTGTCAACATACCTTAGAAACAATTGTCAAATGTCACTGCCCTCCATTTTAGGCACCATTTCATTGTCTATTCTGTGAGACCCAGTGGTCTTTGTCCTTGGCCACTGTTTGTCTCTTTAACCTCACTAGAGTACCCTAAAAACCATTTCATATTCCCCCAAAACACGTCTACAGCCCCAAGGTCCCCCACCCCTTTGGAACAGGGTATGTGAGCTTTGGAGTCACTATGGTTTATGGGGAAGGAACCATTTCCTGTAAATAACGAACCTGTAGATCCCACCCCCTTCAGTTATTACTCTATGACCAGAGAGCAAAGGTGAGCTTTCTCTTTATCTCCTATAGGATAGATAGCAGTTGAAAGCCACTGGGGTGAGCTCCAGAGATGGGTGGTAGAGGGGATTCCTTTGGGGCATGGATAATAAAGAAGTATGCTGTAGAGTAATTTTAAGTAATGATGCTAAAAGTCAGCCTGCATCTACCACCATGTTATAACAGTTCTAAACATTGTCATTAACAAGTCTTTCCCACTCCCAATCTTAGTTCCTCTTTTCCCATCCTTATCTGTAAACTGATGACTTCAGAGGGGCCATACAGAATGTGTGACACCCAGAAACTTCTTAATAACCTTTATTCTCAGAACTCAGACAGTAGATGTCCTAGGGCACCCCAGAAGAAGACGGACCACTAGGCCAACTGACTCCTCATTTCCACCCACCAGCAGGAAGCCCAGGAGATGTCTCAGCCCTGATGAATCAATTAACATACTAGACCCTCCCTAATACAAACTCCCACAGTGTCCATGGAGAATGCAGAGTAGGAATGGGATGTTGGGAAAGTCTGGGGAGGGAACTGGAGAGAGTTCAATCGGGAACATCTTACCCTGTAAGCATGGGGACCTGCACTTGATCCCTAGAACAAAGGAAAACACCAGGTTCTGTGGCACAGCACTAAGAATGTGGAGACAGGCCAGCCCAGCTTGTGTGGCCAGATCCAGGCCACTGAGAGAGCCCGCCTCAACAAACAGCTGGATGGCAGCTGAGGAAACGGTGCCCCAATGTGCAAGCTCACACACACACACACACACACACACACACACACACACACACACAGGAGCACTGAGAAGGCGTACTGGAAAAGCAACTGGAAGCTGAGATGGAAGGAGGCACTGCAGTTGAAAGACCCACCTTCAGCACATAGAGGTGCACAGTGTAATCAGCCAGGGGTTAGAGTTCACCTAAGGACACTCACACACTGGTCTAAAAGGGGCATGTTCTAAGCCTTAGGTGGCATCTTTATTGTCAACTAAGGCAGAGTGATGTGGCTATGACATCACTCTATGATTCAATCTGATAGAGTCACAACTGGAAATAGAGACCAGTGTTGAGTAAAATACCCTTATATGGTTCATGCTACAGAATGAAAATGGAGTAAGCAAAACTCTCCCCTGTCCCTCTGTACTCCCGTGTGTGTGTGTGTGTGTGTGTGTGTGTGTGTGTGTGTGTGTCTGGTATTTGGAGAACTATCTGCCCACTAAAACATTAATAATAAGGCAATGAGGGTACTTTATTTATTTTACTTGATACTTTAGACTTGTGAAAATAAGGATTTCTTACAAGATTAACAAGGTACATGATTAAAGTTGTCACTGGTTTTATTAAAAAGGGTTTTAGAAGCAGAGGAAGGCTCAGAGAAAAAAGTGGATCAGAGGGGGGACCAAGACGCAAGAAAGGTGGAAGAGAAGAGGAAAGCCTGGAGATGGGCCATGGAGCACAGATGGCAGTGTGTGCTGGGGGCCATCATCTGGTGGGGACAGTGACAGTCAGGCTGCCCCTGGGGACCGGCTGACTCTCTCTCTCTGTCCTGGAGTGTTCTGTATCTCTGGGTCTTCTTGCCCAATGAAGGTGGAATGGCGAGTGAGAACAGGGTGCTCTTTGGTGGTGACCAAAAAGAGGGGCAGAGGGAGAAAATAGGGAGCCAAAGACCCAGGCTTCTAGGTGCCAAGCCACTTGGAGAGAAGGTACAGGAAGACTGATTTTTGGAAGAACCTTCACTATGGCCTCCCAGTCCCTAAATTTTCATTCCCAGGGCATATAGATGTATTAATACACCCCGGGTTGGGAACCTAACTCACTAATATTTATATTCCCCCTCTGCCTGCCTGCCTGCCTGCCTGTCTGTCTGTCTGTCTGTCTGTCTGTCTGTCTCTCTCTCTCTCTCTCTCTCTCTCTCTCTCTCTCTCTGTGTNTGTGTGTGTGTGTGTGTGTGTGTGTGTGTGTGGTGTGTATGCACACGTGCGCACGCACATGCATGTGCCAGGGATAAAGTGGGATCCTGGTTACACTGTCCTCGACCAGAAAGGTCAAGCAGGCAACTATAATTATTCCAGGGAACATCACTCCCCACCGGCAGAGCTAAAATCACAGCTTCCTAACCTGGATGCCTCCCACAGACAGGAATGGCCCCGAATCTCTGGATGCTCGGAACAGAGTGGCAGCAGAAGAGTCCGCACAGCTGCTCCGCTCTCCTTGGCCCATGTGGAGCCTCTGCTCAGTGGGTTTCCTTCCCCCATCCTAGGAGCCGGAATGATCCCCTTTTACTCCCAGAATCCAGTCACCCCATTGTACCCATCAAAGCACCCGGGCCCAGAAAGCCAAGGGTCTTGCTGAAAGGCACAATGTGAAATGACTAGAAGCCCACCCGGGGACACCCCTCTCCTCTCAAAACCTTCCCTGAAGAGAGCCACTGTTTCTCAAACCTGCCTGTGGAGGGGAAGCAGGATCGGAGCAAGGTTTCCTGTCTGGGCTGAGAGTGAAAGGGTAGCCACATAAGGCTTCAAAGAGCTCCGGCCTCGCCAAACTGGCTGCACACAGCCTGACAGAGCCGCCCTCCTCTGCTTTGCAGCCAAGGCCATTCATTCTCTCCCTTCCTCCCAGGAGCACCCGGGAGTCCAGGGAATGGGACTCTCGGCTTCCCCAGCAACCCAGAGCCATGCCACCCAAGGCGTGAGCTCTGGGAACACGTCCTGCCTCCTGCCACGGCCACAGCAGGCGGTGGGCAGTGCCTGACCTGTCTTTCAGGCTGCAGCAGGATTTGAGTGGCTTCCTTGGCTTCCGAGCTAGAAAGAAATATAGATCATAGATGGGGAACCTGAGCTTCAAAAATCAATGCCAGGTTATGGCAAAGGCAGGATCCACATAGGTGACACTCTGTTCCTGTAGTTCCCTGCCTGAGGGCATCTACAGCTAGAAAATCTCTCTTCCCTGGAGAAGAGGCACAGAGGGAAAGCCCAGCCTTCAGAGTCCCTACTAGCTCGAGCATTATCTTTGAGCTGGACTAGCGTCGGTTGTGCACTCTGGGAGGAGATTTTGAGTCAGAGGCTAAGCCTGTCGAGGGGTCTGTGTGGTTCAGATCTGTTCTAACGTCCAGGTTTCCGTGTTTGCCCAGACGGCTCTTGCGCCCTGAAATCGGTGCACTTTAGGATGTGTTCACCTTAGGGTCTCTGCGTCCCTCGGATTCTTTGCAGAGCACCTCCTATCTGGTGCCTGGAGCGTCTGAGCACGCGTCCCAGGGGAGCTTGTCCCCACGGAAGAATCCGTGGAGCTTGTCCCCACGGAGGAATCCGTGCGTTCCAGCTCAGCGTCCCCGGGTTCCGTGCCCGTTATTGCACTGGGCACCCGGGTTCCGCCAGGCTGCCCAGACACGCAACTGACCTTGTCAGGTACCAGAATGATGAGTGGAAGCATCAGGATCGGGGTGAAGAGCAAAATCGCAAAGGACTTGAACTTGGTCACACAGGTCTTCGCCGAATCCATCGCGTGAAAGGGAGACTGACTGGAGGGAGAAAAGATTGCGAGTCAGCTAGAAGCTTCACGAGCTTAAAAGGGGGCCGCGCGGTCCCACCGGATTGGGGGCGGCTACAACTCCACCCCCCATGGCCAGGCCTCCTTGCGGTCCTGGGGCGGAGCCACCCCTCGGTGTCTGTGGGGAGTGTCTGTCCCAGGACTCTGCCACCCCGC
Organism: Mus pahari; assembly: GCF_900095145.1. Lineage (NCBI taxonomy): Eukaryota > Metazoa > Chordata > Mammalia > Rodentia > Muridae > Mus > Mus pahari. The sequence continues at coordinate 40,077,061 of NC_034603.1, forward strand.
GGCAGAGGGAGGCGTTTGCAGATTTCAGTGCTTGGCACCAGCCGTCTATGGAGAAGACTGGACCCTGGTACCTCATCGCTCGCCAGCCCGTTGGCGCTGCTCTGGTCGTCAGTACCGTGCAGGGTGTGCCGGTCATTCAGCCAGCTTAAGCGTGAGGACCCTTTGTGTACTCTCACCTGCTCTCTCCTGGACTCTGGAATGTCCCAGATGAAAAACACCAGCCTGTAGGATTCTCAGGCTTCTCTCTCCAAAGCGTTCTCCTTCTCATCCCTATCCCGGAGGGGCGTCTCCTACAGGCGATGACCGAGCCCTGAGCCACCGCGGTCTTCTCACCTCCAAGATCCGCTGGCTTCCTCCTAGCGTTAGCCCTACTCTAGACATAGAACCCATTTCCTTCCTCGTGCCATCTCCCACCCAGCGCATCCTAGGCGCTCTACAGGGACCGCTAAGGAAGGCGGTCGCTGTCCTCGCAGACCGAACGACTTTTATCCTCCAGCGAACGCGCTTGCGCAGCCGGCGGTCTTTGCCCCAGGCGCAGGTAGTTGCTGCTGCCCACTTACCGACCACCTTGCTAGTGTCATTTTATGGTGGGAGACGGGGCCTTAGAAAAGAGGGGGCATAATCCTGCCAACCACGAGAGAGGTATTCGTTCATTCATTAATCCTCCCCTTAACAGACCTGTGTGTAGTACCTGCTGTGCTAAGCCCTGTTTGGGACACCAACACAAGAGGGTGCAATGACATTATTGACGCCTCGGTGACTTCTTTCTCTCTTTTGCCTGCCTCTCATTCTCCTTTGGGGAGTCTTACCCATGCACCACAGACTACTTGACACATGGCTGAGTCCAGATTCCTGTACAGTCAACTCTCACCACTGATCAAGATGCTGTCTAATTGCTGACGAGGTTAGCATGTGTGGGCCTAGGATGGCTGCTTCTGTTCTAAGCATGGAAACCATTGGCGTACTCTAAACTATATACAGAGACCGACTATTAGCACGGCATTTACCTGTGTGTTAGGTGTTGCAAGCAATCGAGGTGAAGTAAAGGATAGGTTATATGCAATTGCTACGAATCATGCAGACTAACCTCTCCTACCACTTCTCCACCCCTAGCCCTGCCACCACTACCAAGTAAGAACTACTGAATTCCCCACCTTCTCAGCCTGTGAATGTCGGAGGCCCTAAAACAGAGCACACATTTGTAACGAGATTTTGACTCTGTTCCTGTGACCTGTCTGTCACCTTGCCCTCAAGTCTGCAACTGCAGTCTTCAGGCCCTCTCTATTTTGGGTCTGTTTGTTTGCATCTATGGGGCCCTGGGCCCATCCCTTCCCCCAAGGCAATTAAAACTAGAGTTCCTGCTTTGATTTGTTTGTGTGGGTGTATGTTTCAAGACTCCATGTGTATGTGTATTTTGCTTGCATGTGTGTGTGTGTGTGTGTGTGTGTGTGTGTGTGTGTGTGTGTGTGTTAACATATAAGGGGTTGTGAGACCAGGAAGATCCTGGGGGAGGAGCACTACCAGAGGTGGAAAGACAGCAATAGGATCCATAATGTGACTTAAAAGTAGACGGGAGGACTGCCTAGGGAGTGAAGGGAGCCATGGGATGAGGCACAGAGAAGGCAACAGGGGAAGGGACAAACAGAAACAAATGGCACACATGCATGAAGATGCCACATTGAAACCCAGTACCCTGAATGCTAACCTAAAAATCAGTCAAATGTAAACTTCAAAAAGCAGTTTATCCAAGGTAATTCAGGGATATCAGAAACTAGTGTCCCAACAGCAAAACACAAGTCAGTGAAGAGTTTATACCAGGTTCAGGGACAAGAAGACTACCACACAGCTTTGACATGGGTGCTGTGAACAAAACTCGGGTACTTAAGCTTGAGCAGTAAACGCTTTACTGAGCCATCTCTCCAGCACCCCATACCCCACCTTGCAAGGGATTTTCATCCACGAGTGCACTCCATTTACCAAAGGGATGCTCCATCTGTGTCCTGCTCCACAACTAAGTCTGGCTGCACATCACATTGCATTCGAACAAGGGCAGACTTTTTTTTTTTTTTTAAATGAGCTTTCATGACAACTTATAAAGCACGTAAGTTACATTGCATCTCTAGAATCTTGATGGTTCTATGACCACATCAGTAACCTTGCCTCGGGGTGAGCTCTGTACTCAATGTCTTTTTAAAGATTTTACATTTATTTTAATTACATGTACATGTGTGTTGGCATGCGTGAGTGTGCGCACATGTGCCCAAGGAGGCAGAAGAAGTGTCAGGTTCCCCCTGGAACTTGAATAACAGATGCTTGTGAGCCACCCAAAGTGGATGGGAACTAAATGGGGGTTCTCTGAAGAGTGGCAAGCATTCTTAACTGCTGAGCCATCTCTCCAGCCACACACTCTCAACTGAAAATAATAGCTCTCAAAATATGAATTCAAACATTAAGATGCATTTATTGAACTCACAAATTGTTAACGGAAAAGAATACTCATGGTGCACATAAAATTGTTTTGGGGTCATACAGTTATACAGTATGATCATCTTTTGCCTCCTGCTGAATCATTTCAAACCATTTTAATCTTAAGACTAACATACCAAAAGTCTACTGTTAGTACAAGAGTTTTAGAATAAAGTCCTTCACCAGTTTAGCCCCAACTTCAAAGTGTAGCCTTTACTCTGTGGTCCAAACAACATCAACATTAAAGTTTTGAAAATGTACCAATCAAAGGGTGGATTTCTTTTTTTTTTTAAGATTTATTTATTATATATGTAAGTACACTGTAGCTGTCTTCAGACACTCCAGAAGAAGGAGTCAGCTCTTGTTCAGGATGGTTGTGAGCCATCATGTGGTTGCTGGGATTTGAACTCTGCACCTTTGGAAGAGCAGTCAGGTGCTCTTATCCACTGAGCCATCTCACCAGCCCCAAAGGGTAGATTTCTTACAAAGAGGGATGTGACAAAAACAGGGATGAGAATGCTCCAGGACGCGGTGAGGCAGCAGGTGCACTTCTCCAAAGACGATCTCCAAACCAGAAACCCAGCCAGCAAAAGCTTTCAGCTCCACAAAACACCAAATACAAAGCAAATCAGACCGGGAACAAACAAAATTGATGGCTTATTAAACCATCCACTGAGCAGAAGCATCGAAGTGGGAAACTGCCTCTAAAACTGTACCCATTGATTTTACATGGCGGGGCGGGGAGAGTCTCAACAGAGTCAAGAAACCTGATGTTTCCATGAGGCAATCAAAGTCTACTCTGAGAAACCTTACAAATGAACCTCGCTGCTGGAGGGCTCTTGACACTTGATTTCAAACTGTACTACAGAGCCATAGAAACAAAAATGGCAAGGTGGTGACATAAAAACAGATGTGTGTATGGATCCATGGAATGTTCTAGCAGTTACAGTTACTTTATTCTTGACAAAGTTACCAAAAATATCCCTTGGAGAAAAGGCCAGACTTCCACAAACGGTGTTGGGAAAAGTACTAATCTATAGGAGAATGAAACTAGACCCGCCCCCTCTCTGTACAATAAGAAGGTTAAAATGGACTGAAGTCCTAAAAACATGCAACTTTGAAACTACTATAGCAGTGGCTCTCAACCTGTGGGTCATGACCCCTCCAGCAAACCTCTATCTCTTAAAAAAAAAAAAAAATTACAATTCATAACAGTAGCAAAATTACCATTATGAAGTAGTTATGAAAATCATTTTATGGCTAGGGTCACCAGAGCATAAGGAACTTATTAAAGGGCCGCAGCATTAGGAAGGTTGAGAACCACTGTGCTAGATGGATGTGGGAAAAATGAGAAGTCCCTGAGTGAGTGTAGCCCTGAGTGTGCTGCTGACCCAGGACAGTCCTGTCAAAGGACTATAGGCTTAGAGCCAAGGGAAATTAGCAAAACACCCATATACAATCCGTGGTGAAGTCCAGAGAAATGAGAGAGCCTTCCTGTGGAGTCCAGGTGTCAGTGTTGTACAGAAAATGTCCACAGAGGCTTTCTGCCCCCAGTTGTTTATGACCTGAAATCTCCCCACCCCCCACCCCACACCCCACCCCCTGCCAGTGGCTGCTCCTAGCCAGGTCAGCTAAACCTGTCTCCTTGATCCAGACATAGACCATTGATGCTGCTTCCTCATTTACAGGTATGGAATAGCCCTGCCACCTCATCCAGCTAAAGCCAGTGACCTCCCTTCTCTCTTCAAATTTACACAATAAATACACTGAACTTCCAGAGCGCTGGGGCTTCTCCAACAGAAAACCCAGTCTACCTGGTCCCAGCTTTTCTGTGTGTCCACGTAGCTGTCTTTTCTCCATTCTCTCGAAGCCTCAGGTATGACTGTCTGGAGCCAAGCAGGATTCAGCAGAGGAAAACAGAAGGCGGGCATTGTAAGATATAGCCATGGGCAAAGACTTTCCAAGGAGGGCTCCAACAGCTCGGGGAAACTACGGCAAGCGTTGACCAGTGAGACCGCAAGGAATTAAACCGTTTCTGCACTGCGCAGGGAACACTCAGGCAATCTCTGACTCTCTTTCCTTGCTGCTGGGAATGTAAAACATTACAGGGGTGCTGAAGTTGGTAGGTTTCTTAGCAGGTTAAATATACATTTACAGTGGACCCGGGTCTTCTCTTGGGTACTTATCCTCAGGAGAAGCAAACCTGCATTCCTACACACACCTCTGGAGGAATGTCCTTGGCAGCTTATTTATAGCAGTCCCAAAGTAGAAGCAGCCCACAGGTCCCTGTCGGGAGAATGGGTGGATAAACAGGCATATCCACACAGGGGGACTCTCCAGCTATGACGGGGACACATATGCACAGACTGAAACACCACTAAGAGCTCTGAGCTGAATGAAAAGGCCATCTCAGAGGGTCACATATGGTGTCCTTCCATTTATAGAATGTGCCACAAGTGACAAAATTAAAGAGAAGCAAAACAGACCAGTGTTTGCCAGGGGTGAGGTTTGAAGGAAGAATATTACTAGTGGTGGTTTGGGGTTGTTTTTTTTTTAAAAAAAAAAAAAAGACAACTAGAGGGTGACTCTGTGGTAAGCAGTCAGGCTCATGGCCAGATTGTGGTGACCAACACCCAAATCTATATGTGTGATGGAATTCTGAAACACCACACACACACACACACACACACACACACACTTACACACTTACCAACTGCATATGTAAAAACCATCAGATCTAAGCATGGTCCTTAGTTGAGTTGGTAATATTTTATCAATGTCAATTTTGACTTTATTTTTAAATTTTAACTGATATACGAAAACATAAAAGCATCATACAGACTTCTGGCGTATCATGTAAAGTTTCAATGCATGCATACATTGTAGACAAGGTTACTTTTTTATATAATATTAATTTGACCAAATATCTGCTGTTACATCTATGTCGCTTTGATCAAATACAGGCTTATGACCTTTACATTATATTTAAATAAGGCTGCATATGTTTTTAAAAGTTTTATTTCATCTTAATGGGGGACCAAAAAAAGTTCTGTTAAAACCTGACATATACTTTTAGTAATCTACCTAAAATACTTTCTTTTCTTTTTTCTTTTTTTTTTTTTAGATTTATTTATTTATTATATGTAAGTACACTGTAGCTGTCCTCAGCCACTCCAGAAGAGGACATCAGATCTTGTTATGGATGGTTGTGAGCCACCATGTGGTTGCTAGGAATTGAACTCAGGACCTCTGGAAGAGCAGTCAGTGCTCTTTTTTTTTTTTTTAAGATTTATTTATTTATTATATGTAAGTACACTGTAGCTGNCNTCAGNCACTCCAGAAGAGGNNNTCAGATCTTGTTANGGATGGTTGTGAGNCACCATGTGGTTGCTGGGATTTGAACTCCAGACCTTCAGAAGAGCAGTCGGGTGCTCTTACCCACTGAGCCATCTCACCAGCCCCTAAAATACTTTCTATAGTAGGATTAATGCATTGCTTGTCTTTCTTGATAAACCATTGCCAAAACCCCAGTCATTGCCCCTTCTCTTTCATAGGATATTCATTTTATAGTACTTTGTCAACCCAGCCAAAGCATGCTAAGACTGTACTTCCCAAAAGCAGAGTGAAGAGCTACAATAGGCAGAACAACAAATACTTTCCCAAGTCAGGTGATTTCTAAGTATTTGCCAGAGAGATAGAGAGACAGAGAGAGTGAGAGAGAGAGAGAGAGACAGACAGACAGACAGACGAAACCTCAATTGAATTGTCAAGTGATACGACAAGAAAATAAACAAACAGATCTCTGTGGCTAAACATTATATGATTTGGGCTGTATAACTTGGGGAAAGCTCATAGATTTTAGAAAGGCTACTTTAAGAAGTCATCTTTCATTCCTGTGTTTTCATTTCATGGAACTATTTCTCCAATAGCACATTCACACCAGGTCATAAGGCTGGGACAACTTCAGAGACCTGCTTCCAACTAGTGACAGGAAACACCACCCAGTGACCCGGTGGAGATACCCCCAGCCCAGCTGGGCTCCCTGCCCAAGCAAAGGTTACTTTTTATATAATAATAATTTGCCCAAATATGTGCTGCTACCCCTGGGTTACTTTGATTAAATGCACACTTATGATCTCTACATAATGATGACTCAAAGCAAGGAAAATGTTTAAACTTAAATCTTACTGTCACAAGAAGCTTGAAAGCAATATTCCAATTATACACATAATTTTGTTATGGGAAGATCTGAGCGGGGCAATAGATTTTAATAAAATATATTAATGGGACTATTGTTTGTTTCTTGGAGTTGTAGGTAATGAATTCAAGGCCTCATGCTCACCTTTGAGATGTCCTTCCATCCACTAATGGAAGTTTTATGAGTTAAGTAGAATGGAAATACAAAGTAATGAGAAAAAGATTAGCCGGGTGTGGTGGCGCACGTCTTTAATCCCAGCACTCGGGAGGCAGAGGCAGGCGGATTTCTGAGTTCGAGGCCAGCCTCGTCTACACAGTGAGTTCCGGGACAGCCAGGGCTATACAGAGAAACCCTGTCTCAGGGGAAAAAAAAAAAAGATTAAATTACCGTGCTGTTTAGAGTCCTATGAATACATTTTGACTTTTTTTTTTTTTTTTTTTTTTTGAGATAGGGCTTCTCTGTGTAGCCATGGCTGTCCTGGAGCTCACTCTGTAGACCAGGCTGGCCTCGAACTCAGAAATCTGCCTGCTTCTGCCTCCTGAGTGCTGGGATTAAAGGCCTGCGCCACCACACCCGACCTATGAATACATTTTAAAAAGTAAAATATTCAAATTATGTTCACTTAATTAAAAAAGTTTTAGATCGCAGACTGGATGTAGCCATATACACCGTTCATCCCAGCACTCGGGAGGCAGAGGCAGGCAGATCTCTGTGAGTTTGAGGCCAGCGGGTCTACACAGAGAGTTCCAGGCCAGCTGAGGCTACATAATGAGACCCTTTTTGGAATTTTTTTGAAATTGTATTAATTACTTGCATTGTGCCATTGTATGTGCGTGTGTATTCAAGTTCATGTATGAAGCATGTGTGGCAGTCAGAGGACAACTTGCAGGAGTCAGTTCTCTCCTTTCACCACATGGGTCCTGGGGATTGAACACGGGCTGTTAAACTGAGCCATTTTGCTGGCTCATTTAAGTTTATTTTAACAGTTGGATAAAAACTAGAAAAAAATACATATCTGTATCAGTCAGGATTCTGTTTGAGCTGATAGGATATAGGCTATGAAGAATTTATTAAATAGGTATGTGTTAGCTGGTCAGTAGTAGCACATGACTTTAATCCCAGCACT
>NC_034603.1:40085054-40092543 GCF_900095145.1 Mus pahari
CCTGAATCATAAAAGGGGGCAAAAAAAAAAAAAAAAAAAAAAAAAAAAAAAAAAAAAGAAACAACAACAACAACAAAAATAAACAACAACAACAAAAAAAACAAAAACAAAATAAACAAAAAAATAGGTCTATGTTAGAATAACAACTGTGTAAGGCAGAGAACCTGGTATATGCTCAGTCCTTGAGACTGGGTACCTCAGTAGTTGAAATATCCTACAGTGGCCGTCCCACACTGAAGGGGCTGACCACCTGGTAGTTGCTTGGTTCACCAGGCTGAGCAACTCCATAGTCCCAGTGTAGTACTGAAACCTTGGAAGAGTCCTGATCCCTAGATCCCTGGTCCTTAGTCCATGAAGAAAGCCTAGATTCTAGTGCTGGTTCTGATATCAATGAAGTCAGCAGTAGCTATGGTAAAATAAAAATAAAATAAAATAAAATAAAAAAAACAGACTGGGCAGAGCAAATGGTCACGCCCCTGCCACGCCCCCTCCTCACCTTACCAGGTGCTGCCCACACTTGCGCTGGAGCTTCCAGCATCGATCAAGGCAATCAGAACCCTTCTGGTGAGGCTCTCCACTCAACTGATTCTAAGTTGTGGCAAGCTGGCATTGAAACGAAGCATCACTAACCCCCGCTGGAGTGTGCTGTTTCCCTGTGTGTACATTACATCACACTGAAACATTTCTCTCCTCAAACATTTCCTTCTGGTAAAACCTTCTGAGACTCTTCTGGCTTTGGAATATATGCTGTCCTTATCTAGACACCATCTGTGTAACAGCCCACCAGAAGGTGGCTGCTAACCTTGCTTTCAGGCCATGAGTGAACGCCTTCATCCGTCCCCAGCTTTACATTGAAATGTTTACGGTAGTAGGACAAGACAGTCACTGCAACATAAATCTAAATCATAGGAAATTGTTCATTTCGATCTATAAACGTCAATTCCATGTGCGTAAACTAATACGTGAACTAAAAAAAATTAGAAGAAAAACATTTTAAATGCTGTTGAAAAAAAAAAAAAGAAAACACTGGAGACAATTTTTTTTTTCCAAAATTATCTTTGGCCATATATGGAAAAGTCCAAAGACCACTCTCCTGCAAGAGACTTCTCAAATCCACACACAGGAGACATACGAAAGAAAGTTGGTAGAAGTCGGGAGGACCTCTTGCCTATAAGATTTGCACCGGTGTGCCCCACGCCTGTAAGACAGGCACAAGTGTGTCCCATGGCTATAAGACAGGCACAGCCATGCCCCATGGCTATAAGACAGGCACAGCCATGCCCCCATATCTATAAGAGAGGCTTAGGTGTGCCCCAGGCCTGAAACTCAAGCACACAGAAGTCTGGTGGGAGGACCAAGAGTCTGAAAACATCTGAGCTGCATAGCAAGGCGTTGTCTCAGAAGAGAGAGAACGTTTATGGGCTTGAGGATGTAACTTAATGGTGGGCTCCTTGCTTAGTACACATGAGGCCCTGGGTCTAGTACCTAGCACTGAAGAGAAAATTGGCTTATTTAAAAGGAAAATTGGACCCTAAGAGTAAATGCCTGGGGGGTGGGGAGGGTATAGGGGACTTTGGGGATAGCATTTAAAATGTAAATGAAGTAAATACCTAATAAAAATTGGAAAAAAAAAAAAGAGTAAATGCCCTTAATTCCAGGACTCGGGAGGCAGAGGCAGGCAGGTCTCTGTGAGTCTACACAGCAGCAGAGGCAGGCAGTCTCTGTGAGTCTACACAGCAGCAGAGGCAGGCAGGTCCCTGTGAGTCTACATAGCAGCAGAGGCAGGCAGGTCTCTGTGAGTCTACATAGCAGCAGAGGCAGGCAGGTCTCTGTGAGTCTACATAGCAGCAGAGGCAGGCAGGTCTCTGTGAGTCTACACAGCAGCAGAGGCAGGCAGGTCTCTGTGAGTCTACACAGCAGCAGAGGCAGGCAGTCTCTGTGAGTCTACACAGCAGCAGAGGCAGGCAGTCTCTGTGAGTCTACACAGCAGGTTCTAGGAGAGCCAGGGCTGCAGAGAGCCTGTCTCAATCAGGAGAAGAAAGAAAACTGGCAACAGTGTTTTGCAAGGGCAAATAATTTTGAAATATGCAATGACTGGGGACAGAATAAATGGAGCGTTTTGAGTTTGCGTATAGCAGTTACAAATAAAGAAACCGGAGGCATACATGTATTCAGACATAGCTTATAAATTCTTGGTGAGAGATTTCAGTATGGTACCACTTTAAAGCTCAAGTTTGCAATAAATTACTATAATTTTGCTTTGGAAGATAAACAAAAATAAAATATAAAGAATACAAAGAAAAACCACTAAACTCAACCTTGTTTTAACCTGGTGGGGCTGTGTGGGCAGAGAGGGATGTTTCGATAGAGTCTAAAATGTTTTATTGCTTTTAATTGCTTTTTAATTGGTTAGTATCAGATGATCCTTTACCACTTTTAACTTTATTTCAAATATTAATAGTGTGCGTAAAATTTTTAAAGAGGATTGTACCTACTTTATACTAAAAAAAGTATAAGTGTATAAATGAGGCTTGAGGTAAAAGGAAAAATATTTCAGGTAAAGTAATAAATAATGGGGCAGGAGAGATAGCCCAGCAGTTAAGAGCACTGTCTGCTCTTCCAGAGGGCTCAGGTTCGGTTCCAGCGTCTGCATGGGGATTCACATATCATCTGTGGCTCCAGTTCCAGATCTGATCCCCTCTTCTGGTTTCCTTGAGCATTATACCCATATGCTACACAGATATGCATGCAGACACAACATCCACATACATAAATTAATTTTTAAAAATCTTTAAAAATATAACCAATGTCCGTCCCACTTACTGTGAGTGTGTGTGTGTGTGTGTGTGTGTGTGTGTGTGTGAGAGAGAGAGAGAGAGAGAGAGAGAGAGAGAGAGAGAGGCAGTGGAGTGGGGGGGATGGGGGGGATGGCACAGAGGCACAAGCCAGCAATCCCAGCACTGGGAACCTGGGGCAAAAGTTTGGGGCCAGCCTGACTACATAACAGAATTAAATAGGCTGGACAGGATGCGGCACCTGTAATCTTAGCATTTGAGAGGCAGAGTCAGAGGCAAGATCATCAGGAGTTCAAGGTTATCCTCAGTTTCACAGCAAGTTTGAGGTAAACCTATTTTAACAAACTAGCAAGCAAGCAAACTAGAGAGAGCAAAACATGTTTCTTTTTATCACCATGTATATGATAACATCTTAGTCAAAATGAGGGCTTTTATTTCTCTTCCAAATCAAAGTTGAGTACAAAGTTTTGTATCACTAAATAGTAATGACAGACTTGATGCGTAATTCTGAAGCCACATTCCTTTGGGCTGAGTGAGGTTTCAAAGTCTCCTCTCTGCTCTGTCATCAAGTTCCCTTCTTGCGGAGTGGAATGTGATTCTCTAACAATGCAGTAAGTGGGACGTTATTCTCTTTGTATGTGAAATTTTTTTTATTTATTTTATGCCTTCAATCTCATTAATCCTTTTTTTTTAATGGTTTTAGAACTTTAGTGTAGAAAGGCAGGGGGAAAAGAGAGAAGGTAGAGAGAGAGAGAGAGGCCGGTCATGGCCACATAGAGAGAGGAGGAAGGGAGAGAGAAAAGGAGGGCTAAAATTGAGAGTAAGAAAGGTGAAAGCTTAAAGAGCAAAAAAAAATTTATTTATTTATTTTGTGTGCATTGGTGTTTTGCCTGCGTGTATGTCTGAGTGTGAGGGTGTCAAATCTTGGAGTTACAGCCAGTTGTGAGCCACCATGTGGTTGCTGGGATTTGAACTCAGGACCTCTGGAAGAGCAGTCAGTGCTCTTACCCACTGAGCCATCGCTCCAGCCCCCCTCATTAATCCTTTTCAAGAGTAAAATGGTTACTTGCCCCTTAAAAAGATACTTTTTCTTCTTTTCCAAATGTACAGAATAACAGACAGAAATTATTAATCCCACTAGGCAAGAATAAGACCATTACCACAATTTTTGAGCCAAATTTGAAGCAAGCTTTATTAAGTACTGACCAGGACAATGAACACTGGCTTGGTCCATACCAGGAATCCCAGAGAATGGCTGGAAATAATATTAATCAAAGGCAAAACCCACAAGGCTATGCACTTCACACCTTCATCCAATTGGGGCAAGCACATACCCTGATGTACCTCCTGCCTATGTGCATCCCCCTATGTGTGATCAAGCACATCCCGTGCAGTTGGGGCAATCAACCTTGTTTACAGAAGTGAAAGCAAGTGGCTTGTTATCTCCCATGAACAGCAGCCCCCAGCATTCCAGGAAGTTACCTTTCCTTGGATAAGTGGGGCTTACAGGTTAGAGGCATTTCTGTTTTATAGATCTCTTAAGCACAGTAATTAAAACTTAAAACATTACTTTATCCCTCACAAAATGAAAATGTCTAGCTGAATGGAGGATGCCTTTCCATCTGTGAGCCTTGCACATTTGACAGAGCATTGCACGTCACGGATGAAGATGCCGAAGAAGTACATTCCTCTCTTCAGAGAGCTACACTGGCATGCAGCTCTGTCCAACCCCTAATGAATGTCTGAAAGAAATTAAATGAATAGAATAGAGCTCTCGGTCCAAATGGGTACAGATCTTAAAAACTTAAAGCCAAAGGAAGAGGCCAACTGCAGAGAGATCTATATATTTTTATTTCATTTGCAAAAGTTTGAACCATATGCTAAAACAGTTATATATAGTTATCATAAGGTTAATTGGCTCACACATACACAATAAATATTTTAAACCATAAGAAGGAATAATAAACCCCAAACTCAAGAGAATAATTATATATGGGGAGGCAGGGATGCTGAAATTAATATATATATATTTATATGTGAGGTTTTTATTTCTAATATTTTGTTACTCATGCTACAGGTGGGTAGATATTCTTTATATTTTTCTTTTTTTCTTTTCCGAGACAGGGTTTCTCTGTATAGCCCTGTCTGTCCTGGAACTCACTCTGTAGACCAGGCTGGCCTCGAACTCAGAAACCTGCCCTTTATATTTTTCATAATGATATTTTTTACTTATGTGAAATAAATGAGAAGGATAGGTCAAAACTAGCATTGCTGGAACAGCATGTTTTACTTAAAATAGAAAGGACCCCACAATAGTCAGGTCTCTGCTTAGGTAAATAAAAACCGTAAGGATAAAGGAGCAGATATCAAAACCTAGCTGACATTTACAAGATGCCAGTAAACACGCTAGTTTTACTTCATTTTAACCAAAAATGACAGCAGTCTGAACATGACTATACAAGGAAAAAATAAACAAGGAGAAATTGCAACAGAAAGAGAATTATGCAAGCAGGAGTCAGGATTTCCTAGCAGACTGAAATGACTTTCCTTACCATGATTACAAAAGGATGATATTGAACTCATTTGGAAATTGACAGATACAGTATACACCATTTCCCTGGGGATGGTGAAGATGGCTCTGGAGGGATGGGTGGAGGAGGGAAGGGAAGCGGCATGGGAGAGTTTAGGATTACACATCTATCTAAGAATTCTGTGATTGTTCTCTGTCCACCCAGCTACTGCTGAGGTAAATAGGGCAGTGTGGCCTGCATTACCTCACTTGCTGTTCCCCTCAGCATCCTTCCATGCAATGTCCCAGGAATGGAAGATGGTGGTCTCATCTGGCTGGTCAGCCATACCACGCTGACCATGCTTGATCTTGTCTGATCTTGGAAGCTAAGCAGGGTTGAACCTGGTTAGTACTTGGGAGACAATTGAGATGACCCCAGGAAGGAAGCAGGTTATTATAACTACCCACCTCCTCCCAGTCTTCTCCAGAGGCAAGCACTCGCAACAAGGATTCCCAGCATTTATTTACCTACACGTTTCAAAGCAAAATAAACTACGATTTTGCAACTTCTCCATGTCTTGTCAGCATTCTGGTTTATTCGATGCCCACATCATGAGAACAACAACCTGTTGACCCAAGCACTGTAATGCTGAGTGCTTTGACAGCCTTTCATTTTCTTTAGGGACAGTGCCTGTATTTCTCACTGAGCTTTCTAAAGTGCTTACTGCTCATTTCTACTCTCCCAGAATCTCAGACAGCCTCTCACTATGGTTCCCATGTGGCCTAACATAAGATAATCTACCACTGTCTTTTTGGAACCAAAAGTAAATAAGTCCTTGAACCACCTGTCCTGCTCCTGTCTGAACCACTTGTCCTCTAGACCTACTTGCACAACTGGTATCCGGGACTTCTCTTGGTCCACACCCAGAAATTCCCTTTGCCTCCCTTCTGTGGGATCTCCTGTTTCCTGATCCTATGCCATAATCCTTCTTTGGTTTATTTGCTCATCTAATTGTGATGTAACAAGCCGTGGCTTCCCAGGCGAGATGGTGAGGTGTGAATGCCCTGACTCAGTTTGGGTAGCTATAGGATGCAAGATGGAGACTCAGTGCCCAAGACATTCAACTTACAGGGACTCTTGAGACACAGTTTCAGAGACTTCAATTCATGGTCAGTTGGCTCTGTGGCTTTTGGAAGTGTGACAAGATAGATCATTATGACAGGGAGCATCTGGCTGCTCAGCACAGAGTCGCCAAGAAGAAAAAGCAGAGAAAGGAAGAGCTAGGGTCTCAATGGGCCCTTCAAGAGCATGCTTCCCCCACCCCCTCCCACAAACAGCCTCTCTTCCTCCTGTTAGACCCCAGCTCCTACTGGTTCCATCAGTTCTCAGTGGTGATGTCAGAGGAGAACTACTCCTCCACACACAAGCCTTTGAGTGACATTTGAGATCCAAACAACCTGCCCACTTGCATTTTTCAGAGAGCTCATTCTTCTGTTTTGTTCAAGCATCGTTCTGACTGCTGCGAAGTCCTGATTTTCCTCCCAGGAAGCTTTGAGGACATTTAAAAAACAAACAAACAAAAACATTGGTTTGGAGTAATTGTGCCTTAATGCTGAACTTCGGATTTTGTTCAATTCTTGCTGAGCTCTGTAGGCCCATTCAATGTACAGTTCTTTTAGTCCTGAGAAATTATCTTGAATAACTGTGTGTTTTCACTCCAATTTTAGCTCTGTTGTAATCTTATCGGATCACTATCTTATTATTTACAATTCGCAGCTGACTAAATGTCACTATGCAATGTATGCCTGTATTTTAAAATGTTATCTACAGAATCTTTGCTTCCATCCCCCCTTTTTTGGAGACAGGGTGTCACTATGTAGACCAAGTTGGCCTTGAACTCACAGACATCCTTCTTCCTCTTCCTCTTCCTCTTCCTCTTTCTCTTCCTCTGACTCCTGAGTGTTTGGCATTAAAGACATGTGCCACCATACTTGACCATATTTTGTCATATTTTTTTCAGTTAGATGCAAAGCTAGAGATTGATCCCAGAGCTTAATACATGTAGGTAAGCGCCATACCACTGACCTATATCCTAACCCCCTTTTGTCTCCCCCCCCCAGACAGGGTTTTTCTGTGTAGCCCTGGCTGTCCTGGAACTCACTCTGTAGAT
The DNA here is from genome assembly GCF_900095145.1 of Mus pahari. NCBI lineage: Eukaryota > Metazoa > Chordata > Mammalia > Rodentia > Muridae > Mus > Mus pahari. The sequence goes on from NC_034603.1 coordinate 40,092,530, forward strand.
CAGGCTGACCTTGA
>NC_034603.1:40092673-40115282 GCF_900095145.1 Mus pahari
GATCCCAGCACTCGGGAGGCAGAGGCAGGCAGATTTCTGAGTTCGAGGCCAGCCTGGTCTACAAAGTGAGTTCCAGGACAGCCAGGGCTATACAGAGGAACCGTGTCTCAGAAAAAAAAACAAACCAAAAAACAAAAAACAAAAAAACAAAACAAAAAAAAAGATCAAACACAAAGGAACCACAACCATGCTCTAGTCTCTTGATTCTGTTACACCTTTTATTAATCCTGGGCAAGGGTTTCTTTTAGTCTCAAAGATTCAAAGACTTAAGCCAACTAATTTAAGTCATTCCTAAATGCCTGGGGTTGTGGGTGCTTCCTCAAGAACAGGCACAGACTGACAAGATTTGCACACCATTCCAGGAGCACCTAGACTCCTAAAGTGCCCCGGGGCCCTAGTAACAGTCAATAAAGAAAACACCAATGCCTGCAGGCTGATGCCTCTTAAGCTCCTAGTGAATTGCACTGTCAGGATTGGAGTACAGATCCCACAGCAGCCAAGATGGCCTCCGTAAAGGACTCTGAAAGCATCACCTGGGCAGAGGATGCAGCTCAGTGTTAGAGCATCCCTCAGCCACCAGTGTGTGCAAGGCCCTGAGCAAACACGAACAGATAGCTGTATACACAATCAGAACCAAGCAAAAACCTCATGTGGAGAGGCAGAAGGGTCTTCCCAATGACCTTGACATGCCCTTGACCTGGGGTTGGGATTGCAGATTGCCTGGGATGGGTAGACATAGGTGACAACAACGATGGGTTTTAACTAGGGAAAGGACAGAGAATGTGCAAAAGTCCACCTCCCGCAGAAGTGGATGGAAAAAGCACTGGGTGCCTGGACCTTCTAGGTCTAGCCCATGGGACTAATGACCAGGTTCCTCTCCTGCTTGCCAATGAGGTAAGACCTGTCAGAACATTCTCTGACTTCCAAGAACCAGCCAGGTTCTGAAGCCTGCCCCATACACCATCACAGATGCCCCCTTACCCCAGGCTTGGATCCTACTGAGAGACTAGTCATTTGATGCAATTGCATGTGGTTTGAAAAACAAACTCCCACTCCAACGCGCCGTACTCAAGGAGACGGCAATCTCTATGATCATGTCTCCCAGAGCACGGGCTCACTCTGACCACACGGCCCTTCCACACAGCCGACAGGAACGTGTGCAATTCCAACGTGTAATTTTTGTCTGGGAAGTGGAGCTCCTCTGCTCTTACATGATTTTCCTTAGCCTAGCGATTCCTTGAAAGGATTAGACCTTAACAAGACTCCCCTCAAGGCCACCTACAGTAATGTCCTTTAAGTGTGCTCCCCTGCCCTTTGTGATCTCAGACAGCTTTCAAACAAAATCTCTCTCCTTATTGTCAAATCAATGTGTCAAATTATATATCATTATTATTCCCTCATACCAACTCAGAGTTCTGGATCCCAGGGAAAGGTACCACATAACATCCTGTGCAAATCACATCTCAGGGCGTGGTTCCCTGTGCGAACCTTCACAAGCCCCACTCCCTTCCCCTGACCCACAGCCCTAACACAGAGCGACTGCGGGGGAACTCCAGATAACTGCCAAGCTGTTGAGCAGATAGCCACAGAGTCCTAGAAAGAAATTATAAGTCAGCAACAGAGTGATTCTACATCGTATTTATGGGACTGGATTGGAGAGGGTCAGTGACTGGTCAGAGATGGGTGGCAGAACAATGTAGTCATACAAGCCCCCAGCCGGGCTTCAAGTTGCAGCAGGTAGGAATGGTTACGGGGTTTTGTGTGACGATATTATGCCTGCATCCACACTCTAGCTAAAAATAGTCATGGCTCAGAAGCAGGCATGGTGGGCAGAAAGAAATTTCGTTTTATCTGTAACATTCCCTGTTCTTAAAAAAGAATATGTAGTCATGCATACTTTCATAATTATAAGTTTTCTTTTTAAAATAAAAAGTCAAAAGAAAATGGCTTTTGTTGCCACTTTGAGACCGCTTGCGTTCTAGGCTGTTGTATGGGTGGAGGAGATTCCTAGCATACTGTTTAATTATCTCAAACACACAACCATCCACATCCATTCAGGTCAGTCAACATGTGACTGTCACTACTGCAAACCACAGTCAAGTTTAAGTCACTGCCTTCCAGGCCCAAGGCACATGGGTCCCTTCAGAGATGCAGGCGATAGACCAGAAAGGGCTCTGTGTTAGTCAGCTTCCTGTTGCAGCAAAGGTGCGTTCTGACTCAGGTTTTCAGGGGTTTTAGTCCCCTGAAATAGTCCTGTAGTGCCTTTGCTTGGGCTGTGGTAGCACGTGGCTGAGGAGGACTGTTCATTTCATGGTGGAGACAAGAAGCAGCCAGGGTTCCAATTCTCCCCTGAAGGGCACACCCCAAATGACCCAACTCTCTCTATTAGGCCTTATATCCTAAAGGTTCCACTGTCTCTCAGTACCCTGAGCTAGGGACAAAACCTTCAAACACAGGCCCTTTGGGGGGGGGGGCATTCAGATCTCAAGTTGGAACAAATTTACTCTCAACTCACCAGACTAAAAGTACAAAGATAAAAGAACGTGGGTCCTATATGAGGGACAGCCAAGGACTCGCTCTTGAAACCCAGTTTGGGTTTTAACAGGGAAAGAAGGGCTAGAACTGGAGAAAGGCGTTCTACAAGAAGTAAAGTCTTGAAAGAAAAAAAAAAAATGAGGTTATAAGTGGAAAGCAACCAGAAACAAATGACAACAAAGGCTGTGTGCTCACTTCTCGTTGCCTTTCCCGTCCCTGTCACAGATCCCTGTCCTCATGGGTGCCCCTCTTATGTCTGCCTCTGTCTTTCCCATCACCAGCTTCTCTGGAGGCATGAGTTCCTCGGGTTGTTTTATTGTTCTTGGTAGTCACAGATATCTGGAGAAAGCCAAGAGTGAGCAGCAAAGATGACAGAACTAAGGAACTTGTCCAACTGATGGGGAAGGGGCTCAAGATACCAGTCTTGGCCTTTCTGAATTCTGACCCAATTTTCCTGGTAAAATCAACTCTAAGGTGAAAATCTAGGCTCTGCTGGTCCCAACAAGCTATGCTCAGCCACTGTCCCAATATTTTGGATAAGCATGATTACCAGTAAAGAGCAGAGGAAGAAAGTTTGTTCATTGTGTCCACATTGGGAAGAATAATAAACAAAGGGGCCCAGTGGCCTCGCCTTGGTGATACTGACCTGAGGCTTATGCAAATTCGAGCAAAGTATACATAACTAAACAGAGACAATCAAGGTGTGGTCATTGTCTTCTCCACTATCTTTGTCTCTGCTCCAATCTCTCCTACACGGTGGTCCAACAAGTTCTCAGAACTGTGTGTCATCTCTTCCTGGAATACAAGCTCTTTTTCCTGCTGGCATCAGCATCTCTGTCTCCCCCCACCCACCCCCCACCCCCTGCCCCACCCTGCCTGTGGTTCCTGAGGAATTTTTAATTCTTTGTGGTCCACTGTTAATAGTCTGATAGCCAAAAGAAGGAGTGTCAGTCTACGTTTCTGCCTCGCCACTGGGATGCCGAGATGCTTCCCAGAATGATGCTCAGGGAAAGCAGAATGCAGTCTAAGAAAGGGGGTCCTGGGCTGGAGAGATGGCTCAGTGGTTAAGAGCCCTGACTCAGAGGTCCTGAGTTCAATACCCAACAACCACACAGTGGCTCACAGCCATCTGCAATGCCCTCTTCTGGTGTGTCTGAAGATGACTAAAATGTACTCATATGAATAAAATTAAATCTATAAGAAGAAAAAAAAAAAAAAGGAAAGTGGGTCCCAGCCAGTGTTTTCCTGGGTGAGAAACAGTGGGGGCTGGGATAGATGCTATGGTTCTCAAACTCTGATGTACCCAGATCAAGCTGTGGACCATGGGGCGTTAAGAACGAGGGTCCAGGGGAAACCCTGTGGTTAAATTAGGGAAAAGCTGGAAGAAGCTGAGGAGGAGGACAACCCCATAGGAAGACCAGCAGTCTCAACTAACCCGAACCCCCAGATCTCTCAGACACTGAGCCACCAACAAGGTAGCATACACCAGCTGATATGAGGCCCCTGACACATATACAGCAGAGGACTGCCAGGTCTGGCCTCAGTGAGAAAAGACACACTTAACCCTCAAGAGACTTGAGGCCCCAGGGAGCAGGGTGGTCTGGTGGGGTGGGGGTTGGAGGGCGGGGACATTGTCTTGGAGTCAGGGAAGGCAGTGGAGTGGGGGAGAGGTATGGCATCCAACAGTCTGGACTGGGAGGGGGATAACAACTGGACTGTAAAAAAGAAAGATTAAAGAAGAATAATTTTAAAAAGAGAAGAAGAAAATTAGCAGGCACACACAAAGCGGGTTCTGAGGCCCAGGCTAAGCCCAGGACAGAGCAGAATCTGGCTTGGTAAGTGCCAAAAAGTATGGAGGGACTGGAAGACAAGCCTACTATTGAGGTACAGCTCTTTACAATGAAGACACCCTGCCCCCTGGTGATTCTTGATGAAGGAGTCAGTCCTTGCTGGTCCAAACTGTTTTATTCATGGGGGGAATGTTCACATCTTACTCTGAGTGAGCCAGGGAATAAACGCGTTTGCAGGAAGGGATGCCCAGGAAGGGAAACTCATTGGCCAAACACTTGGGGTCTATCTAGATACCTCATTAGCATGGAGAACTCTAGGTTTTCATGCTCTATGACTGGTTATCATGGTCCTCTTAGTGAGGTGTCATGATCACATGCTCCAGGACAGGTAGAGTCTGGCTGGGAGCTGATTCTAATGCCTTCCATTCTCAATTATGAGATTTATCAGGGTTTTGAACCTCCTTCACCCTTACCAGTTCTTCTGTCTGGTGTCATGGTCTACCTGCCCCACAAAGGAACACAAATGTCTCTCTTTAGAATATCCTCTCTTCTGCCAAGAACATTCCAACACTGCCCCCCACTCCCTGCCCACACCATACACACCAACTGTCAGGGTCACCCAAGTCAGATCAACCCAGTTTCAATTCCAATTCTGATACCTGCTGGCTTAGGTCCTTGACCTTGAGAAACTTAACCTCTCTGGGTCTCCTTTTCTATTATTGTAATATGGGGTGATAATATTTACACTGCAGCTGCTGCACAGATTAAAATGTGGGCAAGGCCTGTGAGATGTTCTGTATAATGCCTGGGACACAGAGCCACTAAAGCAGTCCTTCCCTAAAATCCTGACACTGATTATTGTGCCCACGCACTGTCTTTCTCCCTTGGTACTGAGTCAGTCGTGGAGTCTACCTGGAGACGAGGGCTCAGGGTGGCCTGCCCAATCCTGTTCTCTTTCTCAGAGAAGTGCTCCTGCCCCATGTTCAGACTCCACAGTAATTCTCAGGGTCTGCTCATCATGCCTCCAGATGGCAGTGTGAAGCCCTCTGTTAGGGCAACTGTTTCTGTCTCCTGGGAAACTTTTAAGAAGTGGTCAAGGCAAAACACAGCTTTCAGAGCCAAACATAAGTGCCCATAACCCAGGGAGCACAGATTCGGGTAGCCTGGAACAATATGTTCCAGTGTGGAAACAATAACATGAGCACTTGTTCGTTTTGGAACAAAGAAGGTCATAAATCAAGGTATTAACCTAAATACACCAAGTGGGACCACAGGTACCAAGTGGAGCCACAGGTGGGTGAGTTACAACAAAGTGGGGGCACCTCTGCTATAGGCCTCATATGCTGCCTGATGACATTCTTAGCTTTTGAATGGGTAGAATACAGTCTGCTAAGAATATATTTTAAAGGTTTTACCTTCTAGTCAAAAGGATATGAGGTCAGACATAGGGGTGGGTAATGAGTAGCTATTGAAGAGACTAATAATAGCCCAAGGTAATTGGACTCTAGAAAGGCCAATTCTTTCTACACTCACAAATACCTTGTCAGTCATTGGGTCTCATAAAATCTCTAGAGGTGTAACTCCCACCCCCCGTAACACACATACTATATATATATATATATATATATATATATATATATATATATATATATATATATATCTTCAGTTTACAAACCTGAGGATGAAGGTCAGGAATACACATTAGAATAGGTTCCTTGAGCTGACAGTAGTGGAAGGGGGACAGGAGAGTAAGTGGTAAGGAGTGAGAGAAGAGAGATGCTGGTGATGACTAGCTCCCAGATCTTGTTCCCATATCCATATGGCATCCAGCCCTGCTGGCCACCCCCTTGTCTCTTCCCAGGCACTGCCCTGGACCAGCTCAAAGTCTGTTTGGCCGATGCTCTACAGAGCTCGCCCACTGGAACACCAGCATTCCTTCAGACTGGGGGGTTGCTTCATCCCAGTACCTCCACGCCCGGCCCCCTGAGGCCAGCTCCTCTCCCACTCAAACAACTTTGTCCAGAAGCATTGCCGGGGCTCCTAGGATACCTTCATGCTGACCCTGGCTCTCCTCTTTACGGCAACACAACTCAGTCACCTGTGTTTCAAACCAAGTGACAATGGCAATCATCTGCCCCTAAGGACAGGAAAGCATCTTGAGAAAGGGGTCCTTATGGGATTTCGTGAATATCAGAGTGTATTTAACAGTATCAGCTGGTGGAGGTCTGGATAACCCAATGGCTTCTTCACACAATCAAGAGACACGGTAGAGAATGGAAGTGAGCGGTTGCTCCCAGAGGAACCTCTTTTTCGTGTGAAGAGAAGCATCTCCGGAGAAATCCCCTACGTATTCGAGAGCTTCCGGCAGGTTTACATTTCACCAACTGGAGCATTCTTGTTACCAGACATACTCAAGTCCATAAATTCTGCCGGATTAACCTGGCAGGATTTAGAAGCACCATTGAAACAAATCTCTGGGCATATGTAGATTAAGTTGGGGTGTGAGATGGTACATCTGGGGTGAGGGTAGGGATGGACTGTACCAAAATTTTTTCAATGAAAGTCAGTTAAGGACAAGTGTTTAATTTGTCACTCTCTGATCTCTGCTTCCTGACTGTGGATACAATGTGTGAACTGCTGAGCAGAAACCTCCTGCACCTGCCTCCATACTGCCCGGCCATGATGGTCTACATCCCTGAAACTGTGAGCCAAACTAAATCATCCTTGTCAAGTTCCTTTTGTCAGATATTTTGTTGCAATAGTGAAACAAGCAACTGATTGTAGTACAACCAATTAAAGCTTATCCCTGACTAGCTTAAAAATAAACCATCAGACTATGATTATTTTATTTGACTTTGACAATTACTGGGAGTAACCCCTAATCAACTTTTCTAACTGCTGGCCTGGCTACCACCCCAGTGATGTACCCCAAATACTTGCTGTTTCTCCTGGCCACGTGCTCATGGTACTTCTCCTCTCGTGGCACCCTCTGCTCTCTCCTGTTCCTTCTCTCTCCTCTTTCCACCCGACTCAACCAGGTAGCTCAAAAACCTGTCTACCTCTAATCCCTTCAGTAACGGCATGGAGCCATTTTTACTTAACCAATCGTTTCAAAATTAAGGATCAAGGTTTGCACAACAAAAGCCGGTAAACGTGGGCATTCCCATGTAGGCCTAGACTTTCAGGTACAGAATTTAGCATTGCACTACATAGCAACAGACCAAACTTCAACAATTCCTCTTTCTGGTCTAAGTTAAAGGGCTCTTTCTCTTATAATAATAACATACAGTAGCAACAATTATGAAACAGTTATGAAAATTATTAGGTGATAGTTACATTCAAAAGACCAGTCTGTTTGTATGTGGCAACTCAGGAGAAAGTATTCTATAATCTATCCTATCCTGACGAGTTCAAAGTTGTGTCTCTAAATCAATTCCTATCCTAATTTTTATTACCATCTTTAAAATATCTTCTTAGACTTAGAATATCTTAAATCCTAAACAACTTAAGCTTATAATAAGACTATGATTACCTAGTCTTCAACCCCAGCAGAGACCTGAGAAGAAATAAATATTACCTAAGTACGCAGGAAGCACAGAGACACAGCTTCCAAAAGTTACAGAAATGACAGAGACAGCCGGTTGCCTGGACAGTCCCCAGTATTCGCTATACGGTTGGAGCACCTAGCTTCAACCTTTTGGCCCAGAACATCTGACAGACCTTTTGTGAAGCAAGAATTATGAAGGGTTTGCTTACCCTGCCCTGGAGAGCTTGACAATCAACTTCCCTGTGTCCGTTTGTCCTTTCAGATTTGTCTGTAGTTGAAGCATAGACATTTTCTTTGCCCAATAGCTTGCCATAATTGAAGCAACTGCATATGGAGGTTTTTGAAGACCATCTATATGTTCATAGCATATCTGAACAAGCAAATGTTGCCTGTCTCTGGCTATCTATTATCTGTACACTCCAGGATTTATATTTCTGTGGTAATCCTAACTAGTATCTAATATGACCATGAGTTTGACTGACTATTAACTCGAATTACTTAATCATCCTAAGCAGTTTGTAATAGCAGCTATTAAATGGACTGGGACTAAACCTTGTATTTTTTTTTCCACTTCTTTTTTTTTCTCGAGACAGGGTTTCTCTGGATAGCCTTGGCTGTCCTGAAAATCACTCTATAGACCAGGCTGGCCTTGAACTCAGAAATCCACCTGCCTCTGCCTTCCAAGTGCTGGGATTAAAGGCGTGCACCACCACTACCCGCCTAAACCCTATATTTTTAAATGAGTTGCATAAGCATAATACCTATACAAGAGTTAAAACATACATGTATTATCTTGTAACAAAATTAATCTTAAATTTTGTATCAATATATAAAGATTTATACCAATGAAAACCATAAACCTTTATTAATTACACAAAATTCTGTATCAATTAACAAAATATAACCTCAATTTTATATCAAAATATAAAGACCTTACCAATGTAAAATTGTAAGATTTATTTATTTATTATATGTAAGTACACTGTAGATGTCTTCAGACACTCCAGAAGAGGGCATCAGATCTTGTTACGGATGGTTGTGAGCCACCATGTGGTTGCTGGGATTTGAACTCTGGACCTTCGGAAGAACAGTCGGGTGCTCTGACCCACTGAGCCATCTCACCAGCCCTATATTTTTGTTTGTTTGTTTAAGAGTAGATTCAATCATTATTATCCCTATTTGTCTAGTTTCTTATAATTTCTACACACACCCTTTTTCTTTTCTGTTTCCCTTACCCAAGGAAGATAGAGAGAGAAAAGGAAAGGATAGAGAAAAATCTATCTAACCTTTGTATTTCATTTCCTCACTATCTAAGACCAAAATTACTTGTAATCATACCTTAAAATAACAACATATCTATAACTCATAAAATGCCCAAAACTATCCATCCCAACTTAAGGGACTGGAATGATGGTCTTATTTTATTTTATTTTTTGGTTTTTTCGAGACAGGGTTTCTCTGTATAGCCTTGCCTGTCCTGGAACTCACTTTGTAGACCAGGCTGGCCTCGAACTCAGAAATCCGCCTGCCTCTGCCTCCCAAGTGCTGGGACTAAAGGCGTGCGCCACCACGCCCGGCTTGGAATGATGGTCTTATAATTGCTTTCTGCTGAACTGGGGCAAAAAAATTGTGGGGGGACCCAAGGAAAAAAATGGCTAGTCTTTAAAAAACTAGCTGTCGGCCGGGCAGTGGTGGCACACGCCTTTAATCCCAGCACTTAGGAGACTGAGGCAGGTGGATTTCTGAGTTCGAGGCCAGCCTGGTCTACAAAGTGAGTTCCAGGATAGCCAGGACTACACAGAGAAACCCTGTCTCGAAAAACAACAACAACAACAACAAAAACAAAAAACAAAAAAACCTAGCTGTAGTATTTGTTGTTCAGTCCCGTATGCTCAGAAGAGGCGGGCTTAAATGAAGTCCCAACTGGAACAGTCTGAAAGTCTGGACCAAGTGAGCTAGCTGCTCGAAGTTGTTCCAGAAACAGGTCTTTAGAGGAAACAGCTTCCGTGCAGTTGAGGTAGAATCAGGTAGGGAGCTGGAACAGCAAGTCTCAGCATCTCAGCATCTCAGCATCCCCTAGGGCTGCCTCCTGGCCTTCCATTCTGCAATATACAAAGCTTACAAGCAATATATGTTCTATAAAGACATTTGTATGGAATGTGCCGGATGCACAGATCTATTATGGGTGTTTCCTGCTCTTTATTTGAGCTCAGGTGAAAGACAACTGTCTTTCTTCAGAAGTTAGTTTGATCATATATCCCCACTGCAATATAAATCTCCATTCACGCTGTATGAAATTATGGTATCTAATAAGTATGAGAATTTTGTAGCCAACAAGATTTATTGGCCATGCAAGCTGAAGTTCTGGCTGCTGGAGACTGTGTGTCACCACACACACACACACACACACACACACACACACACACACACACACATGTCCCAGTCAGTTTCAGAGTTGTTAAATGTGGGAACCATGAAAGCAAATCTCTACCTTGTTCTTATAAAGGGATTTGTAAAAAAATCAATTCTTTAGATTAACCCCTATGATGGGTCATTCCTTAGGTAACAAGGAAGGCAATGGAATTCCAGGCTGTAAAGAGCCCATTGACTGAATGACCTTATCAATTGCTCTCAGATCTGTCAACATGCTCCATTTGCCAGATTTCATTTTAATGACAAATACAGGAGAATTCCAAGGGCTGATGGACTCTGTTATGTATTGAGCCTCCAGCTGGTCTTGGACCAGCTGTTTTAGCACCTATAATTTTTCCTTTGTTATAGGCCATTGCTCAATCCAAACAAGTTGTTCAATCAACCACCTTAGTGGAAAAGCTATTGGTGCTTTTTCAGTAATGGCTCCCTCAACCAAGGTTTAAGAGTTAGTTTTCGATATATTCTGTCTATGGATAGCCTGGACAGTCTGCAACTGTCCCCAGTAATATTGTTTTGCATTTTTTTTATTTTATCAGAAGTACCTCCTCTCTTATGGCCTGTCTTGAAAGATGGAAGAATGCTGATCTGTATTTCTCACTATTGCAATAAATCTCTCCTGAGGTTTGGCCTTGCTGTCTATTGTAATGTATTGTGGGCCCCCAAGACCTGGAGTCTGAATGTAGACTGCAAGTGCATGTGACCCTGCCCCCAAGTTATTTCTGATTGGTAAATAAAGATGCCAACAGTCAATAGCTGGGTAGAAGAGGCATAGGTAGGGTTTAGGATACCCAGGCTAGGGGTCAGAGGAGAACCACAAGAAGGTGAAGGGGGAGGAGGAGAAAGATGCCATGGGTGATGAGTCATGGAAACATGGCCCTAAGGGCTAGTCAATTGGAGTTAAGAGCAGCCCAGATAAAAAAATAATAACTTGGAGTTATCAATTATAAAATAAATTCTAATAACATAAAAAATCTGCCCAGCTCTTGTGCTGTTTAAGGCTTATTGTAAATATAAAAGTTGTGTGTATCTTTTACCCTGGAACTAAATAATCAGAGAGGGTAGGAGAGAACCCAACCAATGGGCTGGGGTTAAAAATTTCTACAATGTATCTCTTCCCCATAAGTTCTCTATCTGCCCCTGATGGTCAAACTTTCCTGTTTGACCTTCTGGTCCTATACATCTAATCCATTTAAGACTTTGTCCCAGTTCCTAGGAGCTATGTAAATACTCTTTGAAGAGGCCAAGCTGGATTCCAGGAACCTTGTGATATTAAAGTTACATCTGCCCCACTAATCCTTCAATCTCAACTCCATCCAACTGTAATTTTAACTTTGGTCTTTTAGCATTTATAGTAGTCTGCCACAATAACTGTTTCTTTTTTCTTTCTTTTTTTTTTTTAAGATTTATTTATTATTATATGTAAGTACACTGTAGCTGTCTTCAGACACTCCAGAAGAGGGAGTCAGATCTTGTTAAGGATGGTTGTGAGCCACCATGTGGTTGCTGGGATTTGAACTCTGCACCTTTGGAAGAGCAGTCGGGTGCTCTTACCTGCTGAGCCATCTCACCAGCCCACAATAACTGTTTCTTGGTATCCTTAGAATCTCTTGTTTTATCTTTAGGAACCAGTTGATTTTATTAAGTGACTTAATTGAGTTTTGACCATTTCTGTTTGTCCTATTAGACCTTGAATTTTTTTTTTTTTAATTGTTTTACAGAAATGTCTTTCCTCAGCAGACAGGAAATGAATGGCTCATGGTTTTGGGGGGGGCCTTGAATGAAACCCCTTATTTTTCCAAAATTAAAGAATTGCTTTGTGGGCCGGACAGATGGCTCAGTGGTTAAGAGCACCGACTGCTCCTCCGAAGGTCCTGAGTTCAAATCCCAGCAACCACATGGTAGCTCACAAACATCTGTAATGAGATCTGACGCCCTCTTCTGGGGTGTCTGAGGACCTAAACCCCAACTATCTCTCTTCTTCCCAACTATTGGCTGCAGGCGTCCTTATTCACCAGTTAGAAGTAACTTGGAGGCCAGGACCCAAAGGCTGTTTGCCAACTCCAAATCTTGGAGGCCAGCACTTAGCATTAAAATACAGGCAGCCTTAGGTCAAACCCACTACACCTCTCACGGTGCCTTCTCCTCTCTCCTCTTCCTCCTCTCTCTCCTTTCCACCCCACTCAACAAGGCAACTCAAAAAGCCCTCCTACCTCTGATCCCTGCAATAATTGGCTGTGGCCGTTTTATTTAACCAATGGTTTAAAATTAAGGATGAAGGTTTGTACAACAAAAGTTGATAAATGTGAGGATTCACTCATAGACCTAGACCTTCAGGTACAAATGTACCATTACACTACATAGCAAAGGACCAAACCTCAACAACTGACACACAGTTTTCTTGTTAGGAGCCAGACATGATGATGTACACTTGTTAATCTCCACACTCAGGAGGTAGGGTTTAAAGGGATCAGGAGTTCAAGGCCACCCTCAAACTGAGAACATGTTGATGTTAGCCTGGGCTGTAAGAGACCCTGACTAAAAAAAAAATAATTAACAGAAATCGATAGAAGAATCTGGATTAATTTATAGTTTGGCCAGTGAGAACTGACTAGCTTAACCCTTCTCCATGTCTGAGGCCATCTTATAATTTACAGAAAGCCATAAGAAAAAGGATAAAACAGATATAAATTTAAGTACAATCCTGGCTAGTTGGTTTTTTCCTGGGAGCAAGAGGACATGCATTCCCCGCCTAGTCTCTGTTCCAGAGACAGGTTTTTATTAAGTCTGAGCCGAGAAAAATGGGATCTTAAAGATGCCTCCGTTTTTAAAAAAGAAGGCAGTCTGGATGTTTGCTGGGGTGGAAACTCACTACCCAGAGCAGCATACACCTGTAAAACACGCCCCTGTCACTTAAGAGAGGATGGTCTCTTTTGGGCCCCAAGTTTGAAGGGGAGGATAGTTATCGTCTTGTTGTGACTGGAGTTGGAGTCACTAAGGAGACAAACCTGGAGATTTGTTTCCAGAGAGGTTTGACTGAGGCAGAGAGAGCAACCAGGAATGGGGGCAGCAGCATCCCATGGGATGTGGTGAACTGATAAAGAGGAAAGTGAGCTGAGCGCCAGCACTCGTCTTCCTCCTGACTCAGGTTCATGTGACCAAGACCTCATGCTCCAACCACCATGCATCCCCCACCACGAGCCCAAGTTATCCTTTCTTCTTCTAAGTTGAGAGTGTTTGGCCACAAGGAGAAAGGAACCCATTCAAAGGAACACTAATCTGTCATGGTGGGGAGGCGTGGCAGCAGGCATGCAGCAACTGTCTGTTAGCTGGCACAGAGAGCAGAAAGTGAGGCCCCACTCCTTGAAAGTTTCACAAGTTCCTAAAGCAGCATAGTCAGCTAGGGGACCAGTATCCAGAGGAGAATTCACACTCAAGGGGTAACCTGTATCCTTGGAGGACCATGGTATTGGGGGACAAGGTGTTTGTTTATACTTCTGGGGCTCAGTCATTCAAATCGGCTCAGAACAAACCAATTCTTCTTTCAAGGTGGTCAATAGAGACTAATGTGATTTTTTTATTATTATTATTATTATTATTATTATTATTATTATTTATTGTTATTGTTTTCTTTCAGCCATGGTAAGGATTGAATCTAGGGCCTTGTGTAGGCTAAGCAAATGCTGTACTGCTAACAACTAACAGTTTGCTCACAGGTAAAGAGGATACATTCTATAAAGACAGGAAGAAGCCTGGTATAGTTAAATTCTCAAACCAATAACATAGCTGTCAGTTATGATTATCAAATATGATGATACACAATATTCGAAACAATTGTGTGTGTAGAGATCAAAGAACTCAGTGGAGTTGGTTCTTCCTTCCACCATGTCCATCTCGGGGATTTAACTCAGGCTGTCAGGTTTAATGGCGAGTGACTCTATCCACTGAGCCAGCCGCGTATGAAATGTGTGCTATATTTTTTCTTAATTTTTATTTGACATTTTAATGCATGTGTGTAATGCAGCTTGATCATGTTCCCACACCTCTCTGCTTTCTTGCACCCTGCATTCATGCCAAGGGCACACAAGTAGAAGAGACTCACTGCTGTGTGTAGCATCACTGGGTGACAAGACTTCTGCAGTTCTTCAGGTGTAATCTTATGTGGCTACTGTGTTTTATGTATAGTTAGTTGCACTGTTGATAGAAACATCATTATTCAGTACATGGCTATATTTGTGAATGTATCAGATGTCACTGAGGTATACTTTGTGGTGTGTGTGTGTGTGTGTGTGTGTGTGTGTTTGTGTGTGTGTGTTAGATCCCAACTCCAAAGCCTTATGCATGATAGGCAGGTACCATACCACTACCTCTACTCCAAAACCCTTTGATCATTTTCATTTATCTAATGATGCCTTGCTTCTTCCTGTGGGGGAGGGGAAGAAAATGAACACAGGAAACCAGCAAATTGTTCAATGTCCACTGACTTCCATTATTTTGCACTGTGATAATTTTGGACATGGGCTGCCTTTAACAGAATTTGTTTTCTTTGAACCTCATGAGGTCAGCTAGCCTAGTTGGACAACTGCCTGGGGCTGTGGCACCTCCCTGGAACAAACATATACTGACACAGCAGCAGTTTTGCATGGAAATTCTAGGAGCACCTGGACCTTAAAGAAGCCCGGGACCCCCAGTGTAACCCAGTCAGCCAGGAGACATTGTCCAGAAGGCTGAGGTGACTCAAGCTCCCAGTTATCTTGTCTGGATCTGAGCACAGCTCCTCAGCCTATGGCAGCAGGGTCACACCTTGGACCACGCTGCCTGGGAACTTCCATGCAGGTTATTCAGCCCCTTGCTGCCTCGATTTTACCAGCTGGGAATGGGATAGCAAGACCTCCTCATGGTGCCTGTCACCTTGGCTTACATTATTGTTGGCCATTATTGTTTGTTTTGTTTTGTTTCCCAGCAGAGGACAACCTCAGGAGAAACACAGCCATCCCTGGTCATTCCCAAGACTTGCCCCAAATCCTGTAGCCTGAGCATCCAGCACAGACTTTGTTTTCAAAGTCACCACAAACCAGAACCCACTCAAGGGTACAAAGCTTGCAGAAGCTGCTTCTTCAGAGAGTAGACTCAAGCTTAGCATCTCAGGAGAGACCAGACAGAAACAGTAGGAGTCAGTCACAGGTTGAGAAGGGGGCAGGGACCCCAATGGAAACAAAGCCAGTCAGGGAGGGAGGGGGAAACAAGAAGGAGCTGTTGTGCTGCCCAGAGAAAACCCGACAGCTAACCCTGACCCTAGAGGTCACAGTCACAGTAGCACAGAGGCTGCACAGGACAAGGGACATGACAGAGAACTAGCCCATGCTGCAGAATGGCCTTCTGGGAGTATCTAGCTGCCAGGATCTGGGAACTGCCCTGGGCTGAGAATTCTGAAAGTCTCCTCCCTGCCGCTGTGAGTCAGGCTGGGGAAACACTTTCAGTTTTGTTTCCTTGGGTGCAAAGAAACGAAACTCCACAGAAGCACTGCAGGAAGCTTGACCATGGAGGCTGACTTCCAAGTGTGCAGGAACTGGTAAGAAGGCATTTTCTCCAGGGCTGGCCAGAGAGAGGGGCAGGGCAGAGCAAACAAATTCTGAAGTGAGGGGGATGAAGTGCAATGCCAGAGGGCAAGCCGAAGGGGACTGGAACCTCTGGAGTGAAGAGGTTCCAAATCTCTAATTAGAATGCTCAGTGGTACCTCGATATCACTGTTCCCCCTTAGCATGGGTGTTTCAGGCTGGCTAGTCAGCCATGAAGAATGGAGGGACTGGTCCCTAGCAGGCTATTCCTGTCAGAGCTTAGGCGGTAGCGCAGAGCCCCAGCAGCATGGTCTGCCCACCCATCTGTGAGAGGACCCTTTGAGAGATGTTCCAGGGCCATTCCTGTCCTCCTCCTGACAGAGGAGCTGGGAGGTAGAACATGGAGGACTGAGCAGGAGGCAAGGACCACACCTCCAAGTAAAGAGAGCTGGTCCCTCAGCAGACCCCACCTGTTGCAGTAACTGGGGTAAACCTCCCCAGACATCTTTGTTCCACTTCACCTTTCAGGATCTCTGGACTATGGAGTATGTCGGCAGGCAGAACAGAGAGGGCAAACAGAGCAAGGGACGTCATTCTGTGCAGTTGTGGGGACAGCTGGATCAGGCTAACAGCAGTGAGGTCGTGAGTCAGATCACGGGGCTCCGAACAATTGGTCCTTTACGGATACAGTCTGTTTCCTTTCTCCCGAGCTGCTGTGAGCATGAGCAGATGGAGTGGGTTGGCAGCATTCCTGGTGATGAGCTTCTTAGAGGAAGACACCCTGCCCTACAAATGGGAGACTCCCCTGGGTCTCAGACGCTCTCTGGGTAGCTACAGGGGGGAGCCCAGGGACCGGAGACTCTTGAGAGTTGGGAAATCCTTGGAGGGTCTGAAGTGTGGTCGGGGCAGGGCTGCACTACTGTGCTTCTTTGTTCCTGTGATGGCCTTTCTGGGAGATAACTGGAAAAGGATAGAACTTTACCTCCCTTACCCCGGCCCTGGGGGGATGCTGGGGAGCCGGTCTGGGCACTAAGCAGCCAAGCACTCCGAGCTGCATTGTCCCCAGCTCTGGTCTTTCCTTTCCTTTTGACACAGAGTATCACTAAGTTGCCCAGGGCCTTAAACTAGCCATCTTCCGGCTCAGGCTCCTGAACACCTGTGCCAACAGCCCTAGCTAACTTGTACATGTTTGAAATATACATCTTGATACACAGTACTTATTTGTGAAACCATCCTACAATCTAGGAAATGAAATCTATCCTCACTATTGAAAGTTGCCTGTTGCCCTGGTACCGTCTTCCTCCCACTCTCCCGGGCACAGTGGTACTTTGCAGACTGCCCTCACACTTCTTTTCTTATAGCAAGCTTATCCGTTTCACCAGCACTGGCAGGCACAGGAACGCATCATCAGCATCATCACTAGTTTTCCCCAGGCTGCAGACCTGGAAAGAGCTTACCCCAGGTATGCAACAAGGTGTCATGCTTTATACTAAGACACTGTGCCTTTCTCTCTCCCTCCCCCCCCCCACACCCCTACTTTATCCTGAAGCAAAAGAAATGTGGCCTCTCTCCACTTCATGCTCCACGAGGCGCACTGCCTGCGCTTTGTGGTCCTTTGCCCGGAATGTGAAGAGCCCATCCCAGAGTCAAAGATGAAAGAACACATGGAAGCTGTGCACCAGCAGGTGAGCAGGTGGGCAGGTGGGGCAGAGGCCTGGGGGGTCAACAACTGGAGTCCAGCCTTCTCTGGCCTGGTGGGTAAGTTATTTAGCCCCCCCCCCCATGTTTGGCCTCCGTTTTTCATTTGTGCTACCCTGAGGCTGTCCCCAGTTTCCCCCTTTCTTCTTACTACCTCAAAACTATGGGGTCGGGCAGAACAAAGGATCCATATCAAGAAAGGCTAACTGTTCTTCAGAGATTTGTAAGGAGGAGGCAGGAGGGCCCATCTCAGTCTTCTTTCCTACCTTTTGGAATCAGTCTCTTGTGGCTTTATCTTTCTGAGAATCAAGTTCAGGCATCCATTTAGATTCAAGCTGATCCAACAAACACTTCAGTCAAGTTGATATAAAACTAGCCAGAACAGTTTGAGTAGTTTGGACTATGTCAGCAGCTTGTGCAAGCCCTCCCTTGCTGAAGTTGGAGTGAATTCTCCTCTATAGGCAAATAGGATAACCTGGGTGAAAGACAGAGAGAAGAGGCTAGTCGTAAAAATTCCCACCACCACCACTACCTCCCTACCTGAGAAGCCAGGAGAATGATGAAGAACTATCCCACCGCAGAGATGCAGATTTGCCTGCATCTGTATATACTTGCATATATGCATGTATACATACATACATACATACATGCTTGACAGGGGAGATTTCCACCATCCATGAGTTAGTTTCTGTTAACTTGACGTGGGCTGTGGCCACCTGGGAAGAGGGAATCTCGGTTGAAGAATTCCATCAGACTGTCCTGTGGGTGCATCTACAGGCAATTTCCTGATAAATAACTAATGTGAGAAATCCTAGCCCACTATGCCAGGTGGCCCTGGATTGTAAAGAAAGCAAGCCAAACAAGCCAGTAAGCAGCACTCCCCCATGGTCTCTGCTTCAATTCCTGCCTCCGGGTTCCTTCCTTGAGTTCCTGTCCTGGCTTCCCTCAATGGTAGACTGTGGTGTTGAAGTATAAAATGAAATAAACCCTTTTCTCCCCAAGATGCTTTTGGTCATGATGTTTACCACAGCAACAGAAAACAAACTAGAATAATGAGTCTAAAGGAATTCATATTCCCCAAGGACACTCTCTGCCTCTGACCCTTGCCAATATTTTCTTTGATTGACTTCAATTCCCTTAGAGGTTGGGTCTATGTCCTCCATCTTCCCACAGACCAAGGAAAGCCAACAGCACCCTGCCAAGTGCAAGTTCTGTGAGCTGGCCGTGCAACTCAGCAATCTGGATGTCCACGAGTCCCAATGTGGCAGCCAGACAGAGCATTGTCCACACTGCAACCAGTCCATCACACTCCGAGTACTGGCCCAGCACAAAGCCATGTGTCTGAGTGCAAAAGGCAGGCCTGGGGAAGGTGAGCAGCAGAGAGAAGCTGGAGAGGGAGAGGGCAGCTTCCAGGGCCAGATAGAACCCTTGACACGTAGAACCCTTGACAGCACAGGGGAGGTGTGTCCATTCTGTGTGTTTCCACTAAACTGGAGTAGCCTTCTTGTGTGTCTGTAGTAGCCTTCAGTGATGTAACCGGGGAAAACAAGAGGCCAGGGATGGGGGAGGAAGAACTCACACTGAAGAGGGAGAAAGCCACAGCGAATCCTAAACACATAGGGCATTCTTTTCATTCCAAAGACATGAAGCTAGCCTGATAAGGTGCACCTGAATCGTCCTATAGATGAAAATGTACAGAGAGGTCAGGAAACAGTTTTTATCATTCTGTGAGAGAGAAAGAGAGAGAGAGAGAGAGAGAGAGAGAGAGAGAGAGAGAGAGAGAGAGAGAGAGAGAGAGAGAGAGAGAGAGAGAGAAGCAGAAGCAGCTTGAGGGTGGAAGGGTTTACTGTGGCTCACAGTGTGAAGCCATAACAGCCTTGATGTGTTGGGGAAGACATGACCACAGCATGAGGCACTCCTCACTGTCTCCCTGAACGCACAGTCAGGAAGCAGAGAGCACAAGATGTGGGGCCGGGCTAAGAAACCTGCACCTAGCCGTCTGACTTCTTCCAGGGAGGCTCTACCTCAGAAGGGTGCCACAACTTTCCGAAACAGCATTTTAGTAGCTAAGGTCCAAGTGTTCAAACACATGGGCTCACGAGGAGGGCAGAGTGCTTTCATTCAAGCCACAGCAATTAGCGATGGCCAGAGGGGAGGCTGCTGCTTCAAGACTAGGTTTGTGTGTCAGCTTTCTAGTACCACCTCCCTCTCCCTCTCTCTCTCCCTCCTTCCCCCTTCTCCCTCTCTCCATCTCCCTTTCCCCTACTCCCTCCCTTTCTCCCCCTTCCCTTACTCCTTTCCCTTCATTCCCCTTTCTCCCACCCCCACCCCCACATCTCTATTTCCAGTTCAGTACTAGGGATTTGAACCTAGAGCCTCATTCGTGCTCTACCACTGACCTCTTTGCAGTCTGTTGACCCAATTCAATGACCTCTTTATAGGAGAGTTTGCCAAGAGCACAGATGTCTTTGTGATGCATCTTTCCTGGACTTCATTGGTGGTTTTGACAATGTGATAACATGCAGAGAAACTGTAACCGCTTAGTAAGTCCCACTAGGACAACACTCTACCTAAGGTCAACATTGGCTGGAGGAAAGGCAGGAAGTATGAGATTTGTGTACCTTTCCTTCATTACATTGTGCCTGGGCTCCCACACAACCAACAGTCTGCAACACAAGTTCATTGGCAGCTTCAGTGTAACACCACTTTAACACAATGTTACAACCAACACCTGGTTGAATCGCAGAGCTGGGAGCAGGGTAGAATAGCTCAGTTCCACAGGCTGGGCAACAATGTACAGCCCCTTTCAATTGATTAAAAAACAATTGTGGGCTGGTGAGATGGCTCAGCAGGTAAGAGCACCCGACTGCTCTTCCAAAGGTCCTAAGTTCAAATCCCAGCAACCACATGGTGGCTCACAACCATCCGTAATGAAATCTGACACCCTCTTCTGGAGTGTCTGAAGACAGCTACAGTGTACTTACTTACATATAATAAAAAAAAAACAAAAAAACAATTGTGCTCTAGGAAGATGTCTCTTCATCTGGGTCATCTTCTGCCCTGAGTACCACTGTAATACAAATCCAGGAAGCCTTTCCTGTGTGGCTAAGGCAGCTAGCAGTATGGCCAACCTAAGACCAGGCTAGCCTGAGAATGCTCATGAGTACAGGCCATGGGTGAAGCCAGGGGAAAGATGGGCTAGCCATTCTCAAGAGCAGTCATTTGTGTTTGTTTACTCAGGGAAGAGAATTGTATCATCTCCTGGAAGAAAAACCCATTGTGATATTTGCAAACAAATGATTCCAGAAAATACGTATGCCTCCCATATGGTGAGTAGTAATTACCCACTCTCTAACTGTGCCATTAGCCAGTTTATATTCCAAAAAGCAAGGTACGACAGCAGATTCTTGATACACTTTGCAAAGCACCATTATCGAAGGTTCTGAAGCTTGTTATTTCACTTATTTGGTTCGGTTTATTCCAAGGTTTCCTTTGGCCAAATTTGTATAGCTTTCATTTTTGCCTGGCCCATCAAGGAGCAGCTCTGACAGCTCCCCATGCCCTTGATCACCTCTGACCATCACCAACCTTCAGGGCCTGGGCGTTTTAATGTGGCCCCCACCAGGGCCTGCCCTCTTGGGCTTTCTGCCCATATTTAGGCTATGACCTCCCCCATGAGTCTAAAAGGGCTTTTCCCATCTTTCTATAATAACGCTCACAGCATACTGAGTATAAAAGGAGACTCTAATGATGGCAGATGATGTAGCCTCCTCCTGAGAAACATCCCACAGCTTCTCTCCCACCCACCCACCCACCCACCTGCCCTGCCCAGGGCTATAGACTATCTCAGTACTGGGGAGGCAGAGGCAGGCAGATCCTTCAATATGAGGCCAGACACTGTCAAAAAGGAAAGGGAAAAGAAAAAGGAAAGTAAGAAAAAGCAAGCAAGCAAGCAAGCAAACAAGCAAGCAAGCCAGACCAACCACTATGGAACAGAGGAACTAAGGGGCTTGGAGGTGACCTAGCTCTTTGATATTTACTGCAGCACCTGAAACATGCTATTCCTGGCAGTGTGGTACAGGGGAAGCGCTTTTCCCTCCTTCTCATCTTTTACAACTAGGATTTTCCCCCTTGCCCAAGCCCCTAGTTATGACTCATGTCTCTCCATCCAGTTGCAGCTCGGTAAGAGAAGACCACAGGCTGTATAATTTCTACATAACAGAAATGTATTTCTCACTGTTCTGAAGCCTCAGACCCCAAGTGCAGAGCATGAGCATTAGGAGCCTAGGGAGGGCCTTGCGGCTGCATGAACAGCAAAGTGCAGAAGAGCAAGCCAGCAGCAGTTACCCAGGCTGCTTGAAGCCTCTTTTATAACCCCATGAGTGTGCGAGGAAAGGAGCTGTCATGACCAACACAGCCCCCTATTAGCCTGTGTAACATATGGATTTTATTTTTATTTTTAGGGGACAAAGAGAGACAAGATTTCTCTATATAGCCCTGGCTGTCCTGGAACTCGACATGTAGACCATGCTGGCCTCGAATTCCCAGACATCCACTTGCCTCTACCTCCCAAGTGCTTGGATTAAAGGCTTGTGCAATCATGCCTTATTTTCAAATTTATTTTTATTTATTTTTTTTTATATGTGTGTGCCTACTTGTCTGTATGTGCAACACATGTGTGCAGTGTCTGTGGAGGCTAGAAGAAGGTATCATATCCCCTAGAACTGGACTTACAGGTTGTTCTGAGCTGTCTGGCATGAGTGCTGAAAAACCAACCAAACTTGGGTCCTCTGAAGAGCAGCAAGTCCCTTTAAGACTGGGCCATCTCTCCGGCCCCCAAAACCTGGATTTTAGAGGGATGTATCCAAACTTCCATCTGTAGAACATGAGTCTTTTAGGGAAGTTAGCTGTAAAAATCGAATGTCTGCCTTATATTATCCAGCATTTTAAAAATATTTTTACTCTGTGTGTGTGTGTGTGTGTGTGTGTGTGCGTGCGTGTGTGTGTGTGTGCGTGTGTGTGTGTGTGTGGTGTGTGTGCGTGTGTGTGTG
>NC_034603.1:40115402-40120468 GCF_900095145.1 Mus pahari
GTGTGTGTGTGTGTGTGTGTGTGTGTGTGTGTGTGTGTGTGTGTGCTGAGTGAAGGTCTTGAGGGGATAGGTTTCTTTCTACTGTTTGAGTTCCGGGGTTCAAATTCATGTCCTCAGGCTTAACAAGAAGCACCCTTACCTACAGAACCATCTCACTAGCCTTTATCCAGGGGGAAGCCTTTCAAGTTATCTCAGCTGTCTTGACCAGCTATTACATATTCCAGCTGAAGTATCTGCTTGTTTCATTTCACACATTATTCACATTTGCAGAAACAATGTTCTGCCCCACACACCGTGACACTTATCCGGGATGGACGTAAAATAGTCATTCCTTCAACCCTTGCGTTTATGGACTCTGGCAGTCGAAGATCCACAGTGAGTAAAGATGTTCGTCCAAAGACAAAACATAGAAAGAGTTCAACAAAGCAAGAGACAAAAATCCAAACCGGCACTGTGGATCTGCCTTTGAAGTCTGGGCTCCAGCAGATGGCTATTCTTCCTAAAGGCGATGAGACAGCCTATGACACTCTCCGGAACTGTTGTCAGTGCCGAATCTTACTTCCTTTGCCCATTCTAAATGAGCACCAGGTACCTTGTTCTCCCCGCATCCCTAACTGCCTCCTCTCCTGGCTAGGAACCTGCTGCAGTGTCTTAAAGCACCCCAGGCTTGGGATGGGGGAGCTTCCCAGGGTTGTGGCTGGCCAGCTCCTCCTCTGCCTCCTCCTGCTTCTGTGTGTCCTTGTGCATTCTCTCTGCTATCTGGTTTGTGTCACCTCCCAGTCACTGAGTAACCTTTGAAGGAAGGTCAGTCTATCTCCTGTGTCTGCATCTGTATCAGATCCTACACTTGGCAATACTCCAGGGCCATGTGAATGATGGAAGCCCAGGGCTGTCAGTGAACTCCCTCCAGGTGGAGTTAAGGCCCTGACTCCAGCTGTGAAGGCAGCGGCTTGCCTCTAGCATACCCAGAGCTGGCGTTTCTATTCCTGAGTTCTCCACCCAAGGCTATCTTCTTTTGCTATGGGTTTTTGTTTGTTTGTTTGATTAGTTGCTTAGGTTTTGTTTCTTTGGGTTTGGTCTTGTTTGGGGTTTTTGTTTTTATTTTTTCCAAAACAGAGTTTCTCTGTGTATCCCTGGCTGTCCTGGAACTCGGCTTTATAGACCAAGCTGGTATTGAATCCACCTGCCTCTGCTTCCCTGGTACTGGGATTAAAGAGTTCACTACCTCTGCTCGGCCAAATGATTGTCCCAAATAATTGGAGGGTTTTGTTTGTTCGTTTGTTTGTTTGATTTTTTTTGTTTGTTTGTTTTTTCGAGACAGGGTTTCTCCGTATAGCTCTGGCTGTCCTGGAACTCACTTTGTAGACCAGGCTGGCCTTGAACTCAGAAATCTGCCTGCCTCTGCCTCCTGAGTGCTGGGATTAAAGGTATGTGCCACCACGCCTGGCTGGTTGATTTTTTTTTTAAAAGACATTTGGAGAGAAAAGGGTTAATTTCACCTTACTGCTTGAGGGAGTCAGGACAGGAACCTGGCAGCAGAAGCTGATGCAGAGGTCATGGAGGAGGGCTGCTTCATGGCTTGCTCGGCCTGGTTTCTTACAGTGCCCATGACCACCAGCCCACCAGAGGTACCACCCACAACAAACCTCCTTACAGCAATTATCAATCAAGAAAATGCCACTCAGATTTGCTACAGGCCATTGTGATGAAGACATTTTTCTCATCTGAGGTCCCTCTTCCCAGATGACCATAGCTTGTGTCAAGTTAACAAAAACCTGAACAGCACACTCAGTCAGGTGGAGTGGTGAATTCCTGTAATCCTAGCACTTGGGAAAGTTGAGGGGGACAGGGGCTAAAGGGATGACTAAGTGGTTAAGGAGCTTGCTGTGCAAGCCTGAGGATATAAGTTCAAATCTGCAGATACCATGCAAAAGCCAGGCACAGTGACTCATTCCGGAAACCTCGGGGTGCTCGAGGGACAGAGACAGGGTGGGTCCCAGGGACTCGCTGGCCAGCCTATCTAGACAAAATGTTGTGTTTAAGATCAACAAGAAACAAACAAACAAACAAAACAACAAAAAAAAAGCCAGGCGTAGTGGCGCACTCCTTTAATCCCAGCACTTGGGAGGCAGAGGCAGGTGGAATATCTGAGTTCGAGGTCAGCCTGGTCTACAGAGTGAGTTCCAAGACAGCCAGGACTACACAGAGAAACCCTGTCTCAAAAAAAAAAAAAAAAAAAAAAAAAAACCAAAAAACAACAACAACAACAACAAAGATCAACAAGAGACCCTTCCCAAAACAAGGCAGAGACACATCAAGAAAAGACAAGAAGAGGCACACACCAAGCTGCCAAGCTGGCAATCTCTGGCCTTTACATATGGGAGCATGGACCTTCACACACATATTTGCACACCACACAAATTTTTCAAAAGGAAGTCTGAGACAGGAGGACCCCGAATTTGAGGACAGTCTAAGCTACCTAGTGAATTCAAGGCCAACTAAGTTAAAGTAAGACCCTGTGTCAAAAATTAAGTAAACAAACAAACAAATCAATGGAGAAGGGAAGACTAGGTAAATGGTTCCATGGTAAAACATTTGTCCTTCGTGCATGCAGGTCTCAGGTTTGGTCTTCAGCATCACACAGGCACACAAGCTAATTCTCCCCTCTTACTCTTCTCCAGTCACATCCCTGAGAAAGCAATGTCAGCAGCCTGCGGGTGTCCTTTCAAAGCTTTATCATCTCAACGGGAGGCCTATCAGCAAACACACAAGGCGGAGTAGTCCATGTGTTATCTTAGAATATTCATTACTCTGCTGTCTGCATTTTTCCCCCCAGAGGTGCAGTCCTTCAGGAGATCTCAATATTTTTTTTCTAATTTATTTATGCACTTACGTTTTATGAGAATGAACTAATTTCATCCTGAGTGGGGTGCTTCCGCACTTTTCTCCATCTTTGTCAGACTCAGTAAGTAGAAGTACAATATGCCCAACCAAACTTGAATTTCAAAGAAATGGGGACCATTTTTTAATCTAAGTATGTCTGCAGACATTGTAAGAGATCTACCATTATGGTCCATTTTCAGTATGAAAATACGTTTCAGTGTGAAAGTACATCTAGAGCTCATTACTGAATCCCAGGTAAGCAGGGGACACTGTCCTTGTCTGCCTCTGCCCGGGTGCTTCTTAGTTTATGTCAGGATTGAAAACGTTGCACAACTGAGCCCCTGCACTAGGATAGAGAAGGCTCTTAAACCACCACCACCTGGGGTGCCTATGGTGGCCAGAAGTTTTTCACACTTGAGAACTATAAAAACCACTTGTACCAAATGGGAGCGCTAGCCATTTTTGCCCTTTCTCTAGAGACTGTACAAGGTTGTAAGCCGCTTCAACTGCTTGCTTCTGTTTTGCTACTCTGAGTCTCCCGGACTCTTATTATGAAGGGGGGATCATTATTTCTCACACAGTGATTCTTCAGGTCTCTGAAGCTGAAAGTCGATGAGTCATCTGTATTCTACCCGTGAGCCCTGATACACCCATATACAAACATGAACATTTGGGAGTGTTGATATACACATTCCTCCACCCCTCAGTTCTGTAACTTGGCACTAACCAAGTAAACAACATGGCTTCCTAATTCCAATGGCCACACAGAAGATGTACATGTGTTTCTCCCCGTTCACCCATGATGCCCACCTCCATTAGGCACTACCCCAAGTCTCCAGTCACCCTCCCTGCTCAGAGTCTCTTCTATGCAGTCCCATCTCAGTCTCAATTAGAGTACCACCACCCCTTGGTTCAGAACAAGGGACAGCAACACCCAGAGGGGGTGGTTCAGAAACTAGCAGCACTGTGTACACCGTGCAACGTGCTGGTGTAGCATTCCAAAAGCCCTGCCTTTGACAGCCCCTGTTGGTGGGGAAGACCAATGACAGGAAAGCCAGGAAATCGCTTAATAACTTGCCTCCCACTTGAAGCTTTCTAACATCTATTTTCATTTCTTTAGGAGAAGTGCCAGAGATTAGCTCACCAAAAGAAACTCAAGTGAGGATGGCCAGCTGGATTCCGAAGATTGAAGAGCACCAGTTCACACTAGCTTTGCAGTTCCCACTAGCTTTCCAGTTCCCACTAACTTCCCAATTCCCACTAACTTCCCAGTTCCCACTAGCTTTCCAGTTCCCACTAGCTTTCCAGCTTCCTTCCCTAGTGGTCACAACTTTGTTTTCTTTACCAATCTCTGTAACCAAATTTCCCCCCTTTAATTTCTAACTGTTTCATACGAGTTTACAATGTATTGTTATCATGCTTATCCCCATTGCCAACCTACTCCTATGAACCCCCTTTCTTCCCAACAGTTCCCTGCTTTCACATCTCGATTCCATGTTTGCGGGTGCTGTGTGCGTGCACACACACATGCTAGCATGCACATGCTAATCCAGGTCTTGTGCCAACAGTAACCACGGCTGATATGTGCGGCTGTTTGCAACAGCCATGGCCATGCGGAATCCAGAAGAAAGCATCTGATAGCACCCCACCAGGCCCCTAATCCTTGGCTCTTGCCGGCTTTGGGCCCCATCTTCCACAATGTCCCCTGGGCCTTGGGAGGGATGTGTCATCTTGGGCTCAGGTCAGGGTCACTCAACTGTCGCTCTTGGCACTTTGGGTGGCCAAGAAAAGAAAAGAGACAGGCTTTCACCTTTGGGCTATAGAGGATGTCTTTCCCTTCTTCTGAGCTACAGATGACCGGGAGAAAAGGCTTTTTTTTTTTTTTTTTTTTTGCTTCTTGCACTGAACTCAAGCACCTAGGCTCAACTGCTGGGTTGGTTGCTCAAGAAACCCCTGCTTTATCCTAAGTTTCTCCCTGATCTTTTTCTTTGCCTTCCTCGTTGGCTCTTCTGGACAAGGCAGGTTAGGAATATGAGGCCTAAAGGGGGAGATGAAGCAGGAGAAAGGAAAGGAGGGAGGGGAAAATGGAAAGGAAGGGAAAGAGAAAGGGGAGGGGGAGGAAGGCAAGGGAGGGGAGGGAAGAGAGTGGAAGGGAAGGAGGGGAGGAGAGGGGTGGTGCAATC
>NC_034603.1:40120548-40130353 GCF_900095145.1 Mus pahari
CGGAGCAAGGCAGAACAGGGAGAAAGAGTTCCCAGAAAGTATTTGTACTGAGCGTTCTTAAAAGGCTGATTATAGCGGGGCAGGCATGGTGGTGCACGCCTTTAATCCCAGCACTTGGGAGACAAAGGCAGGCGGACTTCTGAGTTCGAGGCCAGCCTGGTCTACAGAGTGAGTTCCAGGACAGACAGGGCTACACAGAGAAACCCTGTCTCAAAAAACCAAAAAAAAAAAAAAAAAAAAAAAAAGGTTTCTTGTTAGAAGGGCAATCAGGAGGTTCCCATGGTGCAGGGCCATCTTGAGCTATCTTAGCCCCTTAAAAAGCAGCTATTTGCCCACATCTGTGTGTCACCTAACATCCTGTGACTCCTAGGTAACGTTTTTGAAACATATGAGCAGATCCCAACTGCTAAGGAAGTCATCACATATGCATCTGGGGCCTATAGCAAGGTCTCCCCGCTTCGCTATAACCACCTACCTGTTGTACCACCAGAATTTGTAAAGTGACTTTCTTTGTTCTGTTATTTTAAAACTTCACAGAAATTGTTACCAAGGTCAGAGCACGGATATCTGAAGCAAACTGAATCTGTATTTCTGGACCACAATCACTCATTTGGCTCCAAAATAAACTCTCTCTGCGTTCCTTTTGAGCTATGTCTTTCACATTGGTGATGGGGAGGGTGACAAGGTAAAGCCACCCAGCAAGGGTAGCTGGGGAGGGGACATGCAGATGAGGTTTAGCAGTGAAGTATCGAGTAAGTGGCTGGGGCAGCTTATCTGGTGACAGACACACTATTCAACTTTTAGTCCTGGGCTTCAGCACAAAGGTTACCCACTGGGATAGGAAAAGGCCAAGGGTTATGTGTGCACCACCTTCTGAAAGCTGGAAAGGGGAACTGACATCAGGTTTTGTTAGGTTCAAGCCATGTCACCCACCCTTCGGTCACCTCATCTGAGGATAGGAGAGTGGCAGCCCATGGCTAGCATGAGGATGGGAGGAGTCCTCACCTAGGCTTTGGAATGGAGGCTCAAAACTCCAGAAGGTCAAGACTGGAGGGAACCGACCTGAACACAGTGTTGGGTTCAGACCTCTCTGCTGCTATGAGCAGAGGATTGGGTAGAGCGCCTGGCGATTCTCACCAGGTGCGCCTCCTTCCAGTCTCCTGCCTCCGCCCGTGTGCTTTCCTAGTGGGTCTATGCAGCATCCTCTTCCTTCGCCTTCAGAGGATCTGGCAACTCCGGGTTTGGGACTCAGCAACCCGCAGGCACTAGCAGAGCCAGTGGGTGGCTGCGCGTCACAAAGGCGGCGGTGGGCTTGGCCGCAGCGAGCACAGGGCGCCTCTCCTGATGCTCTCGGAGTCAGCGTGGGAGCAGCAGCGCGGGCAGAGGGGCAGGCGCGCTCCGCGTCCCTGCAGCCCGAGCTGGGCGCAGCGAGCCGGTAATGGGTGGCCCGAGGCACCCACGCACCCGGAGGGCAGTGGTGGCTCCGCGCAGCCGCTAGGCCCGCATGGGAGGGGCACGCCACCCTGGTGACGGGAGTCTTAAGTTTCCCTCGCTGGTTGGCAGCTGTGTTATGTTATGGTGGACCAAGCCCAGGTTTGGGATTACTGACATGAGTTCGGATCCCATACCCCATACACTTAGAACACCATCTCACTAGGAAACTCCATTAAGCTCCCAACACCCCTAGATTCTCTTTTTGCAAAATGGGCGTGTTCTCATCTTCATAAGGAAAATGCAGAAGTACTTTGGCCCCAGCTTACTAATTGCAGTTTGCTCTTACAGGTCACTTTCTACCTCCAAGGTGTATTCCCTGGATCAGTTCATTTAAATTTCCCAAAACTAGGAGAAAGGAATTACTATTGCTATTGTCAGACTAGACATTGAGGCACAATTTTTTTTTTAACTAACTTTACAGTAGCAATTGACAGACCACTACATTCTTTTGCCTCCTGTCAAAGAAAGTGCTATTCTCACTTACTTGGAGGATCCTTGCCCAAAACAAACAAACAAAAACCCCACAGACAAAAACAAACCATCAAACTCAGGGGGGAAAGGCTCAAGGGGTAAAGCACTTGCCTTGGAGGTGTAAGGACATGAGTTCGAATCCCCAGGACCTATATAAAGCTGTAGCTGCAATCCTGGCTATCCTATAACAAGAGAAGAAGTATAAACAGAAGTGTAAACAGAAGTGACCTCAGAAGCTCTTGCACTATCTAATGACAAACAAGATCCTGTCTCAAACAAGGTGGAAGATGAAAACCTATAACACAAACACACACACACACACACACACACACACACACACCACATCTGTAGCTCACCAATATAGTCTTCTAGCCTGTGACTTTGCCAAGGTTTGATTTAGCAAGTCCCCCTCCCCAGCGCGTGCGCACGCATGCTCACACACACACACACACACACACACACACACACATACACACGCGGGGAAACACCCCATGCCCAGTTTATGCAGTGCTAGGAATTAAACCCTAAGCTTAGGGTGTGCTGGACAAGCACTCTATTACCAAGCTATATCCCAGCTCTTGATTTGGCTTTTTTGTTTTCATTTTTCCAGATTAACTTCTTCTAATCCATGCTATCCCCAGTCAAGGCTCAGAACCTTGGACAGTTTGCTTACATACAATCAAAGTCTTTTTTTTGGGGGGGGGGGGGTGGATTGGTTTGTTAAACAGAGTTTACAAGTTCAAGATGTACAAGCACTTATTACACCACCAGGTGTGAGCACATCACATGAATTCACACTGCGGGGCTTTATCCATGCTGTCCCTTCCACCTGTAATCTAATCGGCTTCTCCATCACTTGGCCAGCCTGGCCTGCCTTGTCCTACTCATCCTTCAAAACTTAGCTCAGTCATCCCCTCCTCTGAGAAGCCCTTGTCACTTTCCCTTTACATGGAAATTAGCTGCTTATTTGTACTATCTCCACAGCGTCGTCGTCATCATCCATGAGCATGCCTGGACTGCCGTGCCTGGACCGCCTCACTTCCCTTGCTATGCTTACACTCCTTGGCGTTTTCTTGGAGACAGGATCTTTATCTTTTTTTTTTTAAGATTTTTTTTTAAAAAAAGATTTATTTGTTCTTATATCTAAGTACTCTGTAGCTGTCTTCAGATGCACAAGCAGAGGGCGTCAGATCTCATTACGATGGTTGTGAGCCACCATGGGGTTGCTGGGATTTGAACTCAGGATCAGAACAGTCAGTGCTCTTAACAGCTGAGCCCTCTCTCCAGCCTAGGATCTTGTTACATGCCGCAGGATGACTAGGACTCACTGTGTAGCCTAGGCTACCTTTGAGCTTAGCTTTTAGCTTTAACTTTTGAGGCTACCTCAGCCTCCTGAAACCTGGGATTACAGAAACGTGCTGCTACAGGCAGCTTCTCACTATGCTGAAACTGGGTTCTAGTCTGTGACCCTAGATGAATTATGCCATCTTCATAGGTGTGGGGTGTGTCCTGGGTTCACCGGTGAACAACTTACATCTGGTGAAGCAACAGAAGTTTGTTCAATTGAGTTTGACTTTTACCTGGCAGGTAACAAGTCTTTTTTTTAACCCCTCACAGAGAACACGTGACTGTATTCTTTCCCCATTTTGGGAAGCCCTGCTCACCACACCACTACACTGTACATCTGGGTCCTTTGATGGATGAAGACGGTGAAGTAACTCAACCCCAAGAGCAGAGCTGCTGGGCCACTCTGCCAGATGTGTGCCTGCAACGTGTTTTCTGGTGGCTGGGAGACAGGGACAGGTTTAGAGCTGCCCTGGTCTGCAGAAAGTGGAACCACATTATGTACTCAGCTGACCTCTGGCGATACAGGACCATCACATTCAGTGGAAGGCCATCCAGGGTACACGCACCTGAATTCGAGTCGGCACTGTGGTACATTAAGAAATTTGGCCGATACCTGGAACGCTTGGAAATCAAGTTCCTGAACCCTTACAATGCTGTCTTGACCAAAAAGTTCCAGGTCACCATGCGAGGCCTCCTGTCGTGCCTGGGCAAGAGTAACAACCGCCTGCGGTCACTCTCTATCCAACACCTGGAGCTGGATCGGCTGGTCTGGAGAAATAGCATTAGAGGTTCACTCATCAAGAGCCTGAGTTTCTTCTTAAAGAAAATGGGCAAACACCTGGACCATCTCAGTCTGAAAGGAGCCCGGCTGACAGTGGAGCAAGGCTGCCACATCCTCAACTCCCTGAGCTATATGCGGAATGAGAACTTGGCCTCAGAGCTCAACATTGAAGACTTCTTCAGCCATCACCTGGCTGTCTATGGCAGCTCCCAGTTCAACAAGGCCATGGCCACCTTCCACAACTTAACATTCCTAACACTCAACTACAACTGTATCTCCGACGAGCTGCTCGAGACCTTGAGTGAGAACGCCGGGACCCTCCGGACCATGAACATCAAATGCCATGTTCATGACCCTCATGGTCAGGTAGTCTGGGGTATGTCCTGGGCCAAGCTAGCCAGGCAGGCCAGCAACCTGAAGGTGAACTTCTTCTTTGAGCGGGTGATGAAATACGAATGCCTGGCCCGGATCTTGCTGCAGGAGATTCCAGTCAGGAGCATCAGCCTGAGGAGCTGCTACTTCAGTGACCCGGACTGGTCCATGCGGCCCACTCTGACAGACCTCCTGCCCACCTTCCGGAACACCCTGCAGGTAAATGGCAAGTCTGATGCTCCCCCCATCCCCAAGAGCTTGTGAGGAGTTCTTGTTCACAGGAAAGCCTACTGCCTGTTCTGGGCTGGGCTTCCACATGCTCCCTTAATTCTTTGTCAAAGTTCTAGATGCTACTAAGCATATTCTCAAGTCTCATGCACACACACACACACACACACACACACACACACACACACACAAGACCACAGCAGATGAGAAAACCATGGTACACTGGCTGGCTGTCAACCAAGAGAAGCTCCTCTATCCTTAGTGTAGAGCTGTGATGCCTGAGCCAGGACGCCTGAGCCAGGAGATGCCTTGCTGGGGACAGACAGCTCCCCACCCTGTCACTGGCTCATCGCAGTACACAGGTGGCCCTGTGATTCCTGTGGTCATTACTTAGCACAGGATGGGAAGACACATCCCCTGGGCTGTCCCAGAACCTCTGTCCCCTACTCCCTACCCCCAACCCCCTGTGCTTTTCTAGAAGTTAACGTTCGAGTTCAACAATAATCACGAGTCTCTAGACGAGCAGCTGCATCTCCTCATCCTGGCCTGTCGGAAGGTGTTTTACTTCAAAATCTGGGCTTTCCTGGACGTTAAGTTTGTGGAGCGGATCCTGAAGAGCCAGGAGGAAGGACAGTGCTCCCTGCGTACACTGAAGGTAAGGACCCTCAGCTGCTTGCACGGGGTGAAGCAGGGATATCTATCTAGACTTGACACTTTTGCCCTGATGCCCATTGGAAAGTGGGACAGGGACAGATGAGACAGGCACTGCCCCCGAATCTGTCCATGGAAGATGACCAGTCCCAAACACCCGAAAGTCTCTGCTGCTCTGTCTCCTCTGGGTTCTACATTCATGAATCTAGCCAACCATACGTCTTTACTGAAGGTGTATGGGGTTTTGTTGTTATTCCCTAAACATAACATCTGAATTATAGCTAGCATTATAAGCAACCCAGAGATAATCATCAGGCATTGTTCCATTTTACATAAGGGACTCAAACATCCATGCATGCATCTTTGTATCCAAAGAGGGCATCAATCCCTTATAGATACCAAGGGAAATTTGCTTGGGGGTTTTTCTGATCATACCACTAATTTTGTATGTATAGATGCATTTGAATGGTTGTCAGATCCTAAGTGATGTAGTCACAGTGTGTGTGTGTGTGTGTTTCTTTATTGGCACAGGTGAGAATTTATACAAACCGATACGAGACAAATGAAGAGGACAGGACCCTACGGGAAATTTACAGGAAATACAGAAAGCTGATCGATTCAGAACTTAACTATTTTGTCATCGCCTACCCCATGATGTAAAGAGCGCTCTCCAGAGGAAGACATCTAGATGCACTTTGAACCTGAAAACCTGGTTCTCAGTGGATTAGATTTGGGGCTCTCATACCCTCATCCCTCTTTCTTCTCTCTTCTTTAGCCAGTTCCACACCATCCTGACCAGCCTTGTGAAGGCTGGGCTGGTGGTGATGGCAAGGCTCCAAGCATCTTTAAAGTGCTATCTTTACCATCATCCCAGTTGGCTTCATTTTGTTATTTGGTGTAGTTTTTATTGGTGGTGGTTTGGGGTTTTGTTTTGTTTTGTTATTTTGTTTGTTTGTTTGTTTGTTTATAAGTTTGCCAAGGGAGTCTGGCCTCTTCTTACCTGGACAGGTATGACCAGCCAGTGAACAAACCTTCTACCAACCAGCTTTACCCATTTAGAAATGCTTTGTACTGAAGTGGTGATAACACACACCTTTAATCCCAGCACTCGGGAGGCAGAGGCAGGTGGAGCTCTGAGTTCGAGGTCAGCCTGGTCTACAGAGCAAGTTCCAGGACAGCCAGGGCTACACAGAGAAACCATGTCTTGAAAAACAAAATGATACAAAAATGCTTTGTGTCCTGGCTGACCTTCAAGTCAGAGCCTCCTGACCTTGAAGTTGCCTGGGATTATTGATCACACACAATCAGAACCTATCAGTACTTCCTTGGATGAAGCAGGACCATTCCCACTCTTAGAAGGAGCCACTCAGGGATGGAACTGCCCACAAGGGAACTCAGGGGCTGGGTTATCAGCCCTGTGAAAGGCTCTTGCCCCAGCCTGGCCAGCACCTCCTTTTAGTTTTCTGTTCAGGTGACAATTGTGTCCAGTCTGCTATGGACACTCAATCCTCAGACTCGAGGACAGATTGGAGGTGGCCATTTTACACCCATGTTTATAAAGAATCTGTAATGAAGTGTGACCTAATGCTATGTAAAGAGGAGTAAAAACCCACAAAGCTCTATATTTAGAATTTTATCTATCATATAAAACACATCTAAAGACAAGATTAAAACTTGTAAGAAATACAACGCAAATTGATTGGGGGTAGAATTTTGGTGGGTATTTTTGTCTTTTTTTATGTTTTCCTTTATTTTTCTATTTCTTTACAGTGACATAACTGTGTCATTTTTTTAGTAATTAAGAACACAATCTAGTAAGTCTCTGGTCATGAGTGACCACTGGGTCCTGGGACTGGGTTACCACATGTGTTTCTTCTGGCCCTTTGATGTCTTTTGCTTCTTCATTTTTAAAGACTGACTCTAAAGTGTTAAATGTCATTATGGCGTTATCAAACAAAATGTTTGATAATTCTCCTTCTTCCTCTCCCTTCCCTGTTCACTGACCCCTTGCAAGCCTCTCCGGTCTCCTTTCTTTAACATCATTTGTCCTGTGGTCCCAACCTACCCCTCATCCCCATGGTCACACATCCTCCCTTGGCAGTCTTAACTCTCTCTTCATCTCCTTTCTAGTACCTTAAGTTTACCCACATTTACCCTCATTTGCATATATTCATGTATACATTACAGGCATAAGAGAGCATGTGGCTTTAGTCTTTCGGAGTTTGAGTCATCTTGGTTAATATAATTTCCAGATTCATTTCCTGAAATTTTCATAACTTTAGTTTTCACTGTGGCTCTGTATATATGAGCCTGTACTGGCTAGTTTTATGTTAACCTGACAAAAAGCTAGAATTGTCAGAGAGAAAGGAGCCTCAGCTGAGAAAATGCCTCCATAAGATCTGGCTGTAAGGCGTTTTCTTAATTAGTGATTGATGGCAGAGAACCTAGCCTGTTGTAGGTGGTTTCATCCTGGGCTGGTGGTCCTGGGTTCTACAAGAAAGCAGGTTGAGCAAGCCACGAGGAGCAAGCCAATAAGCGTCCTCCTCCATGGCCTCTGCATTGGCTCCTGCCTCCAGGTTCCCACCCTGTTTTAGTTCCTGTCCTGACTTCCTTTGATGATGAACTGTGATGTGGATGATGAACTTCAATGATATGGAATTGTGAGCAAAACAAACCTTTTCCTCCTCAAGTTGTTTTTGGTCATGGTGTTTTATCACAGCAATAGCAACCCTAACTAAGACAGCCACATCTTCATTACCCATTCATCTGTTAATGAGCATAGAGATGGGCTCCACCATACAGACATCATGAGTAAGAGCAGCAGTAAGTGTTGGACATGCAAAGTGTCTCTGTTGATGGATATTGAGTCGTTTAGGCTTATGCCCGGAAGTGGGTTAGTTGGGTCACATGGTAGTTTTATTTCTGATTTTTTGAGAAACCTCTATACTGATTTCCAGAATGGCTGTACTAGTTTGCGGTCCCCACCAGTAGTGAGTAGCAGTGAGTAAGGTTTCCACTTACCCCAGCATCTTGCCAGCATCTGTGGTCAGATTTCTCCATGATAGAATCTTGATGCATTCTAACTGGGATGAGGTGGTATCCCAAAGTAGTTTTAATTTGTGTCTCTCTGATTGCTAGAGGTGCTGAAAACTTTAAAAATAAAAAATAAAAAAAATGTATTGTCCATTTGCATTTCAATAAAACTATCCATTTCATTGGACTCTCCATTTCATTGGCCCATTTGTTTATTCCTTTGAGACCTTTGTGCACAAAGTTGCATTTTGCTCTCCTCAGCAGCTGTGGATGGCTACAGTATGTAATGTCCTTACTGAGCAGCTCATTTAAGTCTGTTTTTCCCTTGTCTATCTTTTGGTAAGACATATTTATGCTTGCTATCCCTTTGTTGAAGTTCACAGCTAACTCTTTTTCTTTTCCTTTCTTTCTTTTTTTTTTAAAGATTTATTTATTTATTATATATAAGTACACTGAAGCTGTCTTCAGACACCCCAGAAGAGGACATCAGATCTCATTACAGATGGTTGTGAGCCACCATGTGGTTGCTGGGATTTGAACTCAGGAACTTCAGAAGAGCAGTCAGTGCTCTTAACCACTGAACTATCTCAGCCAGCCTGCTAACTCTTTTTCAAAGCACTTTCAAATCACAACCATACTATAGGACTATCCCTGAAGATGCTGACTGGTAGACACAGTTAATGAAGGAGGCTCCTGGGTCTGATGGGAAATGACACCTTATGTCATCATAATATGATAAAATTGGAATGGGTTGGGGAGCAAGCCAGTTCATGTGGCTCTGGGGTCAGAGAGGACCCTCAGCTAGAATCCTGACCACCTGGCAGACAGGCCTAATATTTACTTGTAGTATGAACCAGTTATTTCCCTCTCAAACACCATCTAAGCCAATGGTCTTCAACCTTCTCAATGCTGTGACCCTTTAGTATAGTTCCTCATATTGTGGTGACCCCTGACCATAAAATTATTCCATTGTTACTTCGTAACTAATTTTGCTAGTGTTATGAATCATAATGTAAATATCTGATATGCAGGCTGCCTTAGGTGACTCCTGTGAAAGGGTCGTTCGACCCCCAGAGAGGTCACCACCCACTGGTTGAGGACCACTGATCTAAGCATAAATAACTTCAGCATTGCACAAAGTGTGCATTCTTATGAGCATGGTTCCTACAAAAAATAGATTCATCTTACAGGTCTGTCCACTCAGTCACATCTGGCTAGATAGTAGATGCTCTAACTCCTGTGCCTGCTTCTGCATTGTCCTGGTACCACATCTCACACCATGTCACCCCCGAAGGCCTCCAGTCAGTGAGAGTGAGAAATATATGTAACAATTTGGTGTCATTGTTAAAAATAATTCTCAACTCATGGGCCCTGTACTGACTAATTGTGTGTCAACTTGACACAGTTGGAGCTATCACAGAGAAAGGA
>NC_034603.1:40130523-40153404 GCF_900095145.1 Mus pahari
AACAGCAGTATGGAAATGTAAGCTGAATAAACCCTTTCCTCCCCAACTTGCTTCTTGGTCATGATGTTTGTGCAGGAATAGAAACCCTGACTAAGACAGGCCCCTTGGAAAAAAAAATGGTTTCACCAGATCCCTCGACCAGAAGGAGAGCTACTGCAAAAATATTTTGGCTCCCCTGAAAATGGAATTAAATCAAGATCAGGAGAACCTGTGGGGAAATGCAGAGCCAGAGAGATTCCCAAGCGTATATGTTTTTAAGTATCTTTTCCAGTGACAACATTCTACTGCTAGTGGGCCACATGCCCTATGGTTCCTTGACTAACCCATAAATACCTAAAGTCATGCTACATAGGCTTAAGCTAAGATGCAAGCAAGCCATCACCTGCAGGCAAGCCAATGAAACAAAAGCAGGTTTTCTTATGGGAAGACTCCCAGGGCTGAGGTCCAGGGTCAACGAGGCCTGTACTCTCAGATAATTTAGGCCACTAATTTATGTGACCCTGAGTAAGTTGCTTACCCTATTTAAGCCTTAAGTTTTAGGTATCTGCAAAGTGAGAGGAGCTGGGAGATATCATATTCCTAAGGTACTTGGGATGCAACTCTGTGGTGCTGAACACGGACATGAGTGGCCACATTGCCCCCAAACACCTAGCCTTGGAAGACAAATAACATAGGCATGAGATCTGGCCTGCCAACCACTGCGGGCCAACTTCTCAGATTAAACAAATATAATATATGAACCTGGCTCATAGATTTTTCAATAAACACTCCCTTTTCTATTTAATCAATGAGGAAATAGACTCATAAAGAGAGGCATCCTGCCCAGAGTCATCAGCTTGTTGGTGACAGACTCAGGACCATCGCTTCCAGATTTAAAGCCCAGATCGCTGTCTTCCAGGTAAGCAATAAGATAGGAAGGATCCATCCCTGTCCCTTCCCCCAACACAGCTCATGATGGACGACAAACAAGAGAATGCATCTGTGAGGAATGAATTCACACGGTTCCCACCCCACCCCACCTCACCCCACCCCTCTGGCACCACAATTCCAGAAAGGAGAGACTGACTACCTAAGTAACTTAGAAAATGCTGGAAAGGTCAAACCTAGTGCACCTCCACACCAACGCTCTCCCACACCAATGCTCTTCCACACCAATGCTCTCCCACACCAATGCTCTCCCACACCAATGCCAATGCTCTCCCTCAGCATTCCTCTTCCAGAGCAATGCTCTCCCACACCCTGGAGACTTGAAAACCGTTATTCTGTCATTTAACTAATGAGATCAATGGAAACTTCTGTGGTGTTTGGTTTAGCCTAGAAATGCTGTGTGAAATATAAAACTCTTGAGCAATCATCGGAATATCAGGGCTTGAGAGATGGTCCAGCAGTTGAGAGCACTGTCTGTTTTTTTCCAGAGAACCTGGGTTTGATTCCCAGGGCCTACATTGCAGCTCTGCCCTGTGGTTCCTAAGTGGTAACTTCAGTTCCAGGGGCTCTGGTGCCATCTTCTGGCCTCCTGAAGTGCCAGGCACACATGTGGTACACAGACATGCATTCAAGCAAGATATCCACCTGCATTTTTTTTTTTTTAAATGTTGCATCTTCATTGCAGGGGCTGAAAATTAGGGGAGGGGAGTCAGGGAAACTTACTCCATGAGCATCTTTGATCTAAACCAGTAGAGAGAGTTTCCCATGCCAAATGTATGGTAAAAACTTGACATTAAAACCCCACCCAGTGGTACCTAGGGAACAGAGCTTCTCCCTATAACCTGCCTCCCTATCCTAAGCCTGCCTCTCTTCAGGTTACCCTGTCCCTCATCTCTCTAGCCAGTGGAGTCGCAATGCAAACAGTTCATGCTTTTCTTCTCCAAGGTTTTGTGATTAGAATGCTCTTAGCTTGGACTGGAATGTAGCTCAGTGGTAAAGCGCTTGCTTCGTGTTCATGAGATCCTGGGTTCCACCCTCAGCACAGGAAACAAAACCAAATCATTAGCCCAGGAATGGCAGTGAACTGTTATTCCAGCACTCAAGAGGCTGGGACAGGAGGACTTCATGAGTTCAAGGCCACTGAGTTATATAGTGAGTTTCCAAAACAAACACACACAAAAAGTTCTTAGCACCAAGTCCAGCGGGCTTTTTTCCCAGTTGCATTTATCCCTGATGCCAGCAGCTGTAGGAACTTGACCTTGACCCAGAATCCGTTCCTTCACCTGTGGCATCTGTAATTGCTCAACAGTCTCAAAGACCTTTGGTTTAAGCAATGAAACTCGGGTCAAGTATTGAGTAAGATCAAAGATACAATTGTATCTTTATATTTTTGCTACTTTGTTAAAGTCTTTTCTTCTTTAGCTGACTCCTGACCACCCATGTTTATGGAGCACAGAGTAATGACCAGGTCTATGTGCACAGTATGTGACAGCCACATCAGAACACAGAGTACTGCCATGTTCTTATTTCTCATTCTTCAAACAAATAATCCGATCAGTTGCTACAGACCACCTGCATCTCATCTTATCATAGAAGATCGATCACACAAGACTTGTCTATCTTATCTAAAGATATTTCAGTACCCACTATCCAACCTCTATTTGCCTCCACCTCTCCCAGCCTCTTGCAATTTCTATTACACTCTTTTTTTTCTTTAAGACCAACTTCTCCAGCTTTCATATTTAAATGAGAGCATGTAATATTTATCTTTCTCCGACTGTCTTCTTTCATGTGGTGGTTTGAATATGCTGGCCTATGAGAAGTAGCACTATTAGGAGGTATGGCCTTGTTGGAGGAAGTACATCACTGTGGGGGTGGGTTTTAAGGTGTTATGAATAAGCTCCGCCCACGACAGAAGAGCAAGTCTCCTCTTTGCCCTCTAAACAAGATGTAGAACTCTCGGCTCCTTCGGTGCTATGCCTGCCTGGACGCTGCCATGCTGCCTGTCATGATGATGATGATGGACTAAACCTCAGACACCTGCAAGCCAGCCCCAATTAAATGTTGTCCTTTATAACACTTGTCTTAGTCATGGTGTTTCTTCACAGCAATGGAAACCCAATTTTTGCTGATAATTATGATGCTTTTAGAATGATGAATGTTTCGAGGGAAAAGATCACCAACAATAACTCAAAAGAAGCAAGACTACGTAAATCATGCAAAGAACACAGATCTATGGCCTACACAGATGACATGATGGAAGGACAGTGGTTAGAGTGGAAAGGAGCCGAGAGGGACAAGGAGGAGAGCAGAGAGGGACAGGGAGGTAGTGAGGGATGGAAGAACAAAATATAATGATATGTGTGCATGAAAATGTGATCAGGAAACCCATTGTTTTGTATACCAACAACAACAAAAGGAAATTTTAAAACCATTTTCTCCTCAAACAGGCAATCTTTTGTACACATAAAATAGCCCTTTTCTTCGATAGGTGATTACCCTTTTATACATATTACTCAAACAGCCACTGGAGAGAGGGCTACACAGACATTCTTTCTGATTTGCAGTCTGAAGCCACAGAATCCTGTGAATTCACTGGTCGAATGACACACAGAGACCATCTGCCCAGTGCAACTTCCTGGAGTGG
Organism: Mus pahari; assembly: GCF_900095145.1. Lineage (NCBI taxonomy): Eukaryota > Metazoa > Chordata > Mammalia > Rodentia > Muridae > Mus > Mus pahari. The sequence continues at coordinate 40,134,098 of NC_034603.1, forward strand.
TGCTTGAGACAATTTAATCAAGTTGACTCATGTTTCTCTACATTTACAAAAGCACATATTTTGAAAACTTAATCACACACACACACACACACACACACACACACACACACACAGCCCTAAATGTTCAGTTGATGCAAAGTGCTTGAGAATGTGAATATTTGCTCATTGTGAATCCCCAGTGCCACACTAGAATCAGAAGCGGCTCTAGCTGTTCGTGAATGAACAAAATAAGATCTGATTTGGAGATCATTCCAACTTAGTTTACAGTCAGCAACGGTTTCACAGTGTTTTGTTCTGAGCCACCTCCCTGGGCATTAAGACAAATGCACCATTTAAAGCAGCTGCGCGGGGCACAGAGCTCACGAGCCCGATACGACAGTGGAACTAATCTAGACAAGAGTGTTCTGTAGGATTCCAGCAGGGGCTGGTAGTGTAAGAAAGGTGAGAAGACACCTCACAAATCTCCACAGCAGCCCGTCATACAAATTCAGCTTTCTTTGTACATGGGAGAAGCGGAGCTGGAAGCACAGAGGACTCACCTGCCACCCCACGAGAAGTTCCTGAGCAGTCGAGATGATGAGAACCAGAGGTGACCCCGAGACTGCACGCTTCATCGGCCAGCGTCATCCCTAGGGAGTGTATCCAATCCCTCCTCTCGCTCCCTCCACATCAGAACCTGCAGGGTGCCCACAGGCCTGTTGGTGGCTACCCTTGGCTAAAAAGTAAAAAACACTGCACAGAAATGCAAACTCAGCAAAGCAGGCCAAAGCTGAATACTGAAGAGGCTGTCATGGAAAGAAAAATATCTCCAAGTAAAATGTTCATCAACTGGATAATAAAGTGACATCAATACTAGTCATCTCTAGTCATGTTGACAATCTAAGGACCAAGGATAAGCTTCATGTCTTGATATGAGCATCCTTCAAGACCCTAAGTGTGAAAAGCAAGCCTCCAGCCAAAACATCTTCAGTGAGTCTATTTTTCTTTTTTGAACACTCTCTGGAGGACTGTGTGTCTAGGGCCTTGACTAAGCCAAGGTTCCAGAGATTAGCCTCCCCTGAGTTGGCTACATCATTCAGTATTCCCAATTATTCATTATTTTTCATTATTATTACTATTGTTATTATTTCATTTTTAATTATTATTCAGAGTTTTTTTTTTTCAATGCTTGACCCTCCCCGCAAGACCAGGCAGCCAGGGCTCCTTCAGCTCTTCAGGCTCTTACTGGCCAGCCACTCTCTGCTGTGACCTCCACCCTCCTCCTGGCCGTCTCTGCAACCCACTTCCCAGATACCACAAGAGAATGTGATCTGAGCGGAAGATAAACTACTGCACGCTTAGTGGCCATTCCTCCCTTTCCCTAGAAACAAAGGATGAGCCCAGAAAGATAAGTCTCCATTTTTGGCTGTTGAGGACACTAAAAATAAATCCCCCTATTTCCATACCTCTACCTCCCATAGCAGGTGGCAAATACAGGAAAAATGAGAGGCCAGAGAAGCAGAGAAGCTGGTCTGGCCTCTGGACCCACCCACAACCTCTGATTGGCTTAAGCTCATCACCCCCAGGGACAGCAGGTTAAAGACCCCACTTATCTCTCTTCCTACCTTCCAAACCCCCAACCCCGGTCAAACCTGCCTGAGCCGTGACTCTCACCAGAGCCTGGCTTGAACTTTGCTGTGACCTACACAATTTGAGCGCAGTCCTTCTTGATCTTGGTTTGTATGACATTGCCCCTTTCTCTAGATGCTGGCTGTTTACTAAGAAATCTAGAGGAGATTTCCCTCGGGCACTCACAAAATGCCAAATTCACATTTGCCTTTCCCCGCTCCAGAATCAGCCCATCAGAAAGCCTTTCTGTGACCAACCAGTCTCAGGTGGCCACCCCATCCAGAGAGCCATTATTGTATCTCCTGTTCCATCACCACACTTTCCACTGCCAGAAGTGGCTTTTTCAGATAGTGTCGCCTCTGCCAGCCAGGTAGACAACATGTGCCCACTGGTATGATAGGGGTAAGTCTGTTATGGAACTAACCAATTGTTTTCTGATTGAATTAGTGGCCTGTTCCACGGGGAGAAGTCACAGTTGGTCAAAATTCTGTGGCTTAGATGTCACAGGCTCTATTAGGGAAACTACCATTGTTGGTTTTGGGTATTTTTGTTGTTTTTTTTGTTTTGTTTTGTTTTGTTTTGTTTTTGTTATATGCCCATCAAATTGCCTTCTGGATAATTATGTTCATGCCTGTAGATGAGTGCTACTGTAGATGAGAGCTTTGGTCAGAGAAACTTCTCTTTGGAAATGCAACAGTACAGAGACTCAGAACTAGTCAAAGTGCTCAGAATAAATGACTATCAAAAAACTGAGCCCTAAATGAGATCTCCGTATCTCCTCCTCCAAGGCTCAGGAATATTACGGAAGAGGAACTGTAAAGAACGTAAGAGCCAAGGATGGGATGGACGCTGTGGAACACTGTCTTCCGGGCATGGTGTGGCTGTTGCACCCTTAAACTCTTGGCAGCTTTGACTATACAAGTCCTGCACAAGATGCTTCTTGGTACCTTGTAACAGGAGTGGGAGGAGCTCATGAGCCCCACCCACCCTGAGGAGCCATGGGAAGAGAGCAGCATTTTCTTCAGTAGTTTAGCCACAACTAAATTTTAAAACTCGTCACGCCCCTGTAAATCACACTAATAAAACTCACTGAGTCACCAGAGGAGGGAGGAGGGGACAGTTGGGAAGAGAAACAAGATCAGTGGGAGAAGGAAGAGAGATGGGGGCGAGTGTGTTCAAAATACATTATCTAGGGACCGGCAAGATTGCTCGGATGGTGGAGGTGGTTATCAACACAAACCTGCTAACCTGAAATCTGTTCCTCAAATCTATGAAAAGATGGAAGAAGAAAAATGAGTCTATAAAATTGTCCTCTCTGTATATAAATCTCTCACACACACCACATATCAAACATATACACATATACACATACACATCACACACACACATATGCATACACATATACACATATGCACACACATCACACATACATACAGCCCACAGGTACATAAATTTAAATTTTGTTTGTTTTTGTTTTTTGCATTCTAATCCAAGCTTTATTCAACACAGTCCTTTCACGATGCACAAGAACAAATACAACCTTATCGGAAATGCCTCAAAGTTATAAAACTCAAAACAATTTTATAGTACTGACTGTACAATAAAAGCAAAAAGGGGCAATGTACACACTGCCAAGGTTAATCTACAACATCACCATGAATGGCAGGTGACAATGGGGGTGGGGTAGGTTTCGTGAGGATCCTGTAGAACTGGCTCACCAATTTTAGAAGCAACAGAGACATGGGGACAGAAATGACAACCATTTGTGGAGGAATCCTGCAAAGGTTTTAACCCTAGAAGTTGAAGTGTACCCAGCAGGGGATACGGTCAGGCCTAACAGAACAGCTTGATCCTTTCCAACACCAGGTTGTCTGATTGGTCCTAGGTTACCTGTGGAAATGATGTATTGCCATATGGAAGCTTGCTTGTCCCAGTTGGTTCTGCCTCCAAACAGGCTATCAAGATCTGGAAGGGGTGAACTTTCTAGCCAGAAAACTTCAGGGTACCCCTATGGGCATAGTCCTGAATTAATAGTACCCCTATAAACCAAAACCCTCCTGCAGAGGAAAGATCTCAACTGCTGTCTTCAAAGCCTACCCTAGTAAGGGACCCTTCCCTACAGATCCTCATTTGGCTAGAGAAAAGGACAAAACAGCATGGGGAACATAAGTTACAGAGGTACAAATCAATGCCCCTCCTTATTAGGAATTGGAACTGGAGCGGCTCCTGTGGCAGCAGCTGTCTGGAGATCGAGACGTTCTGCTCATGGGGGCCTGTGTCTTAGCGAGTGAGGCCTTCTCTTCATCCGTGGGAGTAACCTGTGCCACATGGGAGGTGGTGAAAGCACATTCCTGAGCGGGCTGAATAGCCGAGGGGGTGGCCGAGGCCATGGTGCCAACACAGCGGTAGCAGTATGATCTCTTAGCCATCAGTTGTCCTCTGTCCACGTGTTCCAGTGCCTTCTCTGCTTCGTCTGGATTCCCAAATTCCACATATGCATAGGTTTGGGTAGATAAGGATGCATCCTTTCTATAGACATGTCAATCATTTTAATTTTCCCATAAGTAGAAAATATTTTCATGATACGATCCTGGAATACTTGGTCGAATTCCTGATGAGCCTCCTAATGTGCACTTTGGTGGGTTTGGGTGAAGGGCTCCACCTTTTCTTCTCTTTTTCATCTCTTTTAGGTGGCTTAGATTTGCAGTTGGAACACTGCCTGTTGTCATGCCTGCACCGAGAAGGGCATTCTCCTCTTCTGAGGTGTTCAAAGCAGCAATGTTGGCCTCATTTATCTGAACTCTCATTTCTAACTTGAGTCTGAGAAACGATCCCTAGTCGATTGTAATTTACGCCAAAGAGTAGCACCTTTGGGGGGGGTGGGGGTACCACCTCCTCCCGCTCTTCTTAGCCCCCCTAACACCAGCACAATTCTGTCATCCATAAATTTAAATTTTTAAAAATACATTATTACATCTATGAAAGGCAATAATGAAACTTATTTTTACGTGTAATTAATCATGTTAACAAAAACGTTTAGAAATACCTAAGCTTTAACAGCCCCGCTGTCACAGGCCCACTGTCTGAATGGTGTGAGCTTACTTTTGCTATGAGTGAACAACTGCAGAAAGCATTGGGCCAACATTAGCTTCCTCTCAAGGAGCCTTAAGACCCAACTACAGGTGGATGGACAAACAGCTCCGTCCCCTCGGCTTCAAGATTGTCAAGGAGAGTTTCCCTAATGTTTAATTAAAAACGAAACAAAACAAAACAAAAATACACGCCGACATTAATAAAGGAATTTTAGTTGAAAAATACTTTGGGGCCAGGGATGCTGATTTCAGGATCTGATGGCCCAAGACCCAACCTGCCACCACCAACATTAGCTGCAGGACCTCGGGCAGGCAGTCATGTTCCTGTTGCGGGCTCCTCCTTCGGGGTGTTTAGAAAGCGCATCATGAAGAGTAAGGAGCTCTCCACAGGAAATGGGCCTCTGCCTTCTTCCCCTCGGCCTGCCCCAGGTCTTGGCACGCACACTCCTGTCCTGTGCCAGACCTTGGGTTTCCCTTCTGGACAGTGGGGAAGTTGAATGAGACCTCTGGTGGCCTCTCTTACCAGACACTTGGCTTCGGCTCTAGGAAGTCTCCCTCCAAACTTAACAAATACGGCTTCAGCACTACTATCAGTCCCCATAATCTTTAGCGTCTCAAATATTTCTGGAATAACTGGCATAGCCGGTTGGTTTTAGGATCCACACGTCACATCTGAGATGGCGTGTTCAGAGTGGCCACACCCCCAACTAAGGATGAACAGACTCAACTGTGTTCTGAGCACCTAGACTGGAGTTAGTTAGCCGCTGGTTTGCTTTGGGGGCTCCCATTAGTACATCTATGCCTCTTCTGACCTTTCCCGATGGCTTCCGGAGGCAGCGGCAGCCTTGTATATAGAGACAGTCAATGTCAAGGCAGGGGAGGGGATGTGAAGAGAAGGCTTTTCCAGAATCCCCAGCCAGCTTCTTTTGTTGCCCCCTTGGTCAGAACTGAGTCTCCTAGAGCCACTGCCTACAAGAAGGAAAGCCCATTTTGTTCATGGATCGAGGGAAACCTGTGAGTACACATGACTGTCAGTCGACACTGGGATCTGTGTCCTCTATCTCAGCGCTCCGTGTGCAGCTGACCATCCAGAACAGGGGAGGTAGTGCGCATGGCGGAGTGTGTGTGCCAAGCCAGAGTCAAATGCAACAAGATTTGAAGTGATTAGAGAATCCACAAGCCAGCCAGCACACAGAATGCCATTTGTAATTAATTCCCTTAACAGATTCCTTCTGCATCAGAAAAGCTAAGTCACTGATTGCAGCTCCTCCATACAAAAGGCCGGTTCTTTACTCACCTGGGGCCTGTGGTTACTCACCCCTTTCCAAACTTAGGGCAAATTTAAACTTAGCGAGTTTAAGTCATCCTGGGAAACAGACTCGGCAGGATTAAGATAGTAAGGCCTCAGGTCACTCCCCAGGATTAAGGTATTAAAGTCTCAGGTTGGATCTGAAAACTTTATACTCAGACTCTAAATCTGAGACCTGAGTCATGAGGAGGCAATTACCAACCATGCCACACTTTTTCCACACAGCATCATTCCTTGCTACAGAGTTCTGCAATAGTTGTAAAGGGCCCACAGCCTGAGTGTGAATCCTATGTTGGTACCTTCCCAGGTCTCAGTTTTCCCACCTATAAAATGGAAATGCACTACCACACACATTAAGCATGTCTCGGTGTTAGGGGCCACATTTGCAACACTATACCTATAAGCCTATCATACACCCTACTTGGTTTAGATTTGAGATTGTAAAATACTTCCTAGGGACCTCAAAACACCCAGCAGTCGATAGTCTGGTAACAGATCCAGCCCTTTCCTAACCCTTTGCCTTTGTGTATGTTGTATCACTGTGTGGAATGTCCCCTCCATTTCCACCAACTGACATCTACTTATCAAGGCCACACTCAGAGTCAATGATGGGGGGAGGGGTCAGCGTGAGAGGACTGAGGATCTCTCAGAACCAGGGGCTTCAGAAAATGCCTGGAGCTGGGGACAGGGACTTGTACTGGTGGGGGCGTGTCCTGCTCTTGGTACACTGGCTGCCACTTTCTCTCTCTCATCATTAACTGGCTTTCTGTTTCCGGTTCACATAACAGACAGCAGCTGTCATCCACGCTCCAGAGCCTCTACCCAGAAGGGCAGCCAGATGGAACGGAGGCTTTTCTTTCCCAAGTCCAAATTCCTCAGGAGAGGGGCCTCTTGACCCAGCCTTCATTAGCAGCCTCTCCTTGGCCCAGTCAACTGTGGTGGGAAGAAAAGAGGAGAGAGGCTGGGGGCTACCAGGTCCTGTGGAGGAGGAGGAAACTCCCCCTGCAGCAGGGAACAGAGCAAGATGACACCTGCTGTTTCCATGGAGCCTACTTCAGATAAGCAGCAATGTCCCCCATACTGTCTGATCTCAGCAGGGCCATTCACCGTGTCCCCTTCAACACGTATTGGTTAACGTCTTAAAGGAGAAAATGACAGAAATTTCTAGAAGCTTCAACTAAGCAAGAGCACTCACAGAAAGGACTGGCGGTGAACTCTGCACGAGAGGATCAGAGCGGCTCGCTTCTCTCCAGAGCCCTTTGGGTGCTCCCACCTTCTGTGTGCTTCTGTTTCAAACTCCTGACTCCTAAGATCCAGATGATGAACAGCTTAGCACCACGGAGGGCAGACTTTGCCACACAAGTGTGGCTGAGCAGCCTTCTGGATGCCCTGCCTGGTTCTCAGAGAAGAAAACCTCTGGGAGCTGGAAAGTGACCTCAGGGGCAGTTGTCTGGAAACTCGGGGATCGGGGTGGGGCGTGCGTGGGGGGACATGGGTTGTGACGCTCCCCCCCTCCTCTCTAAACCTCTTTGTTTAAAAATAACCATTTAAAAGCTGAGTGGTGGGGCACACACCTTTAATCCCATCACTCCGGAGGCAGAGACCAGTGAATCTCTGAGTACAAGGCCAGCCTCGTCTACAGAGCAAGTTCCAGGACAGCCTGGACTACACAGAGAAACCATAACTCAAAACAAAACAAAACAACAACAATGATGATAACAACAACAACAAAACAGACACATGAAATGTGAAGGCCTGGGTAACTGCTGCCTGTTTAGCCTACCATCTTCTGCTGTTACTAAGAAATTTTCTCATTCCCCAGTTAACTGCACAGTCTGTTATGCTCTGTGCTTTGGTGTCCTTGGAAACCAATTACATTACAGGTCAGTTAGAACTGCTTCGTACAGTTAGCCACAGCAAGCTTGGACCCAAACCAACCATCCAGCAGCACTTCCTGCACCTATGTATGAAATTTATGATTTTTGCTTTTATGAACTGCCCCTGGGATGGACCCCAACATAAGAGAGACACCTGCACCAATGTAAGAAGCCATTTGGAATAAGACTTCCATTTTGAGTAGGTGTCAAGAACAGTTTCAAGTCCCCATGATCTCCCTGGGAACTGATGTTCTACTTGGCAGAAAGAGTCATGTACTTGAGTAACTGACATCCTGGACGGCAAATTAAGACATGCATGCTAGACAAGGCAAGTTCCCGTCACAGTTGAATGCCCCAATCAATGGGAACAGGATAAATGTACAACAAAGACATATTCCTAAGGAAATGCCCTATTCCTGAATCCTGATTGGTGGAATAACTCAGGTTTAAAAGCTCTATAGGATCCTGGCTCAGAGTCACAGTCAGCTCCTAGGTCTGGTCTGCATCCCCGATTGATCATTCCTTCCTGGGGCAAACGCTCGATAGACTATCCCGGAGAGACTGAGATCCGTGTTCCTGTGGTTTGTGGAGTGACGCCTGGACCCCAACATGAAAGGTGAGTGTTAATTTCAAATAGATCTTTCTGGACATGATCGAGATCTGATTGCAACATGGGTCACTCCACTGATTGTCAGGGTTGATTGATCTCTCTGGCTAGGCAGGCGCCCCCCTCCTTCCTCACAACTCCATGTTCTTCACAACCTTCCCTGAATGCGGGAGGGTCAGTCTTCAGTCAAGGGGAGCTATGCTTCCCTGCTATAACCTCCAAACACGCTATCAAACAGGTCTTTCAGATGGGAATCCTCAGCTTGAGGGTCTTCTGTGGATGCTGAAGTGACAAGCGTGAGCCGGCACACAGCTCGGAAAGCCGCTGCTTTTACACTGTTTTAGTTGGCATTAAGTCTTATGCCCTTGTTTTCACCGTATTCACCTTCATAATTGCTTCCTATCACCCAGACAGCTCTCATCGCCCATTTGCAGTAGTAGTGCAAAGTAAATGCGCTGCCTGTAAAATGAACCCGTTTGAAAATGGTTCATGGCTGGGTTAGAAGTCAAGACCTTGGCACCGAGTGGCTGTTGGTCTGAAAGGGTCAGCTATTTTGGTGAGTTCCGGAACACCCAGGGCTACACACTTGTCTCCAAAAACAACAACAAACAAAAACGTTAAAAGTAAACATTTATTTCTCACACTTTGGGAAAATTTGAACTGCAAGGTTAAGGAGCCAGTGGTGTGCGGATGATGAAAGCGTTTTGGATTCACAGATGATGTCCAAATTGGACAGTGAGAAGCAGCAAGCTCTGGGGACACTTGTTTTTTTTTAAAGATTTATTTATTATTATATGTAAGTACACTGTAGCTGACTTCAGACGCACCAGAAGAGGGCATCAGATCTCATTTATGAGTGGTTGTGAGCCACCATGTGGTTGCTGGAATTTGAACTCAGGACTTTCCGAAGAACAGTCAGTGTTCTCACCCGCTGAACCATCTCACCAGCCCTATCAGGACACTTTTAAAGTCACTGATCCCATGCAGGAAATCCCTGCCCACCCCCACCCCCNCCCCCCCACACACAGCGTGTTCAGTTCAACCTGTCGCCTCTCATAACACCCACTTCCTACCTGTCACCTCTCATCGTGGAACCTGGTTCCACTCCCTGCTATGCTAACCAAACTATGAAAAGGTAAAACTTTAATACTCTCTTCCTTTCGTATTGATTATGGACAAGTTCAACTTTAGTCCTATTTAACAAAAGCTCAAGTTTAAGTGACACCTGACTTAAAGGAGAGCATCTAAAATTTTTATTGCCTACAAATAATGTTCTTGTTTGTTTTTTGTATACTCCCTCACTATGTAGCCCAGGCTGGCCATGGATTATGTAGCCCAGGCTAGCTGTGGACTCCTGAACTTCCCGCCTGAGTCCCACTGCACCTGTCAAGAATAAGGCTTACATTATCGTGAAAAGATGTTGGGTTTGAATGGGTAGAGAGGACTGTAGCTAGTGGACTTGGTCGCTATCAAGATTTTGACAGCCTCGGGCTACTGCAGATGTCCCCTATAAAATGGACCAGAACAACTTTCTTGGTGACATGTCCTCATTCCAAGTGAGTGCCAGCAAGTGGCAAAGTGAACAAAGACGAGTTTGCCCTCTGGAAATTGTGGTGTTCCTGGCTTTCATATTTCTATATCGAGAAATGGAAATCATGTACCCAACAATGCCTGCCCAACACTGGCCTGGGTTTTATGATCCCTCTTTACAGATGGGGAAACTGAGGCTCTGGAAGCTGTGAAACATGTTCTGGGTCCTCCACAGGCTGACTGATGATGGATCTGCTCTGCGCTGTATCTAATGCAGAGCCTGGCACTATGGCACTAAACAAATTCAGAACCTGGGGATGATTTTCCTAGAACATTGCTGGCCATTTCCTCAAATGGTGTTGTCGGGCCCCATCCCTGTGTTGAGTCGGCAGAAGCTCTGAGGTCTGCCCTTGGTTGGAAAAGAAGATAGTTTCGCCCTTCTAGACCAGAGCAGCAGAGCGCCCACAGACTTTCCACTGGGCCCTGGGGCAGGGAGTTCACACCTTACTCGGGGTGTGAGAAGGCATTCGGAAGGGTGGTGTTCAGACCCTGAGTGGTTGAGTCACAGGCACTCAATAGGCATTAGGGTCCTGAAAGGGTCTTTCCATTTCAGCTTAGCCACTTGCTGATAGCAGAGAATAAACACCCAGCTCCTCACATCCTGGGAGTTGGGTCTGTATCCTGAGATGGCTTCGGGCCCCCATGAAGTGCCCCAGATCTGGGAAGTGTCAGAGATGGAAGGGTCTCTAGGCTCTCTACTCAATCCTCTCATTCTAAGAGGGAGAGACACATTCCTGGCAGGGTCAGGTCTAGATAGAATCCAGGTCTCCTGGTTTTCTGGCTGGAGCTGGGTGCTCACCACCTACTGTCCACTAGGTGTCGGGATTCCAAAAGTTAGCGCGGAGAGCGGAGGCAGCGGTGGTGAGTTAGTCCTAGCAGCTGTCTACAGCCAGAGCTCTCTCGGGGAGAGCAATGGCGACCCCATGGAAAATGGCTTAATCAGACCTTTCAGGAGGTGTGTAATCGTTGTAGCAACGGTGCAGCAATGTGGAGTATGGGTGCAACACCCACTCGGGAGGAAAACAATACTGTAAAAACTGAGACTATTGCTGTGCAGTTGGAATTGTGGCAACATGGGGATTGTGTTCCAAATGGCTTGTAGTTATTTACTTCTTTCTGAGATGGACTGGGGGCAGGGCTCTAGACACAAGCTATCTCACTTCATCTACAGTAATGCTAGGCTCCGTGTGTGGAGAGAAACAGAAAGAGAGAGAGAGAGAGAGAGAGAGAGACAGAGACAGAGACAGAGACAGAGACAGACAAAGTCAGAGAGAGACAGAGAGAGAGAGAGACAGAGAGAGACAGAGAGAAAGCCCATGCAAGCATATAGAGGTCATAGGTCAACATCAGAGTTCTCCCTCTATTGCTGTCCATCTTGTTTTGTTTTAAAGATTTATTTATTTTATGTATGTATGTACACTGTTGCTGTCTTCAGACACATCAGAAGAGGGCATCAAATCCTGTTACAGATGGTTGTGAGCCACCATGTGGTCGCTGGGAACTGAACTCAGGACCTCTGCAAGAGCAGTCAGTGCTCTTAACCGCTGAGTCATCTCTCCAGCCCCCACCTTGTTATTATTATTTTTTTTAAGATGGGGGTCTCTTGCTGAATCTGGAGCTCACTGGTGTGACTAGACCGGCTGTCCAGTGACAAAATCCTCCTGTCTCCATCTCCCAGCACTGGGATTATACACACTGCCATGTATAGATTTTTCATATGGGTGTTCAGGATCCAAATTCAGGTCCTCATACCCACACTTTACCCACTGAGCTGCCTCCCCATCCCTGCCAACACCTAGTCTCTATAAAGAATTGTTTTTTATTACATGCACATACACCAGCTGTGTGTTTGGGGCATTAGGGGGGGGATGGCCATGGAGCAAGTGTAGAAGTTAGAATACAACTTGTGAGAGTCAGTTCTCCCACCATGTGGGTCCCAGGTATCAAACTCAGGTCTTCAAACTTGGCCACAAGTGCCTAAGCCATCTTGCCTATTCCTTGACCCCTTTACTCTTAACCATTGTTAAGGGATTCAAATCCGTAGCATGAATTTGAATCTGCAGCTCAAATTAAATTTTTCTTTTTTTATTACTGCTAATCGTTTTAAGAGTGAAAAATGCAACAAAATAAAAACACGCAGTGACTACTAAATAGTCTAGAATCAAACACAAAAGTATGGAGTTTCTCTTCAGGAAGGAAAAATTAAGAGTAAAACTTCCTGCCACCATATGGGGGCGCTAAAAGATGCAGGCTGGGGCAGAGACCTGCCTTCCTAGCCCGGGTCAATGTCTTTTCCAGCTGTCAATCAGAAACTGCAGCTCTTAGTGTAGAATCCTAGAGCAAACACACGTGACCACTGATTTCAGAACCTTCTTCTGGTCTTTGAGGCAGGGACATTTCCTTTCTGACTTCACAAACACAGACACTGCTTTCTGCTGCTCCTCCTGGCCCACTAGATTCAACTTTAAACCTTTAAACAAGCGAGAGTCCCCTTGGCCCTACCCTGTCTTCTCCTAACAGCCTTCTCGTTCATCTGATTTTGACACTTGCCTAGACTTGCGATGAACTGCCAGGAGGTGGGAGGGGGCATCTAAGCTTTCTAGGGTAAATGGATTTCATCCTATTCCATGAGAAAAGAAGGGATCCCTTGGATAGAAAACCCAGGCCCAGCTTGCGAGTGGAATGACTCTCTAATGGCTCCATTCCCTGACTCCAAGACCTCTGCGATCCCTATGTCTGCTGCTGACACTTAGCATTAAATTGTGAGACATCTACCTCATCAACAACCATGGTAGAACAGAACCTTGTCCCCAAGTCACAGACCCTAGCAGGCCTGAGGTGTCTGGCCAAGAGGCTGCGGCAGGCTGCCCAAAGTTCCGCCCACCTGAAATGAGAGCTCTGTGCTAACTCTTGTCTTACGATGCAGTTTATTAAGGCTCTGAATGGCTCCTATCAGCAGATGGCCTCTGCGCGGATGCCTCCCTCCCAGGCCCCGTGGTCATCGCCGTCTCGAGGTGGGATGGACTTCCTCATCTCCATACATAGCACCTGGTCGATATAGATGGTGTTCTCCTTGATCTGGATTTCCTCCTGCAGGGCCAGCTGCCGGCGGTATAGCGCCTTCAGCTGCGTCTGAGCCTGGGCCAGGGTTTCCTTTAACCTGAGAGAAGAGCATGAGGGATAATCACATGCTCTGGATCCTTTGTTCCAGCGGGATGGGGAATGTGCTTGGACATGCAGTCAAACTCATATTTTTATTTCCCTTGCTTCTCTAGGCAGTGTTTGCTGGCTGCTGGCTCCAGCCAAGCTTATGACACATATTGGTAGAAGTAGTGACATACACCTTTAATACCAGTGCTCAAGGGATGGGTCATGACTGAAAAGCCAGCCCGGGCTACAAAGCACGCTCAAGGTCACCCTAACCTATTTAGCAAGAACTGGTCTCAAAGCAAGAGTTGGGCGATCTTGCTCAGTGACAGGGTTCTTGCATAGCAATCCCAAGGCCCCGGGCTTTATTTTCAGCACTGAAAAGGAAAAGCCAACACTTAAAACGGCAGATATTACCTAACATCTGGATTTGGACATTATGACAAAATGTCTTGACATTGAACTCTGCTTCATGAATGGCAGCTGCTTTGGTTGGAGTTAGCAGGCCTGGCAGCTAGGAAGGCATCCTTCCAACGCTACGGAACCAGCAGCACCCTTTGCTGTGCCCATAACACTGCAATTTACAATGCGGGCTAAAGTCACACCCCGTCACGGGCCAGCCCACCTGGCAACATTGTGGTTGATCTCCTGAATCTCCTTGATCAGCCGATACTGAGCAATGTCTCGACACAGCTCCACGTTAGGCCGGTGTGTCCTGGTCTCCAGGCGTGTGTGCGCGACCTTGGCTGGCCCTTCTTGCTGCGTAATGGCATTTTCAAGAGCCGTGATGTTTTTTTCCTGGGAAGCAATTTCTTCCATAACCTGATGGAAAGTATTTGAATAGGTGAGGCTTCACTGTGCTATTTGGAAATCAATGGCACGGACACAGCTATTATGACCATGAACGTTAAGGCCTAACTTCACATTCCCACATAAGCAGAAGCCCGGACAATCTGATCACCTGTCCCCAAAGAGATGCTCAAGCAACTATGGGACCGCAGACACAGAGCAGACCCAACTGGCTGAGAGTGACCTCATCACCCACACAGATAGTGTGACTTCCCTGGAGAACAGCGTCAGCAAAGGCTCGGCCACTGTAGTGGTTTGAGTGAGAAATATCTCTCATAGACTCATGTATGTGAACATCTGGTCCCAGATGTTGGTAGTGTTTGGATGCTTATGGATCTTTTAGTAGGTAGAGGCTTGCTGGAGGCGGAGGCTTGCTGGAAGCGGGCTTTGAGGGTCAGGGTCTTATTCCACTTCCTTCTCTCTCTCTTTCTACTTCCTGTGTATGGATGAAAATGTGAACAGCTAGTCTCCTGACCCGGTCATCAAGCCAAGAATTCCCTGACAGGAGGGGCTCTATCCCTCTAAACATTTCTTCCCTAAGTTGCTTTTGCTGGGGTGTTTCAGCACAGCAACAGTAAAATAGCTAATACGACCGGCTGTGTCCCACACTATTGCTCAAGGCCTCTTGCCTACCTGGCTAAAAGTACCTTCAAATCAGGAGCAGAAAGGTGATATTTCTTTGTGTGTATGTATACACACACACACACACACACACACCAGCACCAGCACCGGTTCTGTCTCCTGAAATTCTGGGGAAAAAAAAATGTCAGTGTCGTCTGAGCTTTGTTGGTAGTGCATGTGTGTGTGTTCAGGTGTGTGTTTGTATGTAAACACAGAAGCCAAAGGCCAGTCCTGGGTATTGTCCTTCAGGTACTGGCCATCCTTGGTACTTTTAGCAGAGTCTCTCCTTGGAAACTTGTTCCCCAAGAGGCAGGTCCTTCAGCAGCTGTTCCTTAGGAACCTCCCAGAATGGATGGATGGAAATAAGTCGACCTTTGCCCTCTGCCTTCATCACGGGTGGACCCAGCAGCAAGGCGCTGTCTTGAAGCCGAGAGAACTGACTGCAGGCGTTACTATCTGCCTCTGCTTGACTTTGAACCCTGGAGCTGGAGTCACGGGGTTGTGAGGCATCTGATGTGGGTACTGGGAACCAATTACAGACCTTGGAAGCATCAGCCAGGGCTCTTAGCCTCTAAGCCAATTCTCTGGCCATGAATTTAAGGACTGTTAAGAAGCGGCTTAAGAAAGCCTAGTGCAAGTCTAGTAGAAGTTGTCTGGGTTCTAATCTGAATAAACCAGCTTTAAAAATACAGATGAGCGGAAATCAAAACAGACGATGGCCATGCTAGGAGGGAGCCACGCTATAGTGGGAAGGCTAAATGAAAAACGGAATCCTTATGGTTTAGAAACACACTCAAATATTTGACGCTAAAATAAAATAATATCTGGGATTTGCTTTAATATAATTGGGCTGCAGCTGGGTGGTGGTGGCACACACCTTGAATCCCCCAACACAGGATTTTTCTGTGTAGCTCTGGCTGTCTTAGAACTCATTTTGTAGACCAGGCTAGCCTCAAACTCACAGAGATCCACCAGCCCTCGCCTCTCAAGTGCTAGGATTAAAGGTGTGGTCCACCACAACCTCCTGCAATTTTTGAGACATGGTCTCACTGTGCTGAGTTAGAAGTGACTACCTCTTGGACACATCAGTGGTTCTCAACCTTCCTACAGCTGCGACCCTTTAATACTGGTCCTGTTGTGGTGACCCCCCCCAAAAAAAAACCATAAAATTATATTCATTGCTACTCCATAACTGTAATTTTGCTACTGGTATGGATCGTAATGTAAATATTTTTTATAGCTAGAGGTCTGCTGAAGGGGTCATGACCCGCAGGTTGGGAATCACTGTTCTACATGAAATGACTGTTTTCAAAAAGTTGAGAAATAGGCTGAGGATCATTGGCAAAGTGCTTGCTGGCAAGCACGAGGACCTGAAGTCAGATCCAAAGCACCCCCATAAAAGCTGGGAGCAGTGGTGGACTTCTATAACCCCAAGAATGGGGAAGGTCACAGAGCTTGAGGGTCTCTGGAGCTCAATGGCCGGCCAGCCAGTCTGACCAAATTGGCAGATTCAGTGAGAGACCCTGCCCCGAAAACATAGGAAAAAGAGCAAAAGAGGAAGGTATCTCTCATTATCTTCTGGACACACACACACACACACACACTGCTAAGGTGTTGTGGCACAAATACATGTTGAGCAAAAAATGGATGAAAATGCAAGTTATGTAAAGCCTATAGTTAGACACTGTACTATTCATTAACAAGTACTTTGTAAAGGGGAGATGCTAGCTCCACTGTAGTGCCTACATACAAGTACAAGGAACTGAGTTCGAATCCCCACCACCCACCTGTGTAAAAACCAGGTGTGACAGCACATCAGTAACCCCAGCACCAGGGTTAGGGGGTCACAGACAAAAGGACCCCTGCCCAGAGCTTGCTACTCAGTGGGTTCAGTGAGAGACTTTTGTCTCAGAAAGTAAGGTGGGAAGGAATGAAAGGAGACACTCAGAATCAACCTCTGGCCTCCGCATGTGCACACACACACACACACACACACACACACACACACGCATGCACATACACATCTGCTACACATACGTACATACACAGTAATTTTTAAGTACCCTGCGAAAAGCGTTCGGTGTGGTGCTAGTCTGACTTTATCCCCCCCCCCCCCTTGTACTTCATTAGCTCTCAGACCCTGCACTACACTCTTCCATAGGAGCAGTAGCTCAATGGTTCTGGGTGCTTCCCAGCTCACTAGCTCTGTGGCTTTGCCATGCCTACATGCTTTCTTATGGTTTATGTTTAGCCCAGGGCTAGGACTGGAATTTTTCTGAGGAAGCAGCACCCTCAGTTGTTGCCAACAAGTGCTGTATGTCTCTCGGGAATTAGTTTTCGATGCAGACTCAAAAAATCTTCCTCTTTGAACCTGGCCTAAAATTCTGAGGCACTAAGCTTAGGACGGGGCCACCTGGCTTGGACCTGGTGACAAGCTGCTCCCCACACCTCAGAGATGTAAAAGTTAGCCAAGAAGGAAGACTTCCTTCCTGCATAGATTTGCAAATGTCATTGTCAAGCCCCCAGCAGCGGTTTCTGTCCTCAAAGCAAGCCAAGGGAAATGTTCAGATTTCAGCAATTAGCAGCAGTGCAGGAGCGGCTCCCTCAGCAGCAGCTTGAAGGGAATTTCTTGCTAAGAGGCAAATAGCAGGGGGATCACCTGACAGCCACCCCCTCCCCCCCCCCCCCCCCCCCCCCACACACACAAATGAGCACAGCCAGCTAAAATCATTTGCTTGGACCATTTGGCATCAGCTGGCAGTACAGCTCTGAGGGAAATTATATTTTTAGATGAGTTATATAACAGTTCGTTATGAATCGGCATTGGTAAATGAATGCTTGCAAAGAATTTTATAGGAAACCCTAACTTGGCACCAGAACAAAGCAAGATCCTACCTCCCCACAACAGAATTCCTCTCCTTATAAGTTAGACCACTGTTTAAAGACTCTGTTGTGATTATTATTATTATCATTATTATTATTGCTGAATTTTTCCAAAAATGAAGACTTTTTGAAAATGTGTTGTCTTCCTTGCTGCAGAAACACCAACAGACCACCACTGCCTGGTGCTGCTTGGCCCGGAATGCCTACAATATTCACTATTTGATTCTTTCATAGAAAAAAAAATATTTGACAATCTGTGCATTTGATTATTTTAAACACTGTATCACTTAATGTAAAGCTTTCAGGGGGAAGCCCACTGAGTAAACAGTCGTCTCATTGTAAACAAACGAGAGCTGGAGATTGTCCTTTCCGATTGCAAAGTCTCCTCCTGACCAGGGAGCCCTGTCAGATGAAAGCCAACTGCGTCCCCTCCTCACGGGGCCTAAGTCCAAGGCTTCCAAGTAGGCTGTGGGTCCCCAGAGTCACTCACAGTCCATGCTCACTGATCCTTCCGCCCACAGAACTTTACCCATGCTCACATGGCTGTGTCTGTATTAGAACTTGAAATTTGAGACTCTAGAAACAGAAACATGGTTTCCCACAAACTCTTAATGCCTTTGAACTTGACCCACTTATTTATAGTATACTAAGAGACTGTATATGTTAAGAGTTTTGTTTTGTAAATCAGGGTCTCACTATGTATCCCCGGCTGGCTAGGATCTTGCTATGTAGACCAGGCTGGCCTCAAACTCACCGATATCTCTGTCTGTCTCTGCCTCCCGAGTACTAAGACTAATGGCATATGCTACCACACAGGGGCCTGTATGCATTACTATTAGATTTTAAAGGTGTGTGAGGTATTCGGGGGGAGGGGTATGTGTGCATGCATGTGTGCATGAGTGTGTGCCGAGGGGGTATGTGTTTGTTTGTGTGTGCATGTGTGTATGCATGAGTGTTCGTGTGCTTGTGCATGTGTACTAGGCATGTGTATGCAGGTGCACATACTCATGTGTGCATTCGTGGAGGCCAGAGGTCAATGCTGAGTATCTTCCCTTATTGTACCCCACCTTCTTTTTTGAAGCGTGGTCTCTCTGTGAACCTGGCCCTCACTACTCCAGCTGGACTATTTGGCAGGAAGTCCTCGGGTGGCTCCCACCCCCACACCCCACCTGCCCCCCCACCAGCATCCATCACAGGGTGTGCCTCTACGCCCCACCTTTAACACAGATGCTGGGAATCCAAGTTCAGGGTTCCTCTTATGCTCCCACTTCAAGCTCTTCACCCACATAGCCACCTCCCCAGCCCCCCAAAAAATAAAATATAAAAATACAAAGCACATGCTAAAAATATGAATAATGCGCTAAAATAATTTTATATTGAAAGTTAAGTAAAATGTTATAAAGTCAGTTTCACATACTTCTTTTAATTGTCTTAGAAGAAGCTAATAATGTGGGTGCAGCCGGCAGCGGCAGTGGTGCACTCAATAGACGGGCGGGTGGATCTCTGAGTCTGAGGCCAGCCTGGTCTACAGACAGGTTCCAGACAAGTTCCATGGCGTCACAGAAAAACCCTGTCTTAAAAGGAGGAGGGGGGGCAGTGCGGAAAAGGAGGAAGAGGAGGAGAAGGAGGAAGAGGAAGAAGAGGAGGAGGAGGAGGAAGAGGAGGAAGAGGAGGAAGAGGAGGAAGAGGAGGAAGAGGAGGGAGAGGAAGAGGAGGAGAAGGAG
>NC_034603.1:40153549-40160872 GCF_900095145.1 Mus pahari
GAGGAGGAGGAGGAGGAGGAGGAGGAGGAGGAGGAGGAGGAAGGACACGGTGACGGACAAGGCTGGCACTGTACTCCCATACCCACCCCCAGCCATGGCCGCTCTGAAACCTTCAAGTCTCTCAGCCTCAGAAGCCCTGTCATGACCCCCTTGTTACAGCTGAGGTAAGGGGTGCAGAGAGCTTGAGAGGTATCTTTAAATCCTTCAGCTAGGTGCTACAAGAGTGGAATGTGGGTCTCCATCTTTCAAGTTCAACATGCAGCCCTCTCCTACCAGACCCTACTTTTCCACATCGCTGAGCCCAGGCTATGGACTGGCCACACGTGCTCCGGACCCCAGGTCCCGATGTAAGGAAGGTGTATGGGATTCGGCTCCCGTGGGCTCTGATGGTTACATTTTCGGTGACTTTGCCACCTCTCTGTTAAACAGGGAGTCTGAAACTGAACTGACCACAGTAGGAATATTTACACCACGGGAATCTGCAAGTTCTACGTCTCAGAGTTTTTTGTTTTTTTTTTTTTAATTTTTGACTTCCAGAAGCCTTTTGCCAGTGTACCACTAGGAAACCATCAGGGACAATTGACCAGAGAGCCAGAGCTAGGTTTGAAGAGACTGGATGCTTCATCATGTATGTGTTCAGGGTCCTTCTCCTCGTGTTACATGAGGAAAACGGTCCTTCTCCTCATGTTACATGAGGAAAACCTAAGGCTATGCCCAGATCCCAGCCTCCATTCTCCCTCCCACTTCTGGGCTCTGTCTCTTTCCGGATCGGTTTTCTACAGAGTGTGTGTAGTAACCAGAGGCCCAGCACACACAGACATTTATGCTTCCATAGTTAGACCTCATGAGTACATGTGTCCCCTGGACCTCACCTTGGCCAGATGATCAGCCAGCTTGTTCCTGGCATCTTTGGTCTCCTTCAGCCCGTTTATGAAGGCCGTGTCTACCACTTCGCACTGTCTGCGCAGGTCATTGGCTGTCTGGGACAGGATTTGGTCCACCAGGGTCTTCAGGGCCGTTGAATTGTTCAGCTGCTTGTCTGCCTTCTCCACATTGGCATTGGAGAAGTCCAGCCAGTCCTCCAGACTCACAGAGCTGAAACACAAGACTCTCGCTCATTCACAGCACATCAGGGCTGGGGTGGCCGAGGAAACTCCTGGGAACTACTGGAAACTAAGCTACCTCCACCCCACAAGTACCTGGGATGTTTTTCCACCACTGGCCAGAGCCTACACAAGGGTAATATATTTGGAAACCTCCCATGTCTGTGCTGGACATTGGGCTGTTAAAGACATAACCTCATTTCATCCCCCTGGGAAGCCTACTAAGCTACTTTTATGACCCCAACTTCACAGAGAAAACAATCTCATAGAAATAAACAAACTTAGTCAAGATCACACAGCTGGAGACAATGAGCAGCAACACAGAACACAAACATATAACAATAGATATAACCTAGCTCACTGAGTAAGAGGAAGCCAGGAGTTAAACAGCTTGCTGGTTTAAGAGGAAATGCTAACTGTGGTGGTTTCACAGGAAGAGCCCCTATAGACTCCTGTGTTTGAATGCTTGGCCCACAGGGAGTGGCACTATTAGGAGTAGGTGTGGCCTTGTTGGAGGAAGTATGTCACTGTGAAGGAGGGCTTTGAGGGGTTTGTTTTGATTTGCTTAAGATTTATTTATTTATTATATGTGAGTATACTGTAGCTGTCTTCAGACACTCCAGAAGAGGGCATTCCATCACAGATGGTTGTGAGCCACCATGTGGCTGCTGGGAATTGAACTCATGACCTCTGGAAGAACAGTCAGTGCTCTTAACTGCTGAGCCACCTCTCCAGCCCGGGCTTTGAGGTTTTATATACGCTCAAGCCACACCAGTGTTACACAATCCCCTTCTGCTGCCGGGGGAACAAGATGTAGAGCTCTCAGCTCCTTCTCCAGCACCATGTCTGCCTGGATGCTGCCATGCTTCCCACCAGGATGATAAGGGACTGAACCTTAATTACGTCAAAAGCTTTGTCCCACCCACCCTCCAAAAAAAGGATCGGGAGAAGGGGGGACCAGAACAGTTCTATGGTAGCAGGTGGAGGGTGTTCAGGTGTCCTTTTCCTCCATGCTTGGGGACTGCCTGAGGACTCTCCACTTTGTGACTAGAGGCAGCCCCTGACTAGTCCCCAGAGATCCCTGTCTCCTTTGCCTGCAGGATGAAAACAAATCTGCCCACTTGTTTCTCACAAGTTCTGAGACGCCAGTTCTGAGACAGGAATATTAAAAAGCACTGTAGCTTCTCTTAGAGTCCCCTCTCCCTCCACCCTCCTCCCTCTCTTTCTCTTCCACCACTTGGGATGGGGAAAGCCAGCTTCCATGTCATGAAACTGTCCTTGGAGAAGTTCACAGAGCTGGGTCCCAAGGCCTGCATCATCACATGGGTTCCTTTAGAAGCCACCGCCTTCCTGCCAAGCCTTCGGATGGCTGCAGTCCCTGCCTCAGTTTGTCTTCCACCCAAGGACACCTTGAGCCAGGTCACCAGGGAAACACTGTCTGGCCTCTCGACACGCCCAAGATCACGAGATATTCTTGATCATTATTATTCTGAGAGGCTAAGTTTGGGGGAATGTTATCTTTCTACTTTTTTATATACTTTAAAAAGGTACTAATATGAGAGATGGCTCAGTGGTTAAGAGCACGGGCTGTTCTTCCAAAGGACCAGGGTTCAATTTCAGCATCCACATGGCTGCTCATGACTGTCTGTAACTCCAATTCCAGGGATTCCAACACCCTCTCACAGACATACATGTAAGCAAAACACCAATACACAAAAAGTAAAAATTAGAGCTGGGCATGGTGGCGCACGCCTTTAATCCCAGCACTTGGGAGGCAGAGGCAGGCAGATTTCTGAGTTCAAGGCCAGCCTGGTCTACAGAATGAGTTCCAGGACAGCCAAGGCTACACAGAGGAACCCTGTCTCAAAAAAAAAAAAAAGTAAAAAGTAAAAAATTATAAAAAGTGATACTAATACAATGGTGATCATTGAAGTGTGTATTTAGTATTTGCTGTATGCATTTTATATGTGTGTGTTTAATTTTTAAAAATTCAAATATGAATAAATTAGCTCTATGATATAAAAACTAGCTGGAAATGCAAGTTAAGGGTCCAGTGGGATAACTCAGCAGGTAACCCTGCCTGCCACCAGCCTGCCCCCCTGAATGTCCCCAGGACCTACATGGAAGAAGGAAAGAGCCAACTCCCACCAGGTGTCCTCTGACCTCCACATGTGCACACGTGTACCCACCCATCCACACACAAATATAAATAAATGTTTTTTTTTAATTAAAAAAAAAAATCCAAATGGCTCAGTAGTGGAGAGCACTGACTGCTCCTCCAGAGGTCCTGAGTTCAGTTCCCAGCAACCACACGGTGGCTCACAACCATCTGTAACGGGATCTGATGCCCTCTTCCGACATGCAGGTGTGCACGCAGACAGAGAGCACTCATACATAGGAATAAAATAAAATGAGAATAAATAACTTTTTAAAACTGCAAATTAGATGTTACACAAAAGGTACATATTTTTGCAAACTAAACAAAATAGACCTGAGAGTTGGATTGCCAGGGCCATCAGTTAACTAATTATCTTGGAAAAGACAGATGTGGGGCTTTATCACCTCATCCACCACTATAGTTCATATAATCTCCCACTTGTTAAACTATAAATAGATGAAGGAGTACATGGTATGTCTTTTGACACAATGGGCCAGTCTTTCTTAAAGTGAGAGAAGGTTCTGGGCGGGGGCAGGGTAAAACTGCCTTGCCCCAAGCCTCCTGACTGGGAGGGGCTCTAGGATGCTTCCCCTGGCCCTGTCAGACTGATAAGACCCGGGGTTTTCCCAGCAGCAGGACCCCACTCACTTGGGCTCGATTCTCACAACATTCTCAGAATAATTGATATTTGGTGAGTTATTGTTGAGTGAGAAGCAGACATCGTCGATAGTTATGGCCGTGAACTTGTCCTTCAAATCCTTTTCCAGATTGTACTTGGCAGAGCGGTTCAGCCTGAAGGAAGAGGGCAAAGCCGGTTTCTCCCTCGGAAAAGACCTGGTGACACCTGCAGGATCATGGGAGACCCTGGAAAACGAAACTGAAACTTTCAGCGTGCGCCCCACTCCCATGTCGCCAGGGCACACACGTGCCTGATGATGCTTGGAGACCTAGCCTCAACTGAAATCCTCTGCCAAACTGGACTGAGGGATCAGAGTGGCCGCAAAGGGCCCCAGTGAGTCACCTTGGAGAGATGTGCCACTCCTCCCGCTACCAGTGGGCGCCTGTGGAGGAGGCAGGAATCTGGCCTCCACACACCAGTGTTCCACCAGGGGGCGCAGACCTACAGGTTTGCCCTGACTTGGGTGGGCTCTGCGGGTACCTGATCTGTTCTGTTGTTTCCTCCAGCGTGCGGATAAGCAGGTTCATGACTCCGTGGATGATATCAGCCTCCTTCTGCAGCTCCTGCTCCACCACATCATGCACCAGATCGATGCCCACGCGCTTCTCCCTGGCAGGGAGGGGCAGGGGCGGGGGACACTACTTGGTGCCTGTGCCTCTTCAAAATATTCCAAAAGTGTGCAGAAAACTGGCCTGAAAACCCCACATGAACATCCCCCGCCCTTTAATTTGTTTGTATCCCAGGCTAATCTCCTGCCTCAGCCTCCGCCTCAGCCCCTGAGCGCTGGGACTTCAAGGCATGTCCCACTTGCTGCCTCCCGCTCAGTTTGACAATCTGCTCTGGAGCCTTCCCCGTCACTCTTACTCATTAGAAACAGCTGTCTTGACCTAGAACTTCAAAGACAGGTATTTCTTTCCTTAGTCTTAGTCTTGTACTTAGACAAGAAATTGAATCCAGAAAAAAAAGTTCTAATAGTACCGATATTGATATTACCTGCACTACTGAGCCCCCACTGTGTGACAGGCACTGTGCTGTTTTGTTTTTTTATGTAAATATTCCCGTGGGAGATGGAACCCAGGCCCTGAACCATACTAGCCAACTGCTCCACAACTGAGCCCCACCCCCTCCAACGCAACGTTTAAAATGCATATGGGAGAACTAAGTGTCAAAGAAGTGAAGTAGCTTACTCCATGCCACATGCTGAGTGTTACACATGCTTCTAACCAGCACACTACACTACCCCCCAAAAGCACCTCACTGCCAGATACTTTCTACTCTGCTTGGTAGCACTAGGGTTGGGGGGGGGGGTCTCCTAGCCACTTGCCATGGGGCCTGAGATATACTGTGTAACATCTGTGCCTTGATATCCCCTTCTGTAAATGGAGACAGCTATTAGTACTAGCTATAGTGTACACACACACACACACATATGCACGCGTGCGCACACACACATCACACACATCACACACCCTCTGCATTATGGTTAGCCTCGGACTTAGGAGCACCCTGATGAGTTGGGGAGAAGGACTGTCACTGCCCTCACCTTCAAGTGCTTTCCAAATTTCTCTGGGGACCACTACCTGCTGCACAGGGTCAGGGCTAAGGTTATAGGGGAACTGGGCTTTCTACTGAGGAAGAGTCCCATGTACTTGGGAACCTTCAGAGGACTCGGCTTCCTCCCTTTCATGAGGATGAGATAAGGGCCTGGAGAGTTCACTGGGGTCCAGTTAGACAAACTCTGCTAAGCTAAGGACCTTGAACTTTACCTTAAGCTGTTTAGATGCAAGGTTGTAATTACAAGTTTTAAGTTTGGGGTGACCTGTAAAACTCAAGTTTTGGACACGTTCACTCAAAAGCCAGTATGGGGCTGGGAATACAGCTCAGCCAAATGCTTGCTTGCCTAGTGCTCTTGAAGCCCTGGGCTTGATCCCTCAGGGTTCCCTACTTATGATTACTTGCTGGGGACATAGACTGTCTAGAGCTTAGGCCACCATCTCAAATCATGAGGTAGCCTAGAGATCAAAACCTGTGTTCCGTGAGGCCACAAAACACCAAAAGCCTGGACCCCTGATATGCTGATAGAAACTGTCCATTTCTAGACTACTTAAAAGGGATGGGAAAGGGGGCTAGAGAGATGGCTCAGCAGTTAAAAGCACCAGCTGCTTTTCCAGAGACCCTGGGTTCAATTCCCAGCATCCACATGATGGTTAAAAACATCTGTAACTCCAGTTCTAAGGGGATCCAGCACCCACTTCTGGGCTCCTCTGGCACTCCACACACCTGATACATAGACGTGCAAGCAAAAAACACATACACATACAATAAAAATAAATCTCAAAACAAGTGACCCAAAAAGAAACTATTTTTAAGATGAATGTAATTCTGTAATTCTTTGACACAGAAACCTGAGCCCTAACGTATTTTTAGTCAGAGGACAGCAGAATTTAGGCAGGAGCCAAAGTGGTGTTCCTTCCCCAAACACCACCGACAAGGCAGACCTCACCTCAGCTCAGTTCAACCCGCCATCGAGCACAGGCACACGTCTCCTGCAGCAGGTGGATTACCTGTAGGCCAGGCACTTCTCCGTGATGTGCAGGGGCTCCTTGTAGCTCTCCAAGGATCTCTCCAGGCGGATCTTGTACGTGAGCAGGTCATCTGTCTGGTTCACGAGCTGTTCAAGTTTGTCATCTAACTCCTTCTTCCAGAACCTGACCTCTTCAAGTCTCTGCTCTGAGGCACACAGACAAGTCACACCAGGGTGTGTCTGCTCCTAGAGGAGGTGACTGTGTGTGTGTGTGTGTGTGTGTGTGTGTATGTGTGTGTGCTGTGGTGTCAGGGACTGAACTGAGGCCCCTAGCTCTTCACAGCTGAAACCCCACTTTAAGCCTAGATGACTTTTCAAGACTTTTGTGACACTACACTACCTGAGATTTTCTCTTTTCTTGGAGCTGTCCACCATCACCACCACCACCACCACCATCTTTTTTGATACAGGGTCTCACTGTGTAGCCCTGGAACTTGCTATGTAGACCAGTGTGGCCTAGAATTCACAGATATCCACCTGCCTCTGCTTCCTCCTGTGCTTTGGGATTAAAGATGTACTTCACCACAACCAGCCTTTGTGACATTTTTATACATGCTGACTGGGAAGGGTGAGCAATGTAGCTCAGTTGGTAAAGAGCTTGCCTAATATACAGGCAGCATCCCCAGTTCAGTTTCCAGCACCAGCAAACAGAGCATGTTGGTACAAGGCTGTGATCCCAGTACTTGGGAGGTAGAAGCAGAAGAATCAGAAACTCAAGTTCTCTCTCTCTCTCTCTCTCTCTCTCTCTCTCTCTCTCTCCCTCTCCTCTCTTCGCTACATAGTAAGTACAAACCAGCCT
>NC_034603.1:40161292-40164475 GCF_900095145.1 Mus pahari
GGCCAGCCTGGTCTACAAAGTGAGTTCCAGGACAGCCAGGGCTACACAGAGAAACCCTGTCTCAAAAAACAAAAAACAAACAAACAAAAAAGATTTATTATAATGTTTTAATTGTGTGTGTGTGTGTGTGTGTGTGTGTGTGTGTGTGTGTGTGTGTGTGTATCTGTGTCTGTTTCTGTGCACATGAGTTCTGGTGTCTACAGAAGAGGCCAGAGGGATCTGAGCACCCCAGAGCTGGAGTCATAAGTGATTGGGAGGCACCTGACACAGTTCTAGGAACTAAACCTGGGGCCTCTGAAAGAGCATTATGTTCTCCTAACTGTGGGGCTGTCGCTGTAGTCCTATAACCTTTAACGTGTATTGAAGATATGCACGTGTGTTGTTTGGAAAGTCAAACAGCATGACACAGCATGGTGGCTCTCTGGTTCCCTCCTCCCCAGCCTCTGCTTAGAGCATTGACTTCAACCCTCCGCTCCTTTTGCTCGTTTGTTCGATTGTTGTGTGTGTGTGTGTGTGTTGTGTTTTTGATTGTTTTTTGTGTGTTTGTTTGTTTGATTGTTTTCTGTGTGTGTTTGTTGTTTGTTTGATTGTTTTTGTGTGTGTGTGTTTGTTTTTGTTTGATTTGTGTGTGTGTGTGTGTGTGTGTTAGTTTTAATTTCTCAGGGCTGAGGCTTGAACCCAGGCCCATTAGCATGCTAGGCAGGCTCTGTAATGTTGAGCTGTGTTCTTCACCCCTGGATTGCTTTTAACCAACTCAAAACGACAGCTGCCTGGTCCTTCCAACTCCCAATGCTGTGTATCATAGACATTAGGCTTCATAAATGAAAGTGCAGCCGTAGGGTGAAGGAGGGTAAAAGGCTGAACACACCCAGCGTGGGCGGGTGCTGCGGCCACTCTCTAAAGCGGCTGTATCTATCCATCTGTCTTTCCACCAGCAGTGAAAGGGTCTGACCTGGCCACTCCTTGTCCACTCCCCCACAATACTTGCCACTTTTCCTTTCTCTTTTCTTCCCCCCCTTTCTTACTAGCCATCCTGGTGGGTGTGTGATGCCCTCTAGACTGTAGTTCCTTCCTATAATCCCAGGACTCAGAAGGCTGAGGCAGGAGGATCACCGTGAGTTCAAGACTAGCCCAGTCTACAGAGTGAAAAATTGTCTAAGAAAATTAAAAGCCCTTCTCTGTAAGTGACATGGTGTTACCTTTTCCATTTACACGCACAAATTACCTAGATTTGCTTTTGTAGGTGTGTGTGTGTGTGTGTGTGTGTGTGATGAGGTAGAGGTTGGGGTAGAATTCTTCCTTCAAGCCAGCCAGGCCTATGCCGTTTTAGGAGCGGCTGAGCCAGGTTCACCAGGAAGCCTGGTGATTTTTTATTGATATTGAATTGAGTCTACAGATTACTTTTTGACCACTAAAAATCCGGTTAGTGGTCACCCCATGGGTTGATGGAAATACTGGACTCTTCTATCCACTAACTTCCATTCCTTGCATTTATTTAAGGCCTCTTTGACTGTTGCAGTAACAGTAACGGCCATCGTTTTCAGAGGAGAGTTATGCACATCTTTTGTTAGCTTTACTCTGAGACATTTCGTGTGCTTTGTTCTGTAATCAGTGCTGGTGTAGAACATAGCGCCTAACAAACATATACTCTGTCGCTGATCTACACCCCAGCCCTTTGGTTTATTGTTTATTGTTGGTACTGGTGTTATTTGCATGTATGCACGGTGTGTGCATGTGGGCACATGTACCTCGGCATACATGTGGAGGCCAGAGGGCAGGTTTATAAAGTTGGATCTTTCCTTCCACTTTTGCCTGGGTTCCGGGGATCAAACTCAGGTTGCCAACCAAGCCCTCTTGTTGGCCCCTTGATGCTTTTTATTTATTTGTTGTTGTTTTGTTCTGTTTGGTTTTTTGAGACAAAGTCTCTCAATACGACCCTAGAACTGACTGTGTAGAACAGGCTGGTCTTGAACTTAGCTTTGTTATTTAATGCCATTATAAACACCTAGTTTTAATTTGCTCAGTGAATACATGACATTAAGATTCATATTTAAAATCAGTCCTCATCACTCCCTCTTGTCTTTCCTTCACCCCCTTTGCTACTTCCCTGCTCATTAGATAGATATGCAGGTTCACACCTCTGGCTTGTACACTCATTTTAATTGTATGGCTGATCTCTGTCCATTTTGTTTTACATTTACTGTTTTATTTTATTAATTTTAGATCACCAGGCTATGGATGCTGCTTTTCAGCATGAAATTGTTAAGACCTAATTGTTCCTCCTGTAAAACCCAGTTCATGTGAACTACTTTTGTTTTTGTTTTTGTTTTTGTTTTTGAGACAGGGTTTCTTTTTGTAGCCCTGGCCCCTGGCTGTCCTGGAACTCACTCTGTAGACCAGGCTGGCCTCGAACTCAGAAATCAACCTGCCTCTGCCTCCCAAGTACTGGGATTAAAGGTGTGCGCCAACACTGCCTGGCGTAAAACCCAGCTCAAATGTTTATGTCAAGAATCTTGCCTAGTTATCCAGTGCCTGCCCCACCCCCAGCTTAGCTCTCTTCACTTAGCATATATCTGACTCTATTAGTAAATGACTTTCATATCTTTCTCTGTTCAAGGGAGAGGGGGACCCATGAAAGCACAGACTCTGTTCATCCCCTGTGGTATAGCTAGCCCCCAATAGCTTCATCAGGATTAGGTCACATCTATACTAAACATGTTGCCTTACCAAGTTTCTTGTTCACATCGCTCTGAGACTTCCTGGTGGTCTTCTCAATTTCTTCCACAAGCCTCTGGCTCTCTGCCACCAAGCGTTCAGATCGGGACCTTTGGGCCTCTGCTCTGTGATACTGGCTTTTGTTAGCAATATACCACTCCGCAGGAAGGAACCTGGGTGGAGATTGCAGTAGCTTGGCCATTTAGGATTTCCAAAGTCCTGATCAAAATACAGAACAGTTTGCATAAAATGTAAGCAACAGTTTCTGCCATCGTTGCTATTATCAATTTATGACACTCATACGTAAGTGTGCACAAATCACTTGAACCAAGCTCCCAGCCACAGGCCTAGCCAGCTCCCAGATCAAGAAACAATGTTACCAACATGCCAAACCTTTTTCTAGTTTCTAGTTGCTACTCTCAGCCTCACAAGGTGGCCACTGACCCCTTTTTTTTTTTTTTTTTTTTT
>NC_034603.1:40164696-40177722 GCF_900095145.1 Mus pahari
GCACACGCCTTTAATCCCAGCACTCAGGAGGCAGAGGCAGGCGGATTTCTGAGTTCGAAGCCAGCATGGTCTACAAAGTGAGTTCCAGTGACAGCTAGGCTATACAGAGAAACCCTGTCTCGAACCTCCCCCCCCCCCAAAAAAAAAATCAATCTTTTGCTACTGCTTACAAACATGTGGACTAGTCTCATTTAGGGCTATCACAGAATGCTCTTGATAGTCTCCTGTGCATCTTTTGGAGATGTGGAGTTCTTGTTGCACTCGGTGAATCATAGTGTACTGGCTAGTCTCATGCCAACTTGACACAAGCTAGAGTTATCTGAAAAGATGGAACCACGCTTGAGAAAATGACTCCATGAACCTGACTGTGTGACATTTTCTTTATTAGTGATGGATGGGGAGGGCCCAGGCCATTGTGGGTGATGCTAAGCCTGAGCTGATGGTCCTGGGTTCTGCAAGAAAGCAGATTGAGCTGGGCAGTGGTGGTGTATGCCTTTAATCCCAGAACTAGGAAAGCAGAGGCAAGTGGATCTCTGTAAATTTGAGATCAGCCTGATCTACAGAGTTGCAGGAAAGCCAGGGCTACACAAAGACACCCAGCCTAGGAGAAGAAAAAAGGAGAGAGAGAGAGAGAGAGAGAGAGAGAGAGAGAGAGAGAGAGAACAAGGAAGGAAGGAAAAAGAAAGGAAGGAAGAAAAGACAAGGAAGAAAGGAAGGAAAGAAAAAGAGAAGGAAGGAAGGAAAGGAAGGAAGGAAGGACAGAAGGAAGGAAGGACAGAAGGAAGGAAGAAGGCTGAGCAAGCCATGATGAGCAACCCAGTAAGCATTCCCTTCATACCCTCTGCATTAGCTCCTGCCTCTAGATTCCTGCCCTGTTTGAGTTCCTATTCCGACTTCCTTCAATGATAAACAAGCAATATGAACGTGCAAGTCAAATACACCCTTTCCTCTCCAGCTTGCTTTTTGATCATGTTGTTTTGTTACAGCAATAGAAACCCTAAGACAAGCAGTATTCTTTCAAATACATGAACCCAGACATGTTGTGTAAGAATTGAACAGATGTGACATCTGTAAGCCAACATTTGGGCATTGTGACTACAGGATAAAGACGAGGAACAGGGGAGAAGGTAGCCTCTGGAGACAGTTGCGGGGGGGGGGGGGAATATGATCCCCCTGGCTCTGAACGACCATCACATCTGCCTTTCATAGACAAAGCTGAACTCTGAAGGACTCCCGCTCTGGACTCCATAATCCTAGTACTTACCCTAGGGGCCTCTGATGGAGTCAGATCTTGACTAGGCTGAGCATCAGGCCCCATGTAACCCCCTCAGATACTCCTGAGCTCCCCAGTTCAGTCCCCTCCTATGGTCTGTCTCAGCGTGGCTCCCTGAGATGTAACTTTGAACAAGTGTGAATAGTCTCGAAGAGGGGACCGATATCAGGGCTAACCGCTGATGCAAAAGACACACCGCTGTGGGTAGGGAGAAGGGGTAGGTGAGGTGGATCGGGGCTCACTTACCTCAGTACATTTAAGAACACAAACTTCTGTAGGGCACTCCTGACCCCAACGGGAGCTCCTGGTTCTGGGAGAACCAGCAGAGAAAACTGCGATCTCTATGGCAACCGGACGCAACGTTGCCCTAGTTAGAAGACTGCGCAAGCGCGAATGTGAGAGTGGTGCTAACCGGTGACCCGAGCAAACAGGACAAAGAAAGTGGGTGGTCCGATGTCTGATCCTGCCGAGAAAACGTCAAAACACGGAGCAAGAGATTGGGTCACGGGGTTCCCGGTCCCCGAGTCCCTGATTCCACAGATGCACTGCTGGTCGGTCTTGGCGCTGTCCTGAGCCTCAGATGACCCGGGACCACAGAGCTACACACACTGCGTTCCACGTGTGGTCGCTGCTCCAAACCTGGACCGAAGGACCTGCAAACCTAGCGACACACGGTGCATGGGTAGCTCCAGACAGGGTCAGTCAAGAATGGGGTTTCAGCCAGGTATCTTCTCCCAAGGCGTAAAACTCACCAAGCACTGAGCTTTTCCTCGGTTAAGATCGCATTGCTACGTGATCTTCAAACTGTTGTGGATTGGGTTAAAATTACGCTTTCGGGACGCCAGCCATTCGGTGCCACGGCCATAAGTTTAACATTGCCATACACCATCTTCAAACGTTCGTTTTACAGGCAACACGTTTATTTAAAAAACAAAAACGAAAAACAAAACAAAAAACAATCTTTGCATTACTACTGGAAATGGGAAATCAGAGCTGTCTGTGTAGCAGAAAGCAATCATAAAGGTGAACACGATGAAACAGGCATAAAACTTAAACCAATGTGAAGGCACTGATGAAGGGCTGGAGAGATGGCTCAGCGGTTAAGAGCACTGGCTGCTCTTCCAGAGGTTCTGAGTTCAATGCCAAGCACCCACATGGTGGCTCATAGCTATCTGTAATGGGATTCAGTGCCACCTTCTGGTGTGCATAAAATATATACATAAACAAATGTCGAACTCAGAAATCCTCCTGCCTCTGCCTCCCAAGTACTGGGATTAAAGGCGTGCGCCACCACTGCCTGGCTCATGTATCTATATTCTTAATTCTGGTATTAATATTAATATCTTAATTCAAAGATAGAGGTAGGCAAGGTGGCTCAGCAAGTAAAAGTGCTTCTCCAGAAGGAAAGAAATGACTGCCACAGTTGTCCTCTGTCCTGCGCGCGCGCACACACACATACACACACACAACATAGACACACAGTCACACAGAGACACACACCTCACACACACACACAGAGACACACAGACAAAGTGCTTCTCCAGAAGGAAAGAAATGACTGCCACAGTTATCCTCTGACCTGCACACGTGTGCGCGCACACACATACACACACAGACACACAGTCACACAGACACACACACACACACACACAGACACACACACACAGTCACACAGAGACACCTCACACACACACACACAGACATAGACACACAGTCACACAGAGACACACCTCACACAACACAGACACACAGTCACACAGAGACACACACCTCACACAACACAGACACACAGTCACACAGAGACACACACCTCACACACACACAGACACAGACACACAGTCACACAGAGATACACACCTCACACACACACACACAAGGGAGAAGAAAGGGAGGGAAGACAGAGGGAGACAAGTAATAATAACAACAATAATCATAAATAATGTAAGACTGAAAAGGTTTCTTTGCTAAAATGCTAACCAAAAACAGGGTTGTGGGGAGCAGAACATTGATTTGATATCCACATTTCCTGCTATCTCTCATTCCAGGACAACATCATTCCTTTCTGTCCAGGTAAGGGAGCTGAGATGCACCTGCACCTGAGTGTTCAAACCCTCCACTACGAGCAACTTGGCACCCCCCCACCCCCAACTTGTTGGAAATACACATTCTTGAGCCCTGCCCGGGCCGACTGCATCAGAAAACTTGGGTTAGCCCTACCATGTGAAGTTAGCAAGCTCCCCTTCCCACCCCAAGGTGTGTCTGAGACTCAAGCTCTGGGAGGAAATCTCTAGGGCTCAGAATGTTGGGCTTCCCCTTGGTCTTGTTCAGAACCTATACGGCTAACAAGGGGATGTTGTTTTTCTATTCAAAGAAATTCTTTTCAGCCCTAGGAGCAGCCATACTGAATCCTGTTCAGAAATAAAAATGAGGGAAGAAAAGTAAGGCCTGAAAGCTCACTGTTTAACTCTGCCAAGTTATTGAGAGGAGCAAGAGCTGACGGTACCGTGTCCACAGTCTCACAGGCAAGTTGGCACTGGGCCAGAAGCAGGCCTCTCATCATCTCATGTTCAAGGAAGACTTCAAAACAGTTGATTGCATCAGTCTGGTGGGAAACGCTGGGACGGCTATTGAGCAACATGTAAATGATCTAAGTCTATGGAATGACTGGATCGGACCCATTGAGGTCTGTTGCTCTTGCATTGCCTAGCCCTTCATCTTGTGGCTTTCAGAAGATGAAGAAACATTCCTAAGCTAAGGAGATGGTGCCGTGGATAAAGTACTTACCATACAAGCCTGAGGAGACCCCGGAGCCCACAGAAGTACAAGGAGGGCAGAGAAGTGAGCCTGTAATTCCAACCCTCCAGAGGCAAAGATGGGGGATCTCCAGAGCATGCTGGCTGGCTAGACTAGCCCAGTCAGCAAGTTCTGAGTTCAGCTGAGACTCTATCTCCATGAAGGAAGAGACCAGATATCAACTTCAGGTCTCCACGAGCACACATGTGCACTCTATTGAACATGAGCACACACACACACACACACACACACACACACACAGAGGATGATGGGAGGGGTGTTCCTAGTTTTCTTCCCTTTTACTCTGTACACTTGAATTCCCAAATAGTCTTCTCATTCAGAAGGGAGAATAAGAAATCAGAATGGCTGTCTTTGTAACTGAATGCTAGGACACCTGAGGCGATTCCAAGTGTCCACTAGAGTCTATGACGATGTGAAACACTTGCTTCCCAAATACTTGGCTAAGTATTTCTCAACAATCAGTTCTTCGTACATTTCATAATTTGAGTCAGAAGTGTTGGAAAGTGAAGGGGTCCTTTTCAAATTTGCTCAATAGACTTAACCATTAGCCCTTCGAAGAGGGGTGATTTACCTTTGACTCAAAGAGTAGTCATGGTTATTTATCATTCCTATTTGAGCGTTATTTCCGGAAAATCTTGAGTAGGAGACTTCGAGGTGACATCAGCCTGAAGCAGCAGCAGACAGATCTGGGACCGGAACATGCACAGTGAAGGTTACTAGCGACTTGCTGACAGAGGGATGGTGAAGGGTGGTGGCAAGATTGGTGGCAATTAGAGGGAGGGGGTTTATCTCCTGGTTAGGGCAAAGTGACTTTCATCCAAGCTGCAGCATGTGTGATTTAAACTAACATCAAAATGTCTAAGCAGGGGCTGGTGAGATGGCTCAGCGGGTAAGAGCACCTGACTGCTTTTCCAAATGTACAGAGTTCAAATCCCAACAACCACATGGTGGCTCAAACCATCCTTAACAAGATCTGACTCCCTCTTCTGGAGTGTCTGAAGACAGCTACAGTGTACTTACATATAATAAATAAATAAAATCTTTTTAAAAAATGTCTAAGCAGGTTTTTGGTGCCAGGGCCAGCCACAGAGTGTTGCACACCATGCTATCTCAGTCTACTGAAAAGCTAGTTAGGAAATCAGGCCAGGGACACCAAGGGACAATGACCAAAGGCACTACTCACTCGCAGGCTGCATCCCTAAACTTACGAGGAATAAGAAAATCTACAGTTATTTCTTTGCTTGATTTACTTTATAGTCAGTTTAAAGATTGATTGATTGATTGATCGATTTTATATGAGTATACTGTAGCTGTCTTCAGACACACCAGAAGAGGGCTTCAGATCCCATTACAGATGGTTGTGAGCCACCATGTGGTTGCTGGGAATTGAACTCAGGACCTCTGTAAGAGCAGTCAGTGCTCTTAACCACTGAGCCATCTCTCCAGCCCCAGTCAACTATCGTCTTTCAGTTCAAGTATTTGCAGTGTGCAAATGGGACTTGAATGTGGTAGAGTTGGTGTATGTGGTTCAGAAAATAGTTTCCAGATCTGGAAGCTCGGGGTGCCTGTTGCATACTCTACATTTGTTCCCTGAGTGGGCTATTAGCTGTGAGAGCAACCACACTATACGAGTGTTGTTCTAGCAAGTTAATAACATCAACCCCTCCGATAACTGTTGGGGGATAAACAAACAAGGATAAGATGGTTTATGCTCATCTAATTTTAACTAATAAGATTAGGAGTGAGAGGAAGAAGAGTGGGGAAGAAGTATGAAGGATCTAACCAAATTTTAAAAGCAAATAATTGAAGTGATAATGTAGCCGGGAGGGAAAGTTGGAATGCCGTTATGGTCCACAGAGTTTCAAGATTATTAAACCTATGGACATTTGTAATTGAGAAGTAAAGCTATGAGGGTGTATGTATGAGAGAAAGAAAAGACCCAATAATAAGAAGCAGGTAACGGCTCAGCAGTTAAGAGAAGATCCGGGTTCGACTCCCAGCACCCACGCAGTGGCTCACAGCTGTCTGTAACTCCAGTACTAGGGAATCTGAGGCTCTCTGCAGGTCTCCACAGGCACCGCATACAGGTGGTGCTCAGACCATATATGCGGGCCAAATACTCATACACATAAAGAAAAATAAGTTTAAAAAAAAATCAAATAAGAGGGGGGAATGTGCGAGACGGGGTTGAATAGAGAGAAACTGTGTTTCAGTAAGCTGTGTAAAGAAACATAAGCGACAGCCCTGACATCTAGGTGAGCCATACACAAACAAGAGTAAAACCAGCATGACACAAGCATGCAAGAGCGAAAGATAAATGATAGGAAATAAACATAATACTTAGGAGGGGATTGCTGCCACGGCTGTGCCCAGTTGAAGGGCAAGTTCCTTTGCCTCTGGCTGGCTTCACACAGTGCTGTTGAGAACCTCACCTTATTTTTTGAGATGGATCTCTCTCCTGAACCTGGAGTTCTTAACCACCCAGCCAACTCTCCAGCCCAAGGCAAAAAACTTCCCTTTCTAGGTCTATAGAGGAGGAGGAAAGAAAAGAAAGGCAAGAACTCCTTCAGAGGCCTATGGTAGTGGTGGTGGCGCACACAGTTAATCCCTGCACTTGGGAGGCAGAGGCAAGCGGATCTCTGAGTTTGAGGCCAGCCTGGTCTACAGAGCAAGTTCTAGGATCGCCAGGGCTACACAGAGAAACTCTGTCTTGGGGGTTATGAGGAGATTTCTTCTGAAATGAATCTACCTTTGTTCAGTCATAGGGAAGTATATCACATAGTCAATATATTATTTTATATAATCCTATAAATCTAATTATTAGATTAAATATATTGATTAATAAATCAATGAAATTAGTTTATGTAATAAATTGATAAATTAATGCATCATTATACTCACTGAACATTGCCTTGGACGCGGTAGTTAGGCCAACATTGACAAGAGTACCTGGCATAAAATAGACAACTTGTATTGTTTTAAAATGAATGAACCAATTCTAACACATGTACACACACACAGACACACAAAGAATTAAGCGACTATATTTGGAGATTTTTTAAGGCTTTTTTTCTTTTTTCTTTTCTTTTTTCTTTTCTTTTTCCTTTTTCTTTTCTTTTCTTTTCTTTTCTTTTTCTTTTTTCTTTTTTCTTTTCTTTTTCTTTTTTTTTTTTTTGAGACAAGGTTTCTCTGTGTAACCCTAGCTGTCCTGTAACTGGAAATGTAAACCAGGCTGACCTCCAACTCAGAGATCTGTCTGCCTCTGCCTTCTGAGTGCTAGTATTGAAGGCATGTGCCACCCCCTCCCAGCTAAGGACTTTTCAATGTGTAATGTGTGTGTGTGCCTGCACCATGATTGTGTTACCCTTGGCGGCCAGAAGAGAGCATCAGAGACCTGTAGAACTGGAGTTACAAGCAATTATGAACTGCTTAAAGTGGGTCCTGGGAATGGAACCCAAGACCTCTGCAAGAGCAATAAGTGCTCTTAAGCGCTGAGCCATCTCCCCAGCCCATCTTTTTGTTTTGTTGTTTTTTGAGATAAAGTCTCATCATGCTTTCTTGACTGGCCTGGAGCTTTTGGTGTATATCAGAGTGATCTTGAACTCAGGGAGATGCACCTGCCTCTACCTCTCAAGTTCCAGGGTTTCAGGTATGTGCTACCACACCCAGCATTGGGCTGTATTTTATAATGCAGATACCTGAATCTTTCAGGAAAAGAAAATGTGAGAGCTTTTACCCCCCCCCCCTTGAAGAATGTTTGTCACATAAAGTTTGTGTCTAACAATTCAAAAAAAACCAACAACAACAACAAAAGAACATACTCAAAAGTGTGTCTGGACATAGAATTGTCCTCATTCTTTTTGTTTGTTTGTTTGTTTTTGTTTTTCAAGACAGGGTTTTTCTGTGTAGCCCTGGCTGTCCTGGAACTCACTCTGTAGACCAAGCTGGCCTTGAACTCAAGAAATCCTCCTGCCTCTGCCTCCCAAGTACTGGGATTAAAGGCATGCGCCACCACACCTGGCTCTGTCCTCATTCTTTATGAAGAAATTCTCTCTGGCACATTGATCAGACCCAAAGACCGGGTTTCCAGCAGATCAAGATGGTAGTGAATCCTGGTGTGGATCAGCTCTCCTCCAAAGGTTGAACCACAGCTTGGTCTCTAGAGTTGTGAAAGTTATTTTAAAATCAAAATTTATTACTAAAGGTTACATGCTAATTATTGCCAGTCATCTTGAACTGTAATTATAGATGCACTAGCTGAGTGAATCAGGACTGTTTGTGATGTTCTATTTTAAAGTACTGCTCAGGATGTTGAACACATGCTCTTAGTAAATACTTGTCTCCTGGCACTCACGTGGGACAGGCAGTCTGTGGTCCAGACCATGGAAAATACAAATATGTGTCTTCTTGTGCTTTTTGGCACTGTCTTGTGTCTCCTGACAGCCTTGAAGGGTCTGCTGTTGAACCTTGGCAGCATCTCTCTGAAAGGAGGCGGGAGATCTGCACCCCAGCCCCAGGCTGCTTGTCCCAGACTCCACTGCACACCTGCCCAGTCCAGCCCCCAAACAGGTACTTGCTCTCTCCTTCCTGTGGCCTCCCTTCCCTTGGGTTTCCCTTTGCAGCAGGGAGCAGAACATGATTCTAAGGTTGTCTTTGCGCTTAGACCCATTTCCTTTGCTGATGAGATTCAAGAATGGTGTTTTGTGCTGTGCCTGAGTGCCCGGTGAATAGATCCCTTGTGTTCTAGAAGAATCGCAGTGCCTGGTTGCTCATCACCACTGCTGGCCCTGGCAGCTCTGAGGGGAAACCAGCTTGGATTTCAGCCTCGGGGATTAACATCTCAGAGGCACATAAAGCTGCCTGAAAGTCAAGAGGAGGCAGGATAACGATGCATTGGGCTGTTGTGTGGTTAGTTTGTCTTTTGCCATTCATGGAGCACAGCAGCTGAAGCTGATGAAGTCCAAACAGCCAAAAGGCAGAGCCCACTGAGAGGAGCTTCCCTGGAGAGTGGAGACCACTGTCCCTCTCATAGTCAGCTCCACACATGGGATCATAGAGAGGGAAGTTCATCTCCTTCCCTCAGTGACTGGGGAACCTGGAAATTATATTAGTAAAAGGAGAACCGTATAGTTTTTTGGTATTAATGTTAATGTAATATTAGCATGCCTGGAAGCTTCACTCACACAAAGTCAAGGCCAGACATGAATCTTAACACTTAAGAGGCTAAAGCAGGAGAATCCCGAGTTCAAGGGCCTGCCTGGACTACAGAGCAAGGTCCCATCCAGTCTAAACTACATAGTGACACTTGTCTTAAAAAATAAATCAGTGAATCAAGACCTTGACTCTCTCTCTGGCTCCTTCTCTTTCTCTTTCTCTCTCTTTCTCAACAGAGACAGACAGACAGACTCACAGACACACACACACACGCAGACACACACACACACACACAGACACAGACACACACGCAGACACACACACACAGACACACACACACACGCAGACACACACACAGACACACACACACACAGACACACACACACGCAGACACACACACACACACTTTAGCAAATAGCACTTAGACTGAGGGCAGGGGGAGCTTACATATCTTTTTCACAGAAGGCACTGTTACAAAGTGACTAGCCCTAAGGAAAGGGATAGGGACCTCAGACATTCTGGGAAACATACTGGGGAAAAAGCAAGAGCACTGTATTTGGCTCAGTTTATGCAGACACATCTCAGGGTGACTTCCCTGACTGGCTGGCTGGTCAGGAGAAATCCTCCTGTTATCCAGGAGAGAAGAGAGACATAGAAGTTTCTTGAACTAAAGCTCCTCCACAGCTTGTGGCTCAAAATAACCTGCCATGGTGGTGTAGTGAGGCGAGGTTGAATCCTGGTTGTCTTCTGGAACTTTAGCACATCCATCTTGAAAAGGCTGCACTTGCCCAAAGGGATGTTTGGGGGGACATTTTTGTTGGTGCTGACAGTAACTCTTAGGCTGCTCGCTTCACGCCTACACTACTCGGGTAAAGTTGTGAGCCTGCAGGAAGCTAGAGTGGCGGAGTCCATGGACCCAACAGATGGAAGATCTACTTCTCTAAGACCGCACATTAGTGACACTCAGACCTCACAGTTCAAGCGGCTGCAAATGAGGTCATTTAAAGAGTCTTGTTATGTAGCAACGTTGTATCTTCCAGAGAGCTCAATAATATCAATTACAAATAATGAACTGTCCGGTCAGTCACAGGCTTCCTCATTAGTCTCCGTCAGTCAAGTGTGAAGAGAGAAACCCCTCCAAGGGTTTTTTAAACAACAACAAAAATGTCCCAAACCATCCTTTTGGGCCAAGCTAGCTTCTTTCCCGCTGGTTGTGCTCATTAATGATCCAGAAGAGAATGAGGGGACCGGACGCCTCTTCCAAGTGCAAGGAAATCACTACTATTCACTAGAGGGCACTATGGTGACTAGTGTCTAATCCCAGGTCAGGAGCAGGGAGGAAGGAAATTTGTAATCAGTATTTTTGTGATGAGAGCCACTCTGAGAAAAAAAAAAAAAAGCATAAAATACCACCCTCACTACAACAGGTGTCTCGGTGTGATATGAAACTAGACGTTTCAGGAATGTTTTTTAAGTCTCTCCGACAGGTTTCTTTTTTTTTTTTTTTTTTAAAGCAAGCTGCCAGCCTCTGAAGGCAGGCCAGCTGTATTTGGTTGTTGGTCTGTTGCTATGCAGTGTAGTAGAAGCTACAAACAAAACAAAATCAAGATCATATTTCCTCTGCCTCAGCCTTTGGAAGAGCTTCCCACACGTACGGAGCATCACCTCCTGCCGCGCCTGGAACTCCGAGGTTTGCAGGGGGGCTAAATTGGGAAAGAGGACAACAGTGGTGGTCAGCTTTCGTGAACTCTGTGCAGGACCAGTTATCTCGTCAATTCTCAGAACAGCTCAGCGTGTTTAGATGTTATTAGTGTCATCTTCATTTGACAGATGAGGAACTGATCGCCTAGAGGACTGTTGGCCCACTGGACACAGAGATCTTTGGTGGCGGGGTTGAGATTTAAACTGGTCTGCTGGGAGCTGAAGAAATGACTCAGCAGTGAAGAGCATATACTATTCTTACAAAACATCAGAATTCGATTTCAGTCATCCACATAAAGAGTTACCAGTCTCCTGGAACTCCAACTCCTAGGGGATCCAGTGCCCCCTCTGGTCTCCATGAGCACCTGCATTCATGTGCACACATACACACACAAACACACACACACACACACACACACACACACACACACCACTTTTTTAAACCAGCAGGGTGAAGCAAGGTGTGGTTTATGCCTTTGACCATAGCACTCAGAAGACAGAGGCAGGCAGATCTCTGAGTTTGAGACCAGCCTGGTCTACCTACTGAGTTCCAGGACAGCCAGGGCTACAGAGAAACCCTGTCTGGAGGGGGATAGGAGGGATGGGGGACCTGGCAGGATGAACAGTAGATATTTCTAGGCAATTAGTAACAAAAAACGGAATAGAATAGCCCAGTTACCTTTGTTACAAGTTAGAGAAGTTTTTAACCTTGTAAAAAGATGAGCTGAGATGAGTGGGAGAAAAATTTAAGGGTGGAAATTTTGAAAGGACACTAACTGATGAATTGTAAGGAGACAGGTTCCAATCAAGGAGTGGGACCATTCCTGGTGAAGTTTAAACCAGTTAGCAAGTGAAACAATGTAACAGCAGCCAACACCCTGTGAGAATGGACTTTCTTCTTCACTGTGGAATCCTCAGAGCCCTGAGCTCCAACTGGTGGGCTTCCAAAATAAACAAACAGAAAACAAAAACAAAACAAAACAAAACCCAAACCTTCAAAAGACTGCTTCTGGCGTCAGGGCTAAGTCTAGGATACACAGAATTTTGCCCAAGTTCCCAGAGTTCCTACATTCATCCCAGGATGTTAAGAATCCTTATAATTACTGCCACTATAGAACAATCAGATGCCAGGCGCTATGCAAAGCATTTCATTTGGATTAGTTCCTGACAACTCTGTGTCGTGGGTACAGTGTCTGTCCCTGGGAGTGTCATGGCTTGACCCATCTCCTGGGAACTTTACCATGGAAGGCATGTGCAGACTTGACTGAGAAGGTTTATCTTGCCCATCCTTATTCGAGCAAGACAGTCAAATTTGTTTTTAGAATGCAACTCTCCCTGAGTTAGCCTGGTGGGCTGCTCGCTGTCTAGAATCCTTCTAGAACCCCAAGTGACAAATAAAGGCATGAAGGAAACAGGAACCCCTAAGAGAACAACATGAGGGAAGTGATGAGCCTGGTCACAGGCCTGACACTCCAGCTCATACCACTTAGTTACCAAGACCCAATGAGCATCCCTGAAAATATACATACACATAGCATTATATGAGCTGAGATGGCTGTATTTATTTATTTATTTGGGAATACACATACACACATACTGACACACACATACACATTTGTAAAAAACAAAAGGAGGCCATGAATTTGAGATGGGAAGGGTTAGAGGGAAGAAACGGAAGGGGAAAATGATATAATGATATTATCATCTCAAAAAGTAAAGAAGAGGAAGGAGGAGGAGGAGGNGGNGGAGGAGGAAGAAGAAGAAGAAGAAGAAGAAGAAGAAGAAGAAGAAGAAGAAGAAGAAGAAGAAGAAGAAGAAGAAGAAGAAGAAGAAGAAGAAGAAGAAAAAGAAAAAGAAAAAGAAAAAGAAGAAGAAAAGAAGCCAATTTTCAACCCTGGGTTTGGTTCCTAATGTTTCCCCCAAAGACTACTCTGTGGCAGTGTTGAGAAGCCTGAGGCCTTTAGGAGGTGGGATTTAATGGAAGAAAATAGGACACTTGAGACATGCTGCTTGCAGCTGATATTAGAACTCTGGCTCCTTTGTCTTCTCTCCTCTCCTCTCCTCTCCTCTCCTCTCCTCTCCTC
>NC_034603.1:40178761-40183660 GCF_900095145.1 Mus pahari
TTAAAGGTAAATAAAAAGTCTGTATTGCCGGCCAGTGAATTTGCACAGGGAACTTGCCCAAATCACATAGTCTGGATCCTCACTGTCCTTTGTATTTTATGCACAAAACCCACATCTCTCTTTTTTTTTTTTTTTTTTTTTTTTTTTTTTTTTTTTTGGTTTTTTGAGACAGAGTTTCTCTGCCTTCCAAGAGCTGGGATTAAAGGCATGCGCCACCACGCCCGGCCCAAAACCCACATCTTGATTGACACACTTTGATTAGTAAGAATACTTAGTGAGAAGCAGAACTACGGAAGGTATTTAGGGACTTCCTTGGATCCTGGAACTATGAACAAGATCGTTGATGGACTCAGTCCTTGTTCCCACTTTGATAGTTACTGGGTCTGTATGCTGGGGTCTGATCAGAATAATGCCTCCAGTTGTACTAAGGTCTGAAGGCCTGTTAAAGTATCATTTCCCAAAACAAAACAAACAAACAAAAAAACAAACACCCACAGACCAAAAGACCCCACTGTGTGTCTGGCACATCTAAATGGAGACTCAAATAAAGGCCAAGAGGCATCAGCACAAACCTCAGAGTACTCAGGGTGAAGAAAGGATCCTAGAGCGCCCAGAGAAAGGAGCCTGGAGCTGCTGCACTTTCCTGTGGTCACACAGGAGCTAGACATTTGTCCTTTCAAGAAACTCAAGTGTGAAAACGATTTCAAGCTTAGAATACTCTTAGCCAAATGATCAGTGGAATGTGAAGTGCGCACCCGCGGCAGCGCGCTGAGCACAGGTGTTTTCTCACGTAGTATGAAGGAGCGCGGCATGTTTAGGACGCTGGAAAGCTGGCTCAAGTGGTTAAATGGAAATGGCTGCTCTAGCAGAAGACCTAGGTTCAGTTTCCCAGCACCCATGTTAGGCAGCTTAGAAGGGCTGGGAACTCCATTTTTAGGGGGATCTGATGCTCTCTTCTGGCCTTACATGCACTACATGTGCATGGTGTACATGCATATAAGCAAATACACATATGAATAAATAAAAATTAGTAAATAAAAAGGTTCATCAAGGACATGCACCAACAAAAGGAGAACGTAAACTAAGAAAGATTAGATGGATTAAGGATTTCTGGGCTATCGCACCAGAGAGCATTGAACTCCTAGGATGATAGCCAAGCAACAAGTTCAGAGGGGCAAGCAGAGGGCAAATGCCAGGAGGGCAGCGCCCAAGGGATCCAAGAAAATGACCTGTTTGAGGTATAGAAAGTCGTATCCAGAAACGTTTACGTAACCTGGGGTAGAATGAGCAACTGACAATAGATTTCTAGGTAATTTGTTAAAGCAATAAATTATTTGGGAAGTACAGGCTGAGACTAACTCAAAGTAGGACCTAATGAAACAAGCCTAGTGCATTGAACGACTGCCAAGGGGGAGAGGCTGGATAACTGGGGAGGGGAGATGAGGCAGTAAAGTCAGAGATCTGAGGGGCCAGATGTGGAGGCCTTGCAGACCAACGTGAGACATTTTCTCTGAGATGGGAGCTACCACAGTTGTATGCAGAGACTGACGTATCTAACTCACCTGTTAGCAGGATAGCCATT
The DNA here is from genome assembly GCF_900095145.1 of Mus pahari. Lineage (NCBI taxonomy): Eukaryota > Metazoa > Chordata > Mammalia > Rodentia > Muridae > Mus > Mus pahari. Next base: position 40,180,344 of record NC_034603.1, read on the forward strand.
CCTGGTGTGTTTAGAATGGACTCTGAGAGGGGCTGGGATGCAGTGGGCTGCTAATGCAATTAGATGAAAGGCCGTAATGCTATTTCAGTCGGATGATGGGCCTCCTTGGACTCGCTAGCATCAGAGGAAGTGCTAGCATTAGAGCGAGTGAGAGCAGTTGATTGTCGATTGACCTTAAAGTCAGAACCAGAGTACTTCTTAACGTATTGGAGGAGGGAAGAGTGTGAAAGAGAGAAATGAGGGAGAGTATGAAAGAGAGAAACCAAAGGTGGCATGAGCAAAGAGAAGGATGCCACCCCAGTCAAGTGCAATGGTTAGACTTGCTGTTCCTGTTACCTGTGGATGAGCCAATCAAAACTGGCTGGCACGTAATGGGATAAATGATGGCAGTTAGTTCTAGTGGTCGTGTCAGATGGTGGAGTTCAGCTAGGCACTTGTCAGAGGAAATGGGGCTGGCTGGGTCCTCTCAAAGCCTTTCTCAGTCCCATATCTGGTGCCTCCACCAGGGAGTCGAGAGCCAAAGGGAGGCCAGGCTCCTAGAGCATCTCTGTATCTTTGTGTGACTTCCACCATCACAACTCCAGTCTGATGGCTTCCAGAGAACCAGACTTCTTCCCCATTGGCTTGGAACTCCAAACCTTTTTTTGACCTGGTGCCCACCAGAGCTGCATTACTTCATGGAGATTCTGTCCCTCAGAATCCGATGGCTCTGTTGAAAGGAGGGGAACAGATTCCCCGCCTCCAGATGGAGAGCGGGCACGGAATATGTGAATGTGTTTTTAAACCAGCAGCAGCAGGTTTGGGAAAGAAGATAAGAGTTCAGTCGTAGGACATTTTGCAAACTCGGGATAAAGCAAACACTATCAACTGAACCAGTGCCCCGATAGGCCCACACTGTGGGAAGCTGAACAGAAGGAAGTGATGGGGGTCACAGTATAGCAGAGCCAAGCTCTCATCCCCCCACAGCAGGAAATCAAAGGGTGTCTACACAGGAAAAACTGAGAAACACACGATTAACTACAAAGGGAAACGCATAGAAGAGGTGTTTCTAGGACCACGATGGGAGAAGGTGAAGAAAAGAGAACAGATTAGTGTTGTTCTGTCTTCTGGTACCATTTGACTCCATCTGTGCTCACTGTAACCTGGATGAAAGACTCATTTGATTTGTTTGATGTGTATGGGTGTTTTACCTACATGTACATGTGTATGCCTGGTGCCCAAGGGAGATCAGAAAGGGGTCTGAAGGGGTTACAAGTGGTTGAGAACCATTTTATGGGTGCTGGGAACTGAACCCTGGACCTCCGGAAAAGCAGCCAGTGCTCTTAACCCCTGAGCTGTCTCTCCAGCTCCCAAATAATTAGTCCTTAAAAGGATGTAAATTTTGTCTATGCCTTGATGCTGTAGCTGGGGAGAGTTTTAGGGATAGAGCACAAGGCATGTGTGTGTGGCCTTGGACTTGATTCCCAGCACTAGGGGAAAAAGGTATAAGGGAAAATGGTGCCCCGCCCACTGGACAGGTGTGATGTTTGGAGACAGCCTAGCCTGGCCTCCTTCCCAAACGTTGTACTTGCTTTTGCATCTCTGGCCTGAAAGAGGTCTGGGAACACAGGGAGGCCTCCCTGCACACACCAGGGACCCAATAACCATGTGATCTTCCAGTGAGGACCGGTGCCTTTCCAAGCCCCTGAGCATCTCACAAATACCTCCAGCCAGTCCTGGAGACTGGTCAGGCAGGGCTGAGGCTCATCACACAGAGGAGGGAACATTGGCTCCATGAGTTTACACCCCCATTAGAAGCTGAGGGAGAGGGCTGGAGAGATGGCTCAGTGGTGAAGAGCACTGACTGCTCTTTCAGAGATCCTGAGTTCAATTCCCAACAACCACATGGAGGCTCACAACCATCTATAATGAGAGCTGATGCCCTTTTCTGGTGTGTCTGAAGATAGCTACATTGTACTTATATATAATAAGTAAATAAATCTTTTAGAAGAAGGAGGAGGAGGAGGAGGAGGAGGAGGAGGAGGAGGAGGAGAAGGAGAAGAAAAAGGAGAAGAAAAAAGAAGAAAAGGGAGAAGAAAAGGGAGAAGAAAAAGGAGAAGAAAAAGGAGAAGATGTAGCTGAGGAAGAAATCAAAAGCCTGGCCTCTCCTGGTTTAGGGTTTTATGGTTCTTCTACAACCAAAACGGAGGCTGTCATCACCAGTAGGACAGGCCAGGAGGGCTGGCGAGGGTGATGTTTGGGAAGGGAAATCAAGCCTTCTAATTTCAGTGATATGTTTCTCCTGAATAAAAACACACCTGTCCTGAAATCCAGGGCACCAAAAAGACACTTGATCCAGCAGCGATGATGGCCCCTGGCTGAAAATACTCCCGTTTCCCTTAGTCACCCTCTCCAAGCAACGTAAGTCTGCTGGATAAAGTAACAGACAGAGCCCAGCAGATGTCCCAGGGAATGAAAAGCCTTGGCTAAGGGGGACTTTGGGAGGGGCGGGTGCAAGTGGGTGGGATCTGTGCAGCGCCTAGAGTTTTTCTCTTGCCCTGTGTGTGACACAGCTCTGAGGTCTAGAGGACCAGATGGTAGTAGGGGTAGCCTGGGAGGGCAGAAGGGAAACCTTGTGGCTGAGACAAGATTATCCCAGTGCCATTAACCCTTTACAGACCAGGAACCACACCACTGAGCCAACTCACTCTGATTTGTAGTTAGTCGTACCCAAAATCCTGTTCTAGTACCTACAAAGCCCATTTAAAGTGACTTCGGTGGCCTAGCAAATGGTGTCTCACTGTTGCCAGGTGGGGCAGTCTTATCACACTATAGTGCAGGCCATGGGACCCACTAAGCAGACCCTCTGAACAAACTGTTCAAGGCCCCAGTGGGCAGGCATGAGCAAAGTCCATGCCCTCTCCACATGCTGTGGACTCTATAGAATGAGGAGCCATCCACAAGGCAGGGGTTCCAGGTGTGTGCTCTGAGTCTGTCATGTGACCCAGCTTGTTTACTGGGCTAGGCAGTGTTCTGTTCATGAGAAAATTCTGGGGCTAAAGAGATGGCTCAGGGGTGGAAAGCAATGGCTGCTATTCTAAGAGGACCTTGGATCAATTCCCAGCATCCATGAGACAGCTCACCATCATCTGTAACTCCAGTCTCTGGAGTCTGATGCCATTTTCTGGTCTCCTCAGACACTATAGGCATGTGGCGCATGGGCATACATTCAGACAAACACTCAAAAAATTTAAGAAGGAAAGAAAGAGAAAGAAAGGAAGGAAGGAAGGAAGGAAGGAAGGAAGGAAGGAAGGAAGGAAGGAAGAAGGAAGGAAGGA
>NC_034603.1:40184610-40217975 GCF_900095145.1 Mus pahari
AGAGAGAGAGAGAGAGAGAGAGAGAGAGAGAGAGAGAGAGAGAGAGAGAGGAATGAAGTGCTTAAGAGGCCAGTATGATGGCTCAGTGGGTAAAGGCTGCTGCTGAGCCCGATGACCCTGAATTCCTAAATTCCTAGAACCCACATGGTAGAAGACTGACTTCCTCGGGCTGTCCTCTGGCCTCCACATGTGCACTGAGGTACATACACAGGCACACACATGTGCAAACACAATAAATAAATGTCATTTTTTACATTTTTTTACATGAGTGTTTGGCTAAATATATGTCCATACATGCCTGGCCAAAAGAAAACACCAGATCTCTTGGAACTGGATTACAGATGGTTGTGAGCCATCATGTGGGTGCTGGGAATTAAACCTGAGTCATCTGGAAGAAGAGCCAGTGCTCTTAACCACTGAGCCATCTCTCCAGCCTCTTGTGTTCTGTTTTAAGACAGAATCTGTGTAGTCCTACCTGTTCTGGAACTCACTATGTAGACCAGGCTGACCTCAGACTCACAGAGATCCTGCTGTCTCTGCCTCCAAAGTGTTAGGATTAAAGGGGAATACCACCACACCTTGCCTAACTATAATATTTTAAAATAAGTGTAATTTTTAAAATTTGAGAAAAAAAAAAATCTTAGAATCCCTTACTAGACTTGGTAGAGAACTAGGCCACATTGTGCCCTCAAGAAGCTTCAAGTCCTGGAATAAAACAAAGCCCATCTCACCTGGAAACAAGTGAGAGAGATATCTCAACAAAGACAGCCTGAAGTGGGAGGATTGAGGGGGGTGGGTGGGAGTTGGGGATTGGAGAATCCTGGTTAGCAAGAGGGCTTTAACACTCTGCTAAAGAATTCCTTACCCCTAGGACAATGGACACCTATCTAGTGGAGATGACGCACAGATTAGCATCTTGAGATTATTTTTGTTGATATTTATATCGATGAGCAGGTAAAGGCACTTGTCATCAAGACTGACAGTCTAAATTCAATCCCAGGGACCCACCTGGTGGAAAGGGACTCTCACAAGCTGTCCTCTAACCTTCTCCATACGTGAGTCAGGACATTAGCACCCCCTCCCAAATAAATGTTAAAATAAATAAATAAATAAATAAATAAGATCACTTGCTGTGACCTTACCACAAACAAAGGGTCAAGGTCAAAGAATAGGAGATCAAGAGCAAGAGATAATTGTTCTTCAGTCTGAGAGGTGGTATGAGCCAGATCAGGTGACAGGCAGTGTCTTGTCTTTCTGTTGCTGTGATAAAACACTAACCAAAAAGCAGGTTGAGTGGGGAGAGGATTTTTGGGCTTACAGATTACATTGTATCACCCAAGAAAGGTAAGGCAAGAACTCAAGGTGGGTACATAGGGGGGAGGGGCAGCAACCAGAGAGACCAGGGAGGAATGCTTGCTGCCACACTCACACTTTCTTACATAGCCCAGACCTACCTGCCTGGGAATGGTACCACCCACAGTGGGCGGGGGTGGGGCCTTCCTACATCTACCAGCAATCAGAAAAAGGCTCCCCCCAGACATACCCACAGGCCAGTGACCCAGGTAATCCCTCAGTTGAGACTCCTTCCCATGTGACTCCAGTTTTGTATCAACTTAACTGAAGCTAACTAGGACAGGCAGCATAGAGGGAAGGAGATGAGCTCAAGAAGTACAGAACTTTCCAAAATAAAAGAGCCTGGAATACAAAACCACGGACAAAAGCAAATGAGTCATTTAAAAAACAAAACAAAATCCACAAATATCTCATACATGAATATTGGGTTTCAGATCCGAAACAAGGAGTTGAGGTGCGTGTTTTACACACCAAAGTAGACCGGGCCTCTAGGTTCTCCCAGCATCCCTTAGTCCTGGCATACCCTGTCCCCAACCCTGAACTTTCCAGCCCAGGGGCAGGGTTGCCCTTCTCCCAGATGTTCTTCCCTACATAATCCATGCATTTTGGTCTCTCTCCCCCTTTTTTCCTTCTCTCTCCCACCATCTCTCTATGCACCCTCTTTCTTTCTCTCCCCCCCCCCCGCCTTCTGTCTCCCTCCCCATGTCTACTTCCCTGGACTCATTCATAGGACCAGTGAACTCGCTCAATAAACCAGCGCGCACTCACACACACCACACACACACACACACACACACACACACACACACACACACACACACAATTTATTTTTATGTGCATTGGTGCATTGGTGTTTTGTCTGCATGTATGTCTATGTGAAGGTGTTGGATCCTCTGGAACTGGAGCTACAGACAGTTGTGAGCTGCCATATGGGTGCTAGGAATTGAACCCAGGTCTTCTTCTGGAAGAGCCTGTGCTTTTAACCACTGAGCTATTTCTCCAGCACGCATAAACACACACACATATTTAGTCTGGTTTTGATTGGCTCACTTTTACTAGTGGAGAAATTACTTAACAATAAACACATACATAGGAGAAATACAAATGACCATACTGAACCACCCATTAGCAGCAGGCCTGGAAACACCCACCACAGGAGGAAACAGACTCTATGCTACTGATGAGGGTTTAAAACAGCCCAACTCCTGTGGAGAGGAATTCGACAACACCTAACAGACAGCTCAGTTTTAGAAGCTAAATCTGAAGGCTTCCCCCCACAGATGCAAAGCAACAGATTCGGGAGGTTGCCCTGCTCAGAACTGTCCGTCTGGTTGAGCATTGGAAGCAGGGGCTGGAGAGATCACTCAGTGGGCTCAGTGGTTAAGAGCACTTGCTGTTCTTCCAGAGGACCGGCGTTCATATACCCAGCACCTACATAGTGGCTTGCAACTGTAACTCCAGTTCCAAGAGGTCTGGTGCCTTTTTCTGGTCTCTGTAAACACAGAAATAACAACCATACCAAAAAAAAGAGTCTCTGAGATGAGGGCTTTTTTCTCCTTCACTTTTTTCTTTTTTCTTTTTTCACCACTGCTGTGATAACGCTGTCTCCCTCTAGACCCAAAAACAGTAGTGCACACCGACTGTAAGCATTAGCCATGGGCTAAAACCTCCTAAACTGTGAGCAAAACAATCCCTTTCCCTTTATAAGTTGATTTCTCTAAGCAAATGCAAATAATATAGGCATTCAGTTGTCGGGGCTGGAGAGGCCTCCATGTTCCCAACATTCACGTCAGGAAGCTTACAACCGCCTATAACTCAGGCTCCATGGGATCCAGTGACCTGACCTGGTTGGCTAGGGCAACCACTCTAATGAGCATATACTCACATGCAGATACATATTTATACACACAGTTAAAAATAAAACAGACCAATCGTACCTTGGTGAGCTTGGGGGGGTGAATCTGTTCTCTTCAGATCCTCAAAATCTACAGATCCATAATTTCTTATATAAAATGGGGTAGTATTTGCCTATGACCTACATATACTCCATATACTTTAAGCTATCTCTAGACTCCTTATACTACCTAATATGGTAATGCTATACAATAGGTATACTATATTATTCAGTGAACAGCAAGGGGAAACAAAGCTCAAATATGCTTGATACAAATGGATTTTTTTTTTTGTTTTTTTGTTTTTGTTTTGTTTTTTGCTTGTTTGAGACAGGGTTTCTCTGTGTAGCCCCGGCTGTCCTGGAACTCACTTTGTAGACCAGGCTGGCCTCGAACTCAGAAGATACAGATGGAATTTTAAAAACTATTTTCTACCTATGTTTGTTTAAATACATGGATGTAGGTTTCACTGGTGTGGCCAATTGCATGTGCAATGCTGTTTTGTTTTTTTTTTTAATAAGGTGAAAGAAAGAAAGAAAGAAAGAAAGAAAGAAAGAAAGAAAGAAAGAAAGAAAGAAAGAAAGAAAGAAAGAAAGGAAGGAAGGAAGAGAGAGAGAGAGAGAGATAAAGAGAGAGGGGGAAGAAAGAAGAGGCAGACACAGAAAGAATAAACCGGAGAAAAGGCGAGGTGGAAACAGATGGAGGAATGTGAACACAGTACTTCTGATAGCTCTTAGACCTTGGAGGGAGTAAAGAATTTACACATACACGAAATAAATGATAGAGGCAATCCATCAGCAGAATAAACAGACACAAATGAACTTAACTGCATACCAAACTCATGACTTAAGAGAAAGAAAAGTAAGTTTTGAATCTACTATCCTGTGAACCTTTAAGTAAATAGTCTAAGGGAGTTGGGAGGCAGCCAAGAAGCCTCAAACTTTACATAGTAGGTGTGCTGTTAGCAGTCTATCTGTTTAAAAGCTCTGACACTAAACCAGGTGTGTTGGTGCAAGCTGATAAACCAGAGACTTGCGAGACTCAGGCAGGAAGACCGAGAGTTCAAGTCTTGCCTGGGCTACCAAACAAGTTGAAAACCAACCTGGGTCATTTATCAAGACCCTATTTCAAAATTTAAAACAATTTCAGACCGCTGAGAAGGTTCAGAGGGTAAGGGTGCTTGCCACCATGCCTGGTGACCTGAGTTTGATTTCTAAAACAGTGGAAGGAGAGCCAACCTTTGCAAGTGGTCCTCTGACCCTCCACATGTGCACTGTGCTATGGCTGGTTGCAGGCACATGTGCATGTGTGTGCACATACACACATACACACACGTAAATGTAAAAACTAAAGGCATTTTTAAAGGTCTGACTATGTGGCTCAGTGAGAGAATATTTATCTAGGAAGTATATAGGCCTGTCCTTGGCCCCATACTCTAATACCACTAAATAAAAATTCTGATACCATTGTCACATAACAGAAATTCATAAATATATTAACATTTGTGGGAATTCAATACACAAATGGAACAGTAAACAGAATAAAATAAAGACGAAGCCCATGGTCTCGGGTGTTGTTACCGCTGGTTCATAATGCTTGAAGCCTCTTCATATAAAATGTCTTAGCTCTATTCTCTCTCCCAAGAGCATGAAACTCTATGGGAATTAGCACATGTAGGTCTTGGGTCTTAATTCCCAGTACAAGACACTAGGACTACTTGATGAAGTGGCTGGTTCCAGGGAGGGGACAAGGAAAAGGCCAGCCTGAAACATCTTAGAAGGGCTCAAGGAGTCAAGAGAGCACGGCGAGAGAGCACAAGAGCCGTCTTCTCTCACTGGACAAACTTCAGACATGTTTAAGCATCAAAAAAAAAAAAAATTTTTTTTGACTCTAGGGGAATACAGCATAGTGAACGAAAAATAAACCCGTGGGGCCAGCAAAATGGCTCCCGCGCAAAGAAAGGCTCTGTGCGAGCCTGATGACCTGAGCCCCAGACCCACATAGACGGGAGAGAGACAACTCTACAAAGCTGATCCCCACATGTATGTCACAACTCACACACAAACACCCTCATAATAATAAACACAAACGTGCCCCTAGTATAACTATAGACTCAGGCAAATAATCAAAACTAAAGGTTCAGGGGGAAAGGTTTTGGAGAAACGGTACAGGCTTTCAGACCCACCGGGTCAGAACTCTAGCCAGAGTAGGAAGGGCGAGGCCTGGCACAGCCAAGTGAACAGGCAGCAGGCAAACCCACCCAGTCTGTGCCTCGTGTGCTACCACAGAAATACCCACAGCCTGTACAGTACTGGTGTCCAACATGGTCGCCTAAGTCCTTTTGATCTTCAGGAAACAGACAAATACAGCGTGGACAGGCTGCAGGGCGCCAGGCTGGGGTTGTACAAAAGAATCCAATGAGCCCCGGCATGGCGTCACATACCTTTTAACCCCAGCACTCTGAGTTCTAAACCAGCCAGGGTTACTGAGCTACACACAATGCATCCTCTACCCTCTATGTGGATCCTGGAAAAGCCAACAGCCATAGGTGCACGTGGGAGTAGGAATAGCTGGAGAAGCTGGCACATTCAAAGACAGCATGTTGACCTGAAAAGATGGCTCAGTGGTTAAGAGGATTCTTCTTCTTTTTTTTTTTTTTTTAAGATTTATTTATTTACTTCGTGTATGTGAGTACACTGTCGCTGTCTTCAGACACACCAGAAGAGGGCATCGGATCCCATTACGTATGGTTGTGAGCCACCATGTGGTTGCTGGGATTTGAACTCAGGACCTCTGGGAGAGCAGTCGGTGCTCTTACCCGCTGAGCCATCTCTCCAGCCCTTCTTCTTCTTTTTTAAATCACATCTGAGAGAAAGGAAGGTCAGAGAAAAACCACAGGAGTCAGTTCTCTCCCTCCACCATTCGAGTCTCAGGGATCAAACACGGGGTGTCAGGCTTGGCAGCAAGCACCTTTACCCACTGAGCTAAGACATCTTACATGAGGCGTTATGAACCAGTGGTAACAACACCCAATACCATGGGCTTCATCTGTAATTATTCTGTTTACTGCTCCATCTCCAGGATCCACATGGTGGCTGGCTCACGAGCATCTGTAACTCCAGTCACATGGAATGCAACACCCTCTTCTGCTCTCCATGGACACTCTGTGTTTATGATGAAAACACACACACACATGCACACACACACACACACACACACACACACACACACACACAAAGGTAAAAACACCCTTATGCATAAAATACAAAAATTAAAAAATAATGATGGGGTGTTTGGGATTAGAGAGATGGCCCAGCAGTTAAGAATGCTTACTATTCTATCAGAAGACCTGAGTTCAAATCCCTGGACCCACAGCAGGTGGCTTACAACCAAAGGATCCTACCCTCTTCTGGCTTCCAGAGACCACCATACACACATGCATGTGCACATAACTAAAAATAAGATTGCTTAAATTAAATTAAAAGAAAACCTTGTTTTTGTTTTTGTTTTTAAAGATTTATTTATTTATTATATGTAAGTACACTGTAGCTGTCTTCAGACACTCCAGAAGAGGGCGTCAGATCTTGTTATGGATGGTTGTGAGCCACCATGTGGTTGCTGGGATTTGAACTCCGGACCTTCGGAAGAGCAGTCGGGTGCTCTTACCCACTGAGCCATCTCACCAGCCCTGTTTTTGTTTTTTTAAAGTATAGACACTCAGTTTCTTAAATACGAGGATAGACTGCTGGCATAGGAGGTATGGTGTGTGTGTGTGTCTGTGTGTGTGTCTGTGTGTATGTATGACTAGAGATTAAAACCAAGGCATTGTACATGTAAGGAAAGCACTGGGCTGCTAAGCTATATCCCCATCCTGAGAATCAGGTTATCTTTGCTGATATTAAGAAGTAGATTCCTCCAAGCAGTTCAGGAAAAAAAAAAAAAAAAAAAAAAAAAACAGATGACAAAACAACCATATATCAAGAATCAACACAAGTCTGTGAGCAGAATGTGAATAAATGGATAGTGATGTTTGTTTGTGACATGATCCAACAGACCTGTCAATTGTAAATGTCACCATGAAGCCTTAAAAACCACAGGCAGCTCGGATGCTTCCGGACTTCACAGTGCACAGAGGCGAAAGCATGGACTGTCCTGGGAGCAGGACCTAGAGGCCCAGGTGACACAGAACCTCCAAGGTTCCAACCACGGACACCCAGGCAGTGATGGTGCTGCCATTGGTGGAAATGGTGATCGCTTGGAGAAGCCAGGTTTTAGGTAGGGTAGTGGGGAGGAGGAGGAGGTAAAATATTCAATTCAGACACCCACAAACTCCCCAAAGTCCACACAAGGACTGAGCTATCGGCTCTTGAGAAGCACAAGCTTAGGGGTCAGAAAGACGGCTCAGTGGGTAAAGGGGCTTGCTGCCAAACCTGACACCCTGAGTTCGATCCCTGGGACTCGCACAGTGGGTTCTTGTCTGACCACTTACCTTTCTCTCTCTTAGACATGATTGTTAAAAAGATAAACCAAGAGAGAAATGTAAGGAAACATGGGGTTTGTGAGAACTGTGGGTTTTACCTCAACCTATGTGGCAGTGCAAAGCTGGGATCAGCTTCGGGGAGAGGAGATACGTGACCTGCCTCTAGAAGAGAACCAAAATGCCCAGGTGACAAGGGAATCTCCAAGATGCCAGCATGGACACCCAGGCAGTGACATGTCTGACATGTCCCAGGTACCACCAACCACAGCAGTGGTCCCACCAGTCCCCACTCTGTTGGGACCTCCTCCCACATGCCCTGGGGAGCACAGATGAGCACACTCTTGATTTCCTTCTTCCCAAGTGCTTTTCCCCCACTGGAGCTTTCCAGAAAGAAGGCAGGTCTTAGGATTTATAGAAAATATAATTTATTTATTTTATGTGCATTAGTGTTTTATCTGCATGTCTGTGTAAGGCTGTCAGATCTTGGAGTTACAGACAATGGTTAGTTGCCATGTGGGTGCTGAGAACTGAATGCAGGTCCTCTATAAGAGCAGTCAGTGCACCCAACCGCTAAGCCATCTCTTCAGCCTCAGCCTTGGGATTTTTAGCCTGCTCTTTCAAAGAAGGCCAAGGGCCATTTGGTGTCCAAATAGCAAGAGATAAGCGATCAAAGATTCCAAAGGCAAGTCCGAACCAAACATTAAAAAATGAGAAAGATCAGAAAGGACCACATCAGACATCCATCACCGGGCAGAAGTCGATCTCAAAGATATGAGTGTAGAGCTAGGAGAGAAAAGGTGGGAACCAAGCAGGCCACTCGAGTGGGTATGATGTCAGCAGGATGAAGCCCCACTGTCACCAACTAGAGAAACCAATCTGCAGAAGCAGCACCCTGAACAGGCGTGCCAAGTCAGCATTTTCACCCTTCTCTCAAGTTGCTTGCAGTCGCATCAACAGATCATAATGGCAGAAATAAAGTGTTCCCTCACTCCGGTCTCCTCCAGTTACGGAGTCTGACCACCGCCAATGGGAAAGCTGAGAACCTTTCGTCATGGAACACATTTGTGAAACGCATTGGCTTTCACAAACTGTTCCCCCACACACCTGGTCTGCATGGTCTCCTCTGACCAGCACATGCTAGATCATATTCAGAAAGTGCTTATAGGCTCCCACTTGCATGGAAAAACACCAGCAGCTGACCGAAAAATGAAACCCCATCTTGGCTCTGGAGAAATGGTCCCGTCAGGGAAACGCATAAGGCTATTTGATGAGATTTAATAAGCTTTAACGAAATCCAGGTGAGGGGCTCTATCTGGAAAAACCCAGAAGATTCTTATGAACAGCTCCAGGAAATCACACAGGAAAGGAAAAGGGATGCAAAACCTTGCACCACCACAGTAAAAGAGCAACCAGGATTCAAACTCCACGAATGGAGAGCTCTCGTGTAATCCGGTCGGAAGATGTCTGGCTTGAGTACCCTGGTTTCTCTCATTTGTGCTTACTGAGTTTCATATAGTCACATAAATCCATGTGTACATGTTAAATGAAAGTAGAAGAGAGACTCTGTGTGATGGGGGAAGGAGGAAGAAAAGTAGAATATACATGCATACATGTATATGTATGTATTCAATATGCAATATAGAAACATAGTGTATAGAAATAAAACAAAATGTCTTGATGTTGAAAGACTTTCCATTTCCCTCCATTCCCTGACACTTCACACTTGGTCTTGGAAGTAGTCAACTTTAAAATGCCTCTTCCCTTCTTTGAGACACGTTCTTGCGATGTAGCTCAAGGTGGACTGAAACTAGAATCTTCTTTCTCCATCTCCTGACTGCTGAATTACAAATGTGTACCACCACACCTGGACTAAAACATTACTTTTAATTCTACATCAAACACACACTTGCATACACACAATTGTAAACAAGAACATCACAGAGCCAACCCTAAACGCATCTAGCCTGTAATGTTCTGAAGGTGGGACACAACGGATACTGTTCCTGCAGTTTAAGAGAAGCAATTCCTCGTCCCAAGTAATACCTGCTATATTTTATGTGCAGAGGCAGAAGGCCATGTCTGCCACTCAGGAGCGCATGGTTCGCCGTGTGTGACTACTCAGTGACATATAGGCACACTGTTTATAGAGCCCTAGTGTGCCCTTGTTGGCTTTAAGTTTGAAACCCTAAGCCCCAGTATGTGTCTCTGCTAAGAATAGGGCCCTCCAAGCCTACAAATGCTGAGAGAGCCAGGAAGGGAACGGCTCCCACTGTGGGAAAACCCAAAAGATGGGCCAAGGCCACAGTCTGAGCAAACAAAGCCACTGAAAATGCTCAAACCACCTGCAAGCTCTGTCATAGAGCCCAGGGTCCCTGAGGACATTCTGTCCTAAGCACCCAACACCTCGGACACGGGGGTGACCCCACTCAGAGGGGGGTTACATGAAATGAAGAGCCCATATTAGATCCTTCAAGGGAGGTTTTAAAAGTCTCTGGCTCACATCCAACTCAATTATAAAATGAATCTTCAGTCTTGGGGAAGAATAAGCAAAGAGCTGCAGCTTTATGGACTCTAGTGGTTTTTCTATTCAAATTCCACTGCCAAACATCTGTGAAATAAAACCAGCACTCCTTGATGGGCTTCCATGAAAGGGAACACCCCAGGGGCAGGGGCAGGGGCAGGGGCAGGAGGTGGCCTCAGTGGTGAGAGCTTGCTTGCATATTAGAGAACATGGGTTCTACTCCCAACCCCTTGCATTGTAAACAAATAAATGAAAGAAACACATACACACACACACACACACACACACACACACACACACAATGATCACTCAAAGTCAACAACTTTGGGCCACTTTTTATCATAATATATTTGCCAATACCTAAGGGATAGATCGGCAGGGGGTAAATTTTCTGTTCACAATCCTTCAACAACATAGAGATGGCTGAGGGACAAGCACATTGGGAGACAGCAAACGCCGTCTTCAGCCTCTCAGGCAAGTGGTTTTAAATACATAAACAAGGTATGATTTCAGTAGATCTCTGTTTAAATCTATGCCGTCTCTTATTGCCCAACCCTCCTCCCATTTCCCACAGAGAAACAACAAACCCAAGCGAAAGGTGCCGCATCTTTTGTGTACAGACAGGCCAGTGGTACAGATGCAATCCTTTTCTATAAATACCTGGAGCAGATGGGAACTCTCTCATCCCTAAGGACCTATCCTCCCTCCCCGGTCCTGCTCAGGTAACCATTCCTTAGCTGGACACTTGTGGGGTCTCCTGTGAGTACCAGAAGCCCCTCCAGGTCTAGGTAGAAACCTTGCCACCTCCCCACAGAGAGGAGATGATAGGAAGATAGGACCTGGGGCTGACAAAGCTGTTTCTTCCCAAGAACTAGAGACTGTTTCCGGGCAATGGCCCAGAGGGAGAAGAGAAAGGGACCAACAAGAGTGTGAGGAAGTTAAAAAACAAAAACCAAAAAAACCTCTGGGTACTTCGATAGAAAAAAAAGAAAGAAAACTTGATAATCAGTGGAACCCTGTCAGCCAATATATCAAATTCACCAGAGGGGAAACCATGAGCGCCCCCTGTAGGAAGATCATTACTTAGCACCAATTTCTTTGACTCTGGAGTTTTTCCTTCTCCTTCCAGCCTGTGGAGGGACTGTTGGGGCTCAGCTTAGCCTCATCAATACTTTTAATCAGTAACCGAGTGTGAGGGGCACGTGGTCACGCGTCAGAGAGCGAATAGCAGCTCACATCAGAGAGGCAGCTCCCCTCGTGTGGATCATGCTGCCATGGGGGAACGTGAGGGACCTCAGAGTCTCTTCCTGGCCACTCCGGGCCGCCGGTTTTACTCAAAGCGACGCAGGTGGTTGTAGAGTGACTGCACGTAGGTAAAGACACACATGGGGTCCGGCTTGCGGCCCATCACCATCATATCCTCCACTTCAATGAGGCGCTCACAGTTGGCCAGATTCCTGAAACACAGAAGTACCATCAACGCACGGTCCTCGTGAACAACCAGTGCCACAACTAAGTTACTATTATCACTGTCCCCAAACTGAGTTCGCCTTGAGCCTGTGGTGCTCAAGTGCACACCAGAAGGGAATTCAAGGTCTCCAAGAGAACCCTGGGAGCTGCTGAGGCCGTGGGGTATTGTCCAGACTCTCACAGACACAAACCATGTATGCAGTTCACACAGAAGTAAGGAGATGACACAAGTCAATATCTCGTGACAATTGGCAAGAACTGTGAAAGCAAATGTAAAATTGAGGCAAAATGATAACTTCACCCCTCTGCTTCCTCTCACTGTATGCTTGATTTTTATTTTATTTAGTTGTTTGTTCTCTGTGTGAAGCCTTGTCTGCCCTGGTATTTTCTTTGTAGACAGACCTGCCTGGCCTCAAACTCACAGAGATGCTCCTGCCTCTGCCTCCCAGTGCTGGGATTAAAGGTGTACATCATCACCACAGCCCAGCTATTTTTGTTTTTTTGAGGTGGGAGTTTGCTGTATAGCCCAGCATAGTCCTAAACTCACAATTCTCCTAACTTGGTCTCATAAAATGACAGGATTATGATCATGTACCTTCATGCCCAGCTCTGAAATAGTTTTTAAACTTAAAATACAAACAAACAAAACAATCCAGGGGATGGAGAGATGACTCAGCAGTTAAGAGCATTTACTTCTACCCTGAGGGCCTGAGTTCAGTTCCCATATCAAATGACTCATAACCAGATGTAACTCCAGAGAATCTGACCAGTTCTACGACACTGGAACTCATGGGCACATAGCCATGTGTATACACATGTAGACAGACATATCTATACATAATAAAACAAAGAAACAACTAAGCAAAAACCATGATCCAGCCAGGCACTGTGGCCCATGACTTTAATCCTAGCACTTGGGGGGCAGACATAGGTAGATTCCTAAGTTTGAAGCAGGCCTAGTGTACCTAGTGAGTTCTAGGCCATCCAGAATTACACAATGAACCGTGTCTTAAAAACAAAACAATAACAATAACAAAAATAAAACCATGACTCATAGGGCTGGAGACATAGTTCATTCAGTGTTTGCCTTGCAAACACAAAGACTTGATAAAATCCCCAAATCCAAATTTAAAAAAAAAAAAAAAAGAAATTGTCAGGCATGGTATCCCAGCACTGTCAGGGGAGGGGAGACAAGCAAATCCCTGGAGCTCGCTGACCAGCCTGCTTGATGAGCCCTAGGCACCTGTGTTGGCCTTTGACCTACACACATGCGTGTACACACGTGACCCACAGTAAGGAGGGTGAGTTTAACCACGATTCAGCAAATACATTCATGCTGTTGACGCTCTGTAACCACAGACGCTGCATTTACAGAGTCAACAAACTTCATATAAAAAATGCTAACGACCTGTCACCCTACGTATGAGCATACACACACAAAAACACATACATACAACACAAATAAAAAGAAAATAAATCATACATATCAGAACTAAAAATGTAAACGCGTTAGACTGGTTCTAGGGAGATGGCTTAGTGGGGAACAGTGTTTGCTTTGAGGACCTGAGTTCAAATCCCCAGCACCCACATAAAAAGCTGAGCATGGCCAGGCATGGTGGCGCACCCCTTTAATCCCAGTACCTGGGAGGCAGAGGCAGGAAGATCTCTGTGAGTTTGAAGCCAGCCTGGTGTACAAAACAAGTTCTAGGACAGCCAGGGCTACACAGAGAAACTCTGTCTCGAAAAACAAAACAAACAAAAACACAAAACAACAACAACAACAAAAAAGCTGAGCATGGATACACACGCCTTTAACCCCAGCACCACAGGAGCGAAGACAGGCAGATCCAGGAGTTCGATGGCTAACCAGCCTAGCTAAGATGGTGAGCTGACAGTTCTGTGAGACCCTGTCTCAAGTCACTAAGTCAGAAGCAATAGAGGAAGTCACTCATTATCTTCCTCTGGCATCTACATGCACACACATGGGTATACACACCCTCACACTCGTGTGCATGCACCTATGCAACGCACACACACACTGCAGAGCAGATAATGGGGAAAAGGAGCCTGGATATGAAATATGAACTGCTAGCTCAGATGCCAATGCTGGCAATCCTGTCACCGGTCAGTACCCATTTCCTGGACAGTCAGTCAGAATCCACCTCTGCTCACCCCTGACTCACAGCAGGCTTGCTGAAAGGCTATGCCTCCATATTGTCTTTATACACCTTACTTTATTCCCCAGAGCCCAGCCAGATGGGAGACCCCAGCAGGCAAGCCAGGGATCCCCTATCCCATCCCAGAGTTTGCAGCCAGCTTAGCGCAATTCATGCAACACTTTTACAGAACAGCTCCCTGGGCTGCCTGCTCCCCAGACAAAGACTGTAACATTAGCACCAGCTGGGCTCGGCTCTGGAGAGCTGGCCAGAAACCAAATGTCAAGGCGAAATGGAGACATCTGTCCTGGATCCCATTCCCACCTCCCGCCTCCCTCCTCCCTCTGGGGCTGCAGAGGGTGACCTGTAAGGGAACCCAGAGGTTACATGATGGTGACAAGTGGGTTTGGCACCCTTTCTCCCCCCAAAATGACCAAGGTGGGGCTTGGTGTCAGAGATGTCAGCATACAAAGGTGCCCTGAAGCCAAGACTTGAAAATTCTTGAGTCCTTCGGAGGCCGGGGACCTGAGTTCATCTTGAGACGCTGTCACTTGTCATGTGGTACGCCACCCCGACATTGCAGGGAGAACCTCAGCTTCCACATCCTTTCTCTCTTTCTCTCAGACCTTCTATTCAAAAGCCCCCAGGTGTAGGCAAACCAGCCACATGAGCCTACAGACTCATCACTGACAGTGGGAGCTTCCATGATCCCTTTGATGGGCAGCACTAGAAGCATTTAAGCATTCCGAGGACAGCACTAGAAGCCTGGGACCTCAGCTTTGGAAGAGAACTCAGACGCTACCTTGTCCCCATGAAGGTTCTCTCCCTCCACTTCTCCTCCCTCCCCCAGGTCCAGAAGTATTCTGATCCCTCTGCAGGAGCCTGTGGCCAACAGGAAACTGTTCCTCAGGTCACAGATGTTCCTCAGCTTCCTGGTACAGTTTTCACCTCTCACTCCCAAGACTGCTCTCAGCTAACTTCCCTTCTCCCATTAGAATACACCTTTGCACCTGTGTCTCTCCCGAACCTGAAGTCTGCTTTCTTAACTGTCCTCTCAAAGGGTAGGGAGGACGCTCTCCCCTCAGTTCATCCTGACCCCTCTCTAGGCCACTTCATGGTTGTTCAGAACTGCTGGCCTGTGCAAAAGACATCAAGCAAAGCCCTCCTTCTTTCTAGAGGCTTTGGACATGCTCCAGCACACTCCCCCATGCCCGGCCCAGGAAGCAAGACTTCCAGGGAAGGGTAGCCACAAAGATGAAAGTAACGGCCTCACCGGGTATCACCCTCCACTGCCCTGACAGCTAGTCACGGACAAGACGCTAGTGTTATCTGCAGGCAGACAAAGAACTGGTCCCCGCCCTACCCCAGTGTTGTTCCTAAGTTGTGAGTGCAGTGTCGAAGACAGAGAATCAGTGCCCACCATGCAGCGGGCATCTCTGAGCACCCTCTTTCTTGGACTACCAGTGCCTTTCGCTCACTCCCTTCTCTAAGGAGCTCCAAATTCTCCAGCCTACAGACCCAACAGTATCCCTGCCTTTGATGCCACTGTCTGGCCCATCGCTGGCCCTTAGGGACACTTTGCTTTCACCCCAGCTTGTCCCTGCAGGATAGAATATGCTCCTTCAGAGACACTGTGGGGCCAGCTACAAACGGCAACAGGATTCCTCGAACTGCCGAACAGGAAAACATGGGGACACCTGCTTGAGGGTTTTGCTGCCCGCCGTCTATCTCCCAGGAGACAGAATATAAGACAGTGACAGCTACTCCTGACTTTTATTAAAATATATAAGTCTCAAAGCACTAGAGGCCCCAATTGGCCTTTACATTAAAAAAAAAAAAATGTGCTTTTGTTAAAAATGACCTAAGCTTGGTTTAAATAATCAAAACTACATGGAGAAGTCCATAAAGCTCAGGTGACTTCAAGTGTCACCCACAGCCTGAAGCAGGGGTGACACTAGCTTACTACTACACGCTTTTTCCTCTTTATTGTATCTTCAGCTACCCCAGGCCATGGAGGAGGGGTTGGGAGTAAGTTTTAAGACTGTCCTAAAAGCGGACCAGGGGTGGGACCGCTGCCTCACGTCTGGTTTTAGACAGAGACACATGGACACTACAAATAGCACTCAAGCCCCTTCTGCTCTGTGTAACTGGAGAGCAGGCACATTCCGCGCAGGGCAAATGGGAAGCCTTGGGCTGCACATCCCGTGGCTTCCTGTGCTATTGGCTGGAGTGGGAAGGAAAGGTATAGAAGGGTCAGGCGCCCACCCTACATTGCCCCTTCCATAAAAGGAGCTGGCCTGCCCTTGTTCCAGGCCCTAAACACCTGTCAGGCGAGGGACGCTTTTGCTGTCAGCAAGACATCACTCACACAGATTAGGAGACAAGGAACCTCAGGGCCCAGGAATTACAGAGTAGGGGCAGCATACACATTTTCTCCCAAGGTTCCCTGGTACATATTATGCCCTGAAGATACTTGCTCGTGGAAAGTTCTGGAAGCACTCCTTTCCTGGATGAATAGTTTGAGAACACTCTCGGTGTGTGCTTTTTCTTCCAAAGGTTGTGCCTCGGTTGGACACCAGGCTTCTCTCAGCTCAGGCTGTCTGTTCCCAACCTGTCTTTTTGAGACACCTTCTGCATGGGTGGCTCCCAATGACTTTCAAGGGTACCACGTATCCGTTCAGTTGTTGCCGGCTAACCTAAGATGCTGACATTGGCTCCAACATCCTCAGGCAAGCGTCCCATGTAGCTTTTCTAGCCAGCTACTGTCCAAGAAACCAGAGATCTAAGTGCACTGCCTTCCCAGAAGGCCATGGGAAGCAAGCCCACCTCCACAGCCCTCTCTCCCTTGTACCTGAGAGATAATGCCATAGATGACTCATAAGGGGTGGTACCTTCCCAGGCTCAGAGTAAAGCTTCCCACACAGGCCCGCCTCGGACGGCCTTCCCTACTCTGCAGTCAGCTCAGAGGCCCCATCACATCCTGCTCCCCTCCCTCAGCCAGGAGCAGACTTGGGCCACAGGGAGGTAAGGCCAAGGTCTTATCCTTCTGTTTGCTTGGGGAGAGAAGGGAGCCAAAGCCTGGCCCAGCCACCACCATCCCCCCAGGTTGAGAATAGAAGAAACATCTGTGTGGAGTCTGGAGACTCCAAGCTCTCCCGTCCTGCTGGGTAAGCTCATCCTGGAGCAACTCCGGCCCTAACTGCCTAGGGAAGTCATGTCCCTCAGAACATAGGGCACAGGGCCACCATCACATTGCCCAAGACTGTTCCTCTCAACCCAGTTGGATCGTCGGTTATAGGTGACCAAGGTGGCCAGAGCATAAACTGGCACTGCTTAGCCCTCTAGGCTTCATGACAAAGAATTCTACAAGCCAAACCTAGCCTCTTTGACTCGGATGAGTTCGGGGGGGGGGGGTACGTAAGTGGGAACCCTGATCCCGCACATTCTTGTCTGATTTTTTGACAGCCGTCATTCCTGAGTTTCAAGCAGCTGGGCCTCTTCCTGTGAACCACCCCTCCCGACATCATGCCGCGACACTTGGCCCGAGTCCACCATCGTCTGGATCCAGTTGCATAACACGCTCGTCCAAGCTGTGTCTGCTATTAGGATGACGGCTAATCCCAAGCAGCCAAGAAAGGGAAGGCTTTGAAAAGTACACAAGGCGTTCCTCTGACCCCAGAGGGACCTAGAATCCCAATCAACACAACAGGCTTGGACTCCTAACCCCAAGCCTCAGGGTGGGGAGCCGCAAGCCAGAGCCCCCATTCTGCCCCAGGAAGGACAATGGCTATGGATTCAAACAGGCTTCCAATGCCAAGCATGGGTTATGAGACCCTTTGTCTCCATCCCTCGATCCAGGCTTAGGTCCTAGTGTGGAGGACCAGGACTGGGTGCTCAGGCAGGATGTAGAATAAAGATAGCAAGGAAATCCTGGGGTTGCACCTCCCCCCACGCCATTACTGAGGTCAAGTGAAGATGTGGAACCTGAGGGCACAATCAGGAGGAGCACAGTCCTCAGAGGCTGCAAGAGGAGGCACAAAGGCACATTCGATAGCAACTCTGGGGCTGGCCTTCCTTCTCTCTACTCTTCAGAAAGTGCCTGGAAGCCCTGAGTGCTTCTGTCTGTGTCCTGCTCTCTTCCTCAGGAGCTGTGATGTGCCACCCTGGGGTGATGCCCTGACCCTCTGACTAAGGTTAACTAACAAGAGGCCCTAGGGCAAGGACAGGAGGGGCAATGGAGTCAATGCATATATCTGGGCAGGCCCCTCCCTGCCAGGTCACAGTGAGCTGGCTGTATCCTCCAGTCCATGGTTTGGCTCCTCTCAGGCAGACTCGGCTCCAGCGACAGCAGGCCCCAGGCTTCTAGCACTCCCTCGATGCCTCCCCGGGAGTAATACAAAGAAGGCAGGGCCCAGGGTTTGGGTATGGCTTGTGTTTACCCACACTCGCTGAAACTGTGCCGAGGTACGGTCCTTAATATAACGGTACTGAGAGGCAGTGTGGCTATTGAGAAGGTGCTGCCCCACCAGCGGTGCCTGCCCCTTCTCACATTCCTTCCCATACCCTCAGAAAGAGTCTTGATAAGAAACACACCCCACACCCCACGACTACTGTTCTTCTTGGCCTTAACTTGACTGGATTTAGAATCAGCATGGAAGCACACCTCTGGGTGTGTCTGTGAGAATGTTTCCAGAGAGGTTTATTAATTGAGAAGAGAAGACCCATCCTGAATGGATGGTGGATGGCTTGTCTTATGGGCTGAGCCCTGTACCAAATGAAAAGGAGAATGTGCTGGAGCACCAGTCTGTCTGTCTGTCTGTCTGTCTGTCTGTCTGTCTGTCTGTCTGTCTCTATCTCTCTCTCTCTCTCTCTCTCTCTCTCTCTCCATCCATCTACCCTACCTCTGCTTCCTGCCTGTGGTACAGCATGACCAGCCACCTGATACTCTGTTGCCTTGCTCCCCTGAGTCACACACACACACACACACACACACACAAACACACCCTTTAAAACCTTCCTTCCTTGGTTGTTTTTACCAGATATTTTGTCATAGCAATAAATAATAATAAAAAAAAAAGCGATTCAAACACATCCCGCCCAGCTGGAATACACGCCCTGCCCAGCTGGAATACACACACCTGCGACCCATAGGGTCCTGACAACTCTCATGATCTGAGGGTTGCTTTTAGCCAAAAACCAGATCCCAAACGGGTTTTCCAAGCACATCCTGATCCCAGAACTGCGCTCCCCTCCCCCAGACCCTCTCCCTACAAGTGGGACATACAAGACAAATGTCATGGTTTGAATATGGCTTGACCCCACCCAGACACATGTTGAGGCCTGATCCCTGCTATGATAGTGTTGAAAGGTAGTGGGGCTCTTAAGAGTCACTTAGATCATCAGAAATCCACCCTGATGAAGGGATTAACCTGCTTCTCACAAGAGTGGGTGAGTTATCCCAAGAAGAGGTTGCTACAAAGCACCAAGGTCGGGGCCTGGAGAGATGGCTCAGCAGGTAAGAGCACTGACTGCTCTTCCAGAGGTCATGAGTTCAAATCCTGACAACCACAGGGTAGCTCACAACCATCCGTAATGAGATCTGATGCCCTCTTCTGGTGTGTCTGAAGATAGCTACAATGTACTCATCATATAAATAAAATAAATCTAAAAACAAAAACAAAAAGCAAAGCACCAAGGCCTCTTTGTCCCCCCCCTACTAGCTGACACAGGTGACACTTGGCCCTCAGCTTTCCATCATGAACACTTCATTCACATATCCTCATGAGAAACCAAGCGGACCCCAACACCCAGCTCCCGAATGTCCAGCCTACAGACACAGGAGCCAAAATCAACCTCTTTACGAATCACCTAACCTCTAATGTTCTGTTACAATATCAGAAAGCAAGCCTGAAGCCAGAAGTCATTCCACAGCCCATGCTGTGACAGTATTTAGGGAAACATAATCTACATTTAAAATACACCAGGCAATCCCAGCTTCCTGCTGAGGACCTTGACACCAGCCTGTGAGAGGATGTCCACAGTGCCCCCGCCCCACTGTTCCTTGGGCTCTGTCTATGGCTGCTTTCCCAGACTGCACAGCAATGGCTGAGCACCCGGCAAGGAGGTGGAAAGGAGGTGGGAAGAGCAGAAAGCTCCCTCACTGAGCCGTTTGTGTGTGACTCCGGGCACATCCTTCATCAGTCTTCCCATTCAGGCAAGAGAAAGACAGACTGGATGGCCTCAAGGTCCCTAAGTTCGCTGGAGAACTGTCTGTGTGTCCTGATCTCAACCCGGGTAGAAGTTGTATTCAGGGTCTAGGTTGGGAACAGTAGCCAGCGGGGACCTGCCATACTTACTCAGCCATGGTGAAGGCCAGTTCAAAGTTCTTCTGCCTTTGTGTGGGACTCAGGGCATTGTAGTCGAAGGCATCAGGGAAGAAGGAGTGCACCAGGGCACAGAAGGCCATGCCGTCACTCCAGCTGGAGGAGAAATTCTGCAGGTCCACATGCTGCAAGCAGAGAAAGTAGAGGTCGGCAGGAACCCCACTCCTGACACCTAATTCAACTCTCTGCGAGGATTCTCCAGCCCCAACCCGCTGAACAGTAAACCATGCCGGAGCTCACCTCTTAAGAATTTCTTTTCTTTTCTTTTTTTTTTTTTTTTTTTAAGATTTATTTATTATATGTAAGTACACTGTAGTTGTCTTCAGACAAACCAGAAGAGGGCGTCAGATCTCGTTAGAGATGGTTGTAAGCCACCATGTGGTTGCTGGGATTTGAACTTGGGACCAGTCAGTGCTCTTAACCACTGAACCATCTCACCAGCCCCTCGGGTAGAATTTCTTTTTTTTTTTTAAAGATTTATTTATTTATTATATTTATATATAATAAACAAATATTTATATATTATTTATATATTATATTTATTATTAATTATATTAATATTATTAACATTGATTATATATTAATATTAATATTATATATATTATATTTATTATTATATGTAAGTACACTGTAGCTGTCCTCAGGCCACCATGTGGTTGCTGGGATTTGAACTCCAGACCTTCGGAAGAGCAGTCGGGTGCTCTTACCCACTGAGCCATCTCACCAGCCCCTCGGGTAGGATTTCTAAGCATGTGTTGTGGATAGCTTGGATACCACTCAGAAGACCTAAGCTCCCTGTCCCCGCAGCCTAGCAAGACCTTGCCCTGCTAGCAAGTCAAGGGCAGGCACTATCCCTAGCTTGTCTCAGCCCACTCACCTGATAGCCCACAGTCTTGCTGCGGCACCACTCTAGCAGGATCTGTTTGATGCTGCTGGCACTGGCCACACCGAAACTCTGTGACCTCTTTAGTTTGGCCCTGGCCTCACCTTTGCCCCTGTGGAGAGAGGGCAAGCCTGCTGAGGGAGCCAATGAAGAGAATGTTCCTACACCTTCTGGTCAGTACGCAACCCACAGGCTACAGCTGTGGTCAGAGCACAGGATCACCCATCAGCCGTGCAGCCTCCTATCCACACCCAGCTTTCTAGCGCCCCTGTGAGTACTCCTACAGGAAGGAGAGATCACTGGGTAATCCTGAGACAGAAGACCTGGGTGGCATGGACCCCTACCCCTCTTCCTGAACACCCTTTCCATTCTTTCCATCCCACCCTCCTTCTTGGCTTCGGTAGTACCGAAGAGTAAGTTGTGGGGGCAGTGGGAGCTTCCTGGATCTGATTCTTTCACTAGAGCTGAATATCATCTCAGAAGCATAAGCAGTAACGTGCACTTAGCAGGCATCAATTCCATGCACTGACATAAATCTGCAAAGGAAGCTGTAATCTAAGGGTCTCGTCTCTTAATAGGGAGTGACTGGTGAGCCCCTGGGTCCCACTATGCCATTTCCTCAAGCAAGACCAGCCCCACGGCTGGGCCTCCCCTCTCAGACTCCCAGGTCATGCCCAGAAAAGGAAGAAGCAGTTATTCAGAGGCAAGGATGGCCTAGGAACACTGAGGGAGCAGAAGACTGGGGTCCCTGCAAATGGAGGGGAGCATCTCTCAGTAACCTGGCTCCACAGCCCTCTTCTCCCGACCAGGGGAACTCCTCAACCTCAGTCAGCTCTGTAAAACAGCCCTGACCTTGACCTCTGCCTGAGAGATCTGATCTTGGGAAACAGTCAGGGCCCAGCCTCGCTATGCTATGGCTGAATGACCATGGCCATGGTTGAGCCTGCTCTGGGATGGGAGCTCACTGGGCTAACTTAGGGGTGGAATATCCATCATACTTGCTCGCTGTATCCTGCTCCCACTTCTCGAACAGCGCCTTCCGAGCCTGGGCCCCTGAAGTACGAGGCAGCGTCTGCGACCTCACCAATTCCCTGCGACGCTCTCCCTGGCGAGGGGCCTGAGTCATAGCTGGAGACTGCGAGGATGGGGGTGACTGTGGTGGGGTCACCAGTGGAGGGCTGAGGAGAAAAAAATCATAACATCAGGAACACAGAACCAACGGGCCATCACTAGGCACTCCCCTGGATCCCCGTTGGAACGCCCACCCTGAGTGACAGTGAGGCAGACAGCTTACACCTATAGGGGGACCCCTAGACCTTGGAGGAGCAGTGGGGGAGCAAGTCCCACCTGCTCAGGTCCCAACTGGTTTTGCAGGTTTTCTGCACTGAGCTACAGTTTTGGTAGCATACCTGGCCAGTGCGCCCAACTAGGGAGGGAGAGTAGCCCCTCTCAAGGCACAACTAGCACCCCTTTATAAGTGTCAGCGCCTGGGAAGGGCAAGGAGTATTCCCAGAGCCTGACCAGGCCCCCTCCTCCACCACTTCTAGATAGGACCCTCTTTGTTCTCCCCCTGGAATAATCTGCCAGGAAGTCACAATTCCCCTTTTATTATTTAAAAAAAAAAAAAAAAAAAAATCCATCTTGCTACCCCTCCCCCATCCTCACATCTACTTAGTCAGCCAAAGTTAGCTTTTAACCCTGAGCCTCTCTGGGCACCTGCTCTTCCCATGGTAGCAAATACCTCACACAGAGGTTCCCCAGCCAGAATGGAAAACATAAAGTCAAATGTCATCCTGCCCACCTTCCCCCCAGAGAAGTTGAGACTCCCCCACTCCCCACACCACCCCATCCCTGGCCAACACACACAAGCCACCTTTTAATAGACTTGTTTTGAAGGTCAAAGAAGCCAAGCGGCAACCAAGCCTCCACATACCAACCTTGGTCACCTCCCTCCCCAGCTCCAACCCCGCCTGCCAGCCAGCCCAGCCGGCCGGCTCTAGTTCCACAGTGTCTCCCTAGACAGTCGGCCCAGAGAGATGCCTGCAGCTCATGTTCCAGGCAGAGCAGCCCTCAAAGCCACAGACTCACCTGTCCTTGCGTTTGCCAGCCGTCACTGCTCCATACCCAGAGCCAGACAAAGACCGAGTGAAAGAGGAACTTTTCTCTATAAGGCCAAGGAAAGACGGAAGCAACAGGCTTGGTTCTACTCAGCATCACTTTGTAGGCCAACAAGATCTAGGGCTCAGTAGGCACCATCTCAGGACAGTGACATCCAAGAAGTCCTTCCAACTGTCCCCTCCCTGCTCTTGAGGGCACAAAGCCCAGGGTCAACACTGTGTGACCAAGTACTGCCCCAAACCCTCGTTGGGAAGCCAGGATAGTGACAGCCCAAGTCATACACTAGAATAAGCCCAATAAAGACCTGTTAGTGCTGAGGGGACTGTATGAAATATACCAAGTAACCATTGTCTCAACCTGCCATGAACTCCCACTTAATGGCACCTCTGGAAAGGTCCCCTGGGTCAGGGAATATGGTGGGCTGGGGTCTGACCTGGGTGTCCTGAGTCTCCTGCCAACCCCCACCCAAGCCCTGTCCTCTCTCACCCACCCTGAGGTGGGGTCGGCCCCTACACCACCCCCTTGTCATACCAGTGGGACTGGGAGTCCAAGGGCTGATGGCCTCACTAGGGCTTGGGGTGAAGCCCCCCACAATGGCAGCAGATGTGGGTGACAGAGCTGAAGCGGAGGTCTCCCCAGAGAATTTCTCGGAGACTCGGGTGACAGCCGTGACGGGCTGGTGGGGCATCCGCAAGGAGAGGCTCACAGGGCGTCGCCTAGGGGACTCCTGGGCTGACGAGGTTTGGACCTCAGAGGATCCGTTGGCTGGACCTGTAACACGTGACGAACCAGGGTGCGTCAGCTATGGCAGCCACAGACGCCTCAGATTCCCCCCACCCTCCCCCATTCAGTCCAAGAGGACTCCCGCATCTCTGAGCATCGCTCCCAGCTCCTTCAGGAAGCCTTCTGACCACCTCAGCCTTCCTTAACCTCTATTACCATGTCTATCTTACTGTACCGCTCAGAGCTGATTCTCCTCAACGTCCCCTGTCACCAGTTTGGGCCACTCTCTACCCACTTCTATGAACGGACAATTGCACAGCCTCTGCTTGCTTTCTTCCAGAAACAGGGAAGATCGCTTCCTTGAACTCCCAGTTCTTTGTGTTTTATTTGTTTTGTTTTGTTTTTCTCAAGGCGGGGCCTTACCATGTACCTCTGGTTGTCCTGGAACTCACTATGTAGACCAGGCTGGCCTCCGAACTCACAGAGACCCGCCTGCCCCTGCCTCCTGAGTGCTGAGATTAAAGGCGTGCGCCACTGCACCAGGCTCTCTGCATCTTAAGAATTCTACTACACACTGAATGAGGATGCTGCCCCGCAATGTCTCTTCCTGGTGGAGTTCAGTCTCAAGCACCTGCCCCTAAAGCCAAGAGATGGCTGCCACAGATGCCTGGCTGAGGCCCCGAACCTCAGATCTACTCAGCAACCTCCCTTCTGCCATAGGCTCCTACCTGCATCCGGCTGGTGTCCGTTCTCCATGATGCATGAATTTGAAGCGCGTCTCACCTCAAGGTCACTGGCTTCATCGTGTTCCACGCTCTGTGGAGACACCAACACTACTGAACCCTGTCGGTGGGGGCCAGATGCCCACCCCAAAGCCCCATCAGCTGCCCACCCTAAAGATACTTCCCAAAATCTCTGCTCCTGGCAAAAATTTCACTCGTTTGGGGAAGAAAGGATCACATAGAAGACAGAATGGTCAGCAATGGTCCAGAGAAAACACATGTACCCACCTAACTCCAGGGACTCCCAAACCGGGAGAGGCTCAAGAAGGCTGAGGATAAAGATCAAGTTTGCAAGGTCTGAAGAGAACACACACACATACACACACACACACACACACACACACACACACACACACCAGATGATGCGTGGGAGGCTAGGTCCCTGTCCCCCACAGCTAGGAATGTCCACATGGAAGAAACAGATAGGGTGAGGTGCAAGGTCTTTTGGGGACAAAAAGGGATATGGAGCCAAGTCTCCCTGAGGCTTTTCTGTCAGACACAGCAACACAAGAGTTCCCTAGACATATAGTGTGTGCAGACTCCACACACCTTCCAGGGCTACAGTAGCTCTGGGGTACAGGTACAAACACCAAGAGGGGGTGTGTCAGGGGAAATCCTGGGATCTTGGCTGAGCTGCCAACCCACCAAGTGGCCTTGGTCATAGCTCACCTCCTCTGGATCTTAGATCAAGAGCAAGGGCAAGTTATGCAAATGGAATTTGGTCATCAAACATCAGGCCCATTTTATAGATGTTATCCTCAGGGCTCCAAGAAGGTACCCATTGCCTATGGAAGTGATTGGGGGAAGGGGAAGGCAGCCAGAACATGTAGCCAGAGGAGAATGAACCCTCCCCCTTCCCAGCAAAGGTGTGACGGGCTTAGAGTGACTATGCTGCTAAGGTTAGGACAATCAGCCTAGCAAAGGGAGACAAAGCTCTCCCTGACCTGGAGTTCTGCTAAAATTCCATGCTGGGTAGCTTGAGTGGTTCAAGTCCTCCTATAGCCAGGTCTGGAGGTACCTGTCCACCCATCCAATGTGAGAATTGTGCAAGCAGGTCCAGAGATGGTACTGGGTCAGCTTGTGATACCTCAGGCAGTCTGCCTCCCAGGGACAAAGAGTTCTCCGAGCAATGCACCCACATCAGGTCCTCAGTGTGCTAGGTACCCAATGACAGAAGCTATCCCCAGGAGAACACCTCGTGACAACAAGAGCAGAGAGGTGTAAAGGCCCCAGAATTATGATCCCACATGATACCGATACCGCAGCTCAAGCTGCCTGCCTGTCTGGAGCCTGCAGCACGATTTAGGAACACACTTCAGAAGCCAGCAAAGGTGACATTAAAGGAGACAGATCACAAGTCCACAGTCCCTGGAGGAGAACTAGGGAGGAATTATGGGTACAAAGATGTGAGAAGGCCAAGGGTGAGAGTTCTATGCTCTGAAGAAAAGGGAAGATGGCTGGCAAGAGTGAGCAGAGGTAGAGGGAGGGAGGGAGGGAAGGAGAGAGGGAGGGAGTGAGGGAGGATGCCAAACTTCCTCTAACCCTCACCTGAGTGACAAAGAAAGTCTGCTGAGGGATACTGGGGAGGGGTGGGCCAAGTTTTCAATTTGGGGAAGATGGTGTAAGAGGCACCGGGGACATCAGGTGGCATATCTGAGACCTAGTGTAAAACAACGAAAGAAACATGGATGGCCTCCACCACCTCCTGGGAGCCTTGCAGATAAGCACAGGGCATCTCAGGGAGCAGAGAAGGCTGTCAGCCAGGGAGGTGGGAAGAAACCCAGCAGGAGGCTGAGAGAGCCA
The DNA here is from genome assembly GCF_900095145.1 of Mus pahari. NCBI lineage: Eukaryota > Metazoa > Chordata > Mammalia > Rodentia > Muridae > Mus > Mus pahari. Next base: position 40,211,175 of record NC_034603.1, read on the forward strand.
GGGAAGGCAGCGTCTAAAGGGAGCCTGAGGTCAAGGAAAAGAAAGTCAAGATGAGAAAATGTGTCCTTTGTGTTTAGCCAAGGAGAGGTCACTGGTGATGGTGGCAGAAACTGGATCAGAGGTATGGAGGACAGGGCAGGGGACACGCTGGGGAGGGAATCTAAGCCTCTCATGCACACGCTCCTCCAACTGGCAAGTCCTGAGCATGTGAGGGAGGAGCCAGGGAAGGGGACCCCTGTTCTTCCAGTATGAAGAGGCAGGGCCACACCAACAGGCTTACAGACTCTGCTGGGGTGAAGCAACCATCTGTAGGGTCCGGTCCCGGGAAGGCAACAGAGGACAGAGCCCACAGCCCCTGGCATTTGGAAAGGAGACCCCCCCCTCAATTTCTGATAAGAGGGGAGACGGGAGAGGCAAGCCCACCCTCGGGATCCCAAGATATTTGATGCCTCTTGCACTCCAGAACTTGTGGGGAGGGGCTGAGCCTCTAGAAGCCTTAGTGTTAAGTCAGCAGCAGAAAGAGAACCAGCCTTTCCAGCTAGAAGCCCATCCTCCACTGTCACAGAGACCGAGCGGCCGCTCTGGGGTCTCTGTACCCCCCCTCCTACCCCTGACCCACCCCACTCTTGTCCAACAGGTTCCACAGGTCTAGACAAGGGCCTCAAAGGGCAAACTGATGGTGAAATCATTTTCCCAGGAATGCAAGTACCTACAAGGACACCACCACCCATAGACACCTGCCGCTGCACATTATAAGTCTCTACCCCCACCCACCCCACCTCCCNCCCCCCCCCCCCCCGACAGTACCCCAGGGGACCAGACACAAATAGCTCCTAGATCTCAGGATTGGTCAGATTCCTGATAAGGGGTCTCTACAAAGAGGAGGGTCAGGTATAGGGCCTGACCCAGGTTCCCCTGCCTCTGACTCCTTTTGGCCTGGAAAGGGGACTCTACCCCTAACCCTAATCACTAAACAGAGAGGGAACCGTGCCTGGTGTAGTATAAGGAGGTTCTCAAACTTAAAACAATGGCTGAAGACAGTGATCAAGTTAACAATTGAGGCCAGGGGTCTCTTCCTGCCACCCTGGGCTCTATCCACAAAGCACCTTGTCCCCGCAGAGGGTAACTCATAGCAAGTGTTATATCCCAGGGGATAAGCCCCACTGGACATAACTCAGCCAGATGGCAGGAAGGAAAAGGCATCAAACCTGAGATGAACACCCAGTGGGACCTTCACAGATGGCAAAGCCACAAAAGGAAAGGGCTGAGCCCAGCTGGGCTGGAGCAAGATCTTGTCCTAAGCCCTTTCCCACGCTAAGGATGCTGATCGGTTCCAGGTAGCCACTGTCTCGCTCTGTATGGCTGGGAGAGCCCACTCTGTGCTGGCACCAGTAGAGCCCCGGGGCTGGGTCCTGTTGAACGGGCCTCCTCCTCCCACAGTCTCCTGTCTCAGCTCTGTTTTAGAGAAAGGGTGGTGCCTTGTGAGGAAGCCGGGGTCTGGGAATTCAGAGGGGGAGGCAGGGGATGAGATAAATGTGGCTTTGGGGACTGAGAGATGAGACCCTCTTATTGGAAAGCTTTTTTTTTTTTTTTTTTTTTTTTTTTTTTTTTTGAGGGAAGGAACAGCATTGCCAGATTGATCCACACGGCCACAGGAGCTCACATGTGGACTCTGCACAACCCACACAGGGCAGAACCCCCTCCTTAGGATGGTTAAAATGGCTGGCCGGCCCATCTCCACTCACACCACAGCTTTTGAGTACTCCGATCCAAACTGTCTCCCCAAAGCATTAAGCCCCCTTATCACACTGGCTCTGGGAAAGGCAAGCAGATAAGGGGTGAGTCTGCTTTCTCTCACCACGGGGCCTCTGACACTCACTGGCTCTTGGCAGTTATTACCGAGGGACTGTATTGCTTTGACCGTGGGGAGCCAGAGGCTCTGGCTTAGCTGAGGAAGACAGCTCCAGGGAGCAATGCACTGCCAGCCTCCCTGGGCCCAGGTCTGACCTCAGGCTGCAGCTGGCCTCCCCTGGACCCCAGCCTCCTGCTTCCCTTCTCTCAGACAGACAACAGAGCAGTGGCTCTTTGGACGGTTTTGTTAACCGAATCAGCTGGGCACTAATTGCCTAGCCCGCTCACTGCACTGGGCCCAAAGGGGCCAGGACAATCTCCCTTGGTTTATTATTTTACTTTTAATTATGTGCATGGGGTGAGGTGCAGGTGCCTGCAGAGGACAGAGGGATTGGATCCCCCCCCCCTCCCTGAGCTAGAGTTACAGGCAATTGTGAGCAGCCTGGCCAGGGTGCTGGAAATGGAAGTCAGGTCCTTGGCATGAGCAGCATGCACTCTCAATCCCTGAGCAATCTCTCCACCTCTACACCACCCCCACCATCACCCCAGCCTCCTCCAGCCTTGGTTTAAATGCAGGGAAACTGAGGCCCAGCTGAGAGCAGCCGTCTCAAAGTATTTCCTGTCCGCTCTAAGCTAAGTGCTCGTCCCTCCCTCAAGCCTCCTGCAGAATTCTCCCTAGCTATTTCACCAGACTGACCTGGCTATCCTCGTCCTCTTCCAAGGCCTCTGAGACCATCTCCCCGCCTCCTAGGCACACGCTTTTAAAGTCTGTGTGTTCAAAAGTGAGTGAACCCCTTCCGAACATTTACAGACTGGGATCAACCCACCTATAGTCCCCATATAGGGGAGTGGTAATATAACTATCTCCACAAGATCTGGTTACAAACCAAGAGGGGCAGCCACCATTGGCTTGTAGTCACAGGGTGGGATCCTCAAGGCCCTTTGCCACAGACAAAGAATATGAGAAACCAGACAGTCCTCCTTCAAGCACCCATCTGGGACTCTGTCCATCCTCCTGGTTCCTAGACAGACAGTACTCACTACCACAAACTAGCTCAGAGCCTGTGTGGGTGTTCCTGTGAGGAATACATCTGGGGGTCAGGCAAGGGTAATTAATTAGCCTTAGGCCCTCTGGTCCAATTGGAGACAAGCCATCTCTTAAGAGAAGAGCTGAACCCATAAGTTCAGCTCCAGTTGCTACTTGTTGCCCCAGGACGTTTCTCTGGCCCTCAGACGACTGTGCAGCTCCTGAGCCTCTGTTCTCAGTCCCAAGAGGCTGGAGCATCCTTGCTGATTCTCTCCCATCAGTCTCCCCCAGCTTAGGTCCCTACGTCTGTTTCATGTCCAGCGAGCACCCTGTCAGCTGACTCCTGTCCCAGGGAGCTCACCTGATTCGTCCCTACTACCATCACAGTTAAGTTGCCTACAGGGCCTCATTCCTTAGAATTGAGACATTCCCTCTTAGAGGGGAGGGGAGGGATCATAAAACTCGGGAAACTCACTGAACACAGGGGGCTTGGAGACTCAGAAATTTCTGAGACTCGAGACTCGCCAGGTTCCTTCCCTGAGGTTAGATGAACAGTAAACAACGGATGGAGAGGGAAGACTGGTTGGTGAAGCGGATTGCCTGTGGTGCAGCTTTCAGGAGGCACCACCCTTGCTAGTGTGGGCTTTTGATGTTAGAGAGGCCTTTGAGTTACCCATGCTCCTGTAAATAACCCCAATAAACTAATTGGCTCACCGAGCCAGTCTTGGGGTACGGTCTTTGGAGTGAAGAGATGTTTGCTTCACATCCCCCAGGGAAGAATCACAAACTCACCTCCAGTCACTCTCAAACCCACCATCCATCCATCCCTGAGGAAGGGTAGGGACTAAGATCAAGGAGGACCCTGCTCCTCCCCACCAAGCTCTCCAACTCCTCTACCTGGTGAATAAGATCAAAGCCCCACTTTAAAAAAGTCACAGCTGGAGAAGCACGCACACACGCACACTCACACACACACTCACATCACACACACTCGTGCATGTGCATGCATACGCACAGCATACACACACACACACACACACACACACACACGCCTGCACGCACACCCACACACGCGCATGCCTGAATCCCCACGGGACTCAGATTGTTTTTCTTAAAACTTGAACAGCTGCCTCCACAAGTTACAAATAGACATTAAAACTTCAGCAGCAAATGATGACCCAGTATATTAGGCACATGTGACACTCCCAGGAGCAGTTTTAGACTACAGATGAGCAGACTCATAGGACAGAGTCAAGTGTTTCCATATTTCTAGACACTTCGAGTGGGACACTGGGACACCGAGAGTTCCGCCCCCATCCCCAAAGCCCAGTTCCTCTGCCTAACTTGGAGGGCCTTCACAACGCATGCCTCCCTTGTCCACCTGAAGGCTGCGCTCTGGCTCCTGAGCACTTTTGGTCACTCCGAGGCAGCATGCATTGTGCTGCCATTTGCAACAGACGCAGCATTCCCTCCTCAAATGCACAATGCTAAAGGAACAGAGTCTGGAACAAGGCATCTTTGCTCACTCTATTGCCACTGTTCAAGTCTGGGGTCACCTCCACCCAGGCTGAGACCTCCAGGGGCAAGGACTTATCTGATGTTCTCCTGCTGAGGCCCACAGAAGAGCTAAGGGCCTTGGGAATACATCAAGCAGGGCACAGGGGCAGTGTACTCAGACCCTGGCCCTTGAGATGCACCTCCCACCCCTCCCACTCCTCCACACACACACACACACACACACACACACACACACACACACACACACCAAGCAAATTCCGGGTCAGGATGGAAAATCCCACCTAAAAGTCACTCCACACACTATGGAAACATTCTAACCAGGCTCTGCCACTCCAGGAGGTCGCGACCAAGTGGTAAGACTGGTCCACACCAGCTTCTGCCCAGTCACTGACCCCAGAAATCTAGACACAGCTAAAGACCCGTTCCCCCCTCTCCGTTTCCAGTAAAGGGTCTGCCCTCTGCAACGTGAGTTCCCAAACAGTTACTGAGCAGTCTGGATCAGAGTGCGCGCGCGCGCGCGCGCGCGCACACACACACACACTCACATGGGCAACTCAATAGGGGTTAATCTACAACCGGAACGGTCAGGCCTCAGTGAAGCAGCAACACAGTGCGCGTGAACAAAAACGTTGTAGGGGGCAGGTAGAGGACGCTGACCATTCCAATTTGCAGGTGAGGACCCAGGCGACAGTGAACTATCAAAGGTTGAACCTTGGCGTCCAAACTCTTTTAAAAGTCATCGGGCAGATTGGAGAGGGCAGATCTCAGGCAAAACCACCCGGATCCAAAGAAAGAAGTGCAAAGCAGGTGCAGCAGGCCTACTAAAACAATGTTTCTCCTGTCCTTTCCAGCTCGGGAGAGCGAAGTGTAATCCCGGCTACCAAGTCCCAGCGGCAGGTGGAGGTATAGCTCTCTTACTAGAGGACGCTCGCCAGCGCACGCACTCGGAGCTGATGGGCGGCACCAACTTCCCAACCCTACACCCCAGGCAAGCTCCTAGTCGCTCACATCCCTCGCGCCGCACCCCCAGGCCTCACCGGGCTTCGACCGGACAGCGAAAAGGTAGCATGACTGGAGAAGCGTGCAGTGCCCAGGCGGGGGGCGCGGTCGGTAACTGTGGCCGCCGGAGGGGGACTGGGCGTGCCGGGTGCAGGGGACACACCAGTCGCCAAGCCCAGCGCCTCCACCTGGCGCGTCAAGCGTTCGAGCTGCGCCTGCAGCCGCTGGTTGTCCCGCTGCAGCTCGGCCACAGTGCGAGCCAAGGGGCCGGCCAGGCGCAGCGCCTCTGCCACGCGCCGCTCCACGCCGCGCTGCAGCCCCTGCATGTCCTCGTGCAGCGCACGCACCGCACCCTCCAGCGCCGCCTCGTAGCGGCCCAGCGCCTCGCGCACCGTGTGCGCCTCCTCGGCGTCGGGGGACGGTTCCATGGCCGAGCGGAGTACACCGATCGGACAGCGGGCAGAACGCGGGAGACGTTGAGAGATCTGTAGCACCTTGGGACGACTGGCGGGCCGCGGCTGTCTGAGCCCGAGGGGCGGCCGGAGGGGGCGGGAGCAGGGCGGGGCAGACCCCTAGAGTCCCAGGACTGGGCGCTGCGTGGGGAGGCGGGGCCGAGGAGGCGGGACTACCCGTTCCAGGACACCCCGCCCCTAGGGACTGGCCCAGTCGGTGCGGGATGCCTGGCCCCGGAGGCACTAGCGAAAAGTTCGCCTTCTCTGCTTTGCCGGGATGTAGATCCCTAGGGGAGTAAGGAGTCCCATACCCGCTTGGCCCAGGAAGTGGTGTGCGACCCGGGGAAAGATCTGGGAAGAAGATCCTCGAGAGGACATTACTCGAGGAACAACAACCAGGAGAGTTATATATTCCCTGTAGGTCCACTTTGGTTGGGACTCTCCCCCTGTTTAGGGAACCTCAGCAACTGCACACACACACACACACACACACACACACACCATAACCGCTCTGACTCACCTTTGTATGCATCTCCGGTCGCCACCGGTACCATCCAGTTAGCAAATACTCACTTGTGAGACTTTTTTAAAGAAAATATTTATTTGACTTTATGTGTATGAGTGTTTTGCCTGCTTGTCTGTATCTACACAGCATGTGTGGTGCCCACAAAAAAAAAAAAATCACAAAGTGGTGTCAGGATCCTCTAGAACTGGAGTTTCCAATAGTTGTGAGCCATCATGTGTGGGCTTGGAGCTGAGCTCTGGGGTTTCTCTGAGTGAAAAGCGCTCTAAACTGCTGATCTCTAAACTTCAGCCTCCCACCCCCCATCTGTGACACCTTTGCCTGAGATCAGGCAGAGTGATATAGATGGTAAAATGCCCCTCCTATCATCCCAGGCCTAGTGTGTGTGTGTGTGTGTGTGTGTGTGTGTGTGTGTGTGTGTGTGTGTGTGT
>NC_034603.1:40218093-40219838 GCF_900095145.1 Mus pahari
TGTGTGTGTGTGTGTGTGTGTGTGTTTTCCCCATCCGCGGCCAGTGAGAACTTCAGGATGACAAAGGCCTCTTTTCAGAATTCTAGGAGAAGCTGAGGATGAACAGGAAGGTTGGGGCCCAATTTCCAAAACCTTGCTATGAACATCTTTGGGCTCAAAAACTAAGATGTGCGCTGCTGCCCCCTCCTCCGCAAGCTCAGCCAAGAACCTCTATCCACTTGACAACCTTCAAACCTCTTTTTTTTCTCCAGCACTCCTCTTATCCCAGAGAGTCCCCTTTCTGAGCCTAGAAACCCCAAACACCACCAACGAAGGAAGGATGGAGGCAGTTGTTGCTTAGGATAACAATATGATAGATGTTGTAAAGATGTAAAATAAAAATAGAAACATCTCATTCTTTGTGCAAAAAGGCTTTCCTAACTCGCTTTCTCTGGTCCTGGGCTATGGAAAGTGGCTCAAAGCCTGGCAAGGCCTAGTGAGATGACCCGTAGGAACAGGCTCAAAGGCTTGTTCTCGGCATACTGTTCTGTTTCCAAGGATGTCTGGGAGCCCCCAGACCCTCCTAGACTGCCCTTTCCTTCCCCAGGAGCTGGGTTAGCCTCACAGATGCTAAGGGCTGATCCCCTCCCCCGGGTAGGGACAGGAAGGAACGTTGGGTTACCTAATCCAAGGCGCTTTCCAGCAATTATTTCATGGGAAAGTCAAGTGCCAAAAGGCGTGCATGTTGCATGTCTGTGTGTGTGTTCCCAGCAGCCGTCTGCACAGGGGGAGCCAAACCACTCCTTGCATTCTTTCTCCGGGTGGAATCTTTGATAGAGCCCTGGAGAGGGGCCACTTGGAGGGCTTATGTCCCAGACAGCACTGCCCACCCTACAGGTCTGAGCCCTGGAATCAGAGAAATCCAACCTTTCCTTTGCAGAACCCAGGGAAGCAGACGATGCCCGCGAGAAGGACCCAGACAGGTTAGTCCCTGACCTCCTGAGTAGGCCTCTGGGTGGCAGCATAGTATGGGGTTGGGGGGGGGGGTGTTGAGAGTAGAAAATGATCAGGGGTCCAGCCCTCTCTCTGACCATCCTGGAGAAAGTGGATAGCTGGGTCTCTAGAGTGGGGGTCCCAAGGAGTAGCAAGTCCAAAGATGTGGGGATCTGCTGAGGATCCAGACAAACTCTCCAACCTCAGCTAAGCTGTCTGGTACTTCCTGAGACATTATGAGAAGACCTAAGAGTAGCTTTCATGGGAGGGTGCAGCAGGCCTTCTTCTGAGGACAGAAGGTTAGCAAGAACAGGATTCAACCCATCCTCCAACTGCCCTCTCCCCCAAGTCTTGTCCCTCAGCAGTCAAATCATCTCTAAGTTAGAGATAAGCCTGGCACTGTGGTGAGGTGAAGAAGGTGAGGAGGAAGGGAAAAGCAGGAGTGAGGGAGACGGGCATCTTGAGCCTGGACAGAGGACCAACACCACCCTAACCCTGACTCCAACATAGATGGAGGGGGCAGTTCTGCTCCCAGCCCTGGGCTCCTCTCTCACCCTCCCCTGGACAGCTTCTGGCCTGTACCAGGCTGTGAGGGAGACCAAGGGCAGACCAACCAAGCTGAACTCCTCTGCATTCACCAGCCCTGATGTCAGAGCAAGCAGGGGGAGGCTGACCTCCCACGGAGCGTTCTGGCACCTGCCCTCCCTCCCGCTCCCCTCCTCAACCCCTCAGCACTCCCCCCTCCCTCCCTCCCTCCCTCCTTCCCTCCCTCC
>NC_034603.1:40220459-40224742 GCF_900095145.1 Mus pahari
AAAAAAAAAAAAAAAAAAAAGCACTGGAGGACAAGTTGTCTGGCAAGAGGGGACCCAGCAGGACTGTTGGATGGGTGATGGTGGGAGGTGAGAGGGGACAGAAAAGCAAGGGTGTTTTCCAAATTCTGGCCGTAAGGATATAGGAGCACCAGTCACTAAAATGAGTGAATTGTGAAGGCTCAATGTCACATTTAGACCCACATCAGGCTGGATCAAAGACTGTCATATATCTCACTGGTGTTCTCTCAAGCCCCACTGCTAGAGAAGACTCCAGCTAGAGGGCCATGGGCCAGGCTAGACCTGTATGTCCCACGGAACAGCTAACAGCCTGGTAAGCGGGCATCCCACCTGGGAGGTATATCAGTCAGCCGGATCCCACTCCTCACGGCCTCCAGCTATATATACCCAAAGCATAAAAGCAGTCAGCTTCAGGGCTCAGCCCATCACTCCTGGCAAATACACAACCCCACTCCTCCTGAATCCCCATATCCACCCTCTGTCGCTGGAACCCGTGACTTGTTATGTGATCCATACCGGTGGGATGGGGAGGTCGGGTTTCCATTTATCTTTTCCTGCCAGGCTGCTGGGTTCAGGAGCCAAGTGGAGTGAGATAAGGAGGGGGTAGAGATGTGGTTGGACTTAAGTAGCAGAGGCGTCAACATGGGAAAATCTTGGAGTCTCCAGGTCTTATCACCCTCGGGGGAACCCAGGAGAGAGAGAGAGAGAGAGAGAGAGAGAGAGAGAGAGAGAGAGAGAGAGAGAGAGAGAGACTCCTGTGTCTCTGCACGCACTCTTCTCCTCTTCTCCTCCACTCTACCTATCAAAGCCCTGGAGACCGAGGCTGGAACCTGGAATGCATAGACCTCTAGCGGATCGGGGAAAAGACCCTCCCACCCTAGCAAACCCCAATCCTTCTAAACACTGCGTCTCTTTCCTGACAAACACTCTACCACACACTAATGGGCATTTTTAATTTTTATTTTTAAGTGTGTGTGTGTGTGTGTGTGTGTGCGCGCGCGCGAACCCTGAGCCATCTCTTTTATACACACGTCTGCTCACATTTGCAGTGTGTGCACATTTGTAAAGATACATGTTTGTAGGAAGAATTTCTTTTCTATTTTCTTTTTGTCTTTCCTTTTGGGACAGGGTCTCATGTAGTCCAAGCTGGACTTAAATGCTCTACACAGCTGAAGAAAACCTTGAACTCCTGGTCTTTGCTTCCTAAGTGCTAGGATTACAAGCATGCTACACCATGCTCACCTTTGTAAGAGAGATTTGTTCATAGGTGGTCCAGATAGGCTGATGAATACACATATGTAGGTAGCTCTGCAGTACATATACCAGTATAAACATCAGATGTGAGGACACATGTGGCCCATATTGCCATGTGCTTGTATATGTATATGTGTGTATATATATATTTTTTACATTAATTACATGTTCTCATGTATCTCATTGGTTGAGCCTGAGTTTGCACATACATACCACATATCCTATTTCTGGCTGAGATCCAGAAGTCTCTCTGGAAGGCACAGTTTCTAAGTTCTATGAGATCTTCTTTAAAGAGATTCTAGTATATCAAACTCTGAAGGAAACCCTGGTTTGGGGAGGGTTGAGTAAGAATTGACTTCCTGGCCCTCCTGGACCAACACTGGGCTTCTCGCCCCAGAGGAGGAGGAATTTCCTATCGGTCTCTGCTGAGGCCCAGGTTACACTGAGGACAAACACCGCCCGTTTCATCCTGGAGCATAAGGATTGCAGTATTGTGTCACCCCACACACACCACACCCAACACACACACACCTACATACACACACACACACACACACACACACACACACACACACACATACAGAGGAAGGGGTTACACAGGGTGTGGAGACAGCTGCTTCCAGCCCAGATAAGGCTGTTGGGCTCACATTTTCCACTTCCAAGATCCTCCCCTTGGTCCCAGCTCCAAGCCCTGGCCCCCTGGCCTGGGGAGGCTCCTGTACTGCCTTTACCTCACTTCCTCACCCCAGCACCCTGAGAACACCAGAGAGAGCTAAGAGTGGAATCTGAGGTACAAAGATAGCAAGTCTCAGGCTCAGCCCTCAGCAAGCCGGAGGAGCACGCTCCTGCTCCAGGTCACCCTGAGCCTCTGAGGACTGGGAATGGAGTCTCTAGAACAGGCCAGGCCTAGCCTCAGTGGACCCACAGCTCATAGCTCTACTCCAGAGATGAGATGAGACTTGACCCTCTTCTTATACCAACAATCTCTGAGTATACATACGCACTGTCTATGTCTCAGCCAAAAGGCCCCCCAAAACCCAAGGGCCAAGTGGCCATTGGTTGAGATCAGACTGAGCCTCAAACTCTAGGCTCCAATTTTCTCCTCAGCCTTGTCCCACCCCTCCACAAAGAAGCCTGGTCCCTCTAGCCCTGCATTAGCCTGCCTCCCCTCCCCCTTCCCAAGGAAGGGGTGGGAGGGGGGGAGGGGTTATTTATAGGGCCTGGCTCAGTGGCCTCCAAGACAAGAGGAGCCAGGCTGCAGGGCTCCAGCTCACCGGGCCTTCCCTAGGGGCCCAGCAGGATGGCCAGTGTCTGCTTTCAGCCCAGCAAAAGGCCACGTCAGTCAGAATGGGTAGTGGGGGGTGGGGAAGCCAGAGCAGGGGGCTGGGCCTCAGCCTGGCAGGGTCCTTAGGAGCCCTTTATAGAGGGCAGATGTGCTTGGGAGCGTTTGGGGGGCTCAGTGGAGCTGAAGTGGGGGATTAGGAAGAAAACCCTTAGAGGATGCAGACCCCTCCTCAGGAAAGCCTAGAAATGCCACCATACAGTCCGCCACCTCCCCCACCAGCCATATAAAGACCCCTCCCCCTGGTCAACGCTCCTTTCTGGTTACAGGGGCCTTAGGAAGCCATTTAAGGCTCTTTCCAACCAACCCCAAGAGCCCCTCTCTCAGCTGCCCACGTAAAACTGCCATAGTTCTTCTGCATGTCAAGATGCGTGACAAATTGCTGTCCGTCTCCCAGGGCCCCAGAGCCCCATGTCACCGTACCCTCAGTATTCTTCTGACTCCCCACTCCTTGTGTTTCTCTCTAGCAGTCTGTTCCCCACCTCACTTGTCCAATCCCCATCAGCCAGTGATGGCTGGATGAGCGGATGAAGGAAGGGAGTGGATGAGGCAAAGAGTAATGCAAGGAAACTGCCCTGCTAGCCCCCTAACCCATGGCAACAGCTTGGTGTCCCACGAGTGGAAAGGTAACAGGGGCAGCCCAGGCCAGGTCTTGGTGACACGACTAGGCCTTGGGCAGCAGCCAGATCGGTCACTCTCATTCTTTCCAGATCAAAGTTCCCCCAGGGAACTGCCCGGAACCTGACACTGGCATGGGGGTGGGGGTGGGGAGAGGGGGGAGAGCAGCTGGCCCCTACACAGGGGAGGGCAGAGAGAGCCTGGGCACCTGTCCTCTGCCTCAGGGATATCAGCAGGAACATTTATGTTCTCAGTCAACCCAGCACCCGAAAAGGAGCTACACGGTGGGTATGAGATCCTCAACTGAACCAGACTCCAAGTCCCCAACACAGGGGCTCAGGGCTGCACCCGAGCCCTCTTGTGTGAGCCTTGATACCTCCCAGCCAAGTGTGCCAGCAATTTTACTACTAAGTCACCCTCTAGGTTCCTTTCTGTGTTGTTGTTGGTCGTGGTTTTGGTTTTGATTAAGGGCTTTATTGGAGAGGAGCGGTGGCTTCCGTGACGCATCCAGACTAGGCAAATAGTCTACCTCAGAACTACACCCAGCACATGAGTGTGTTTCTCTCAGGAAGGAGCTCTGTGCACACTCCCCCTCTTTCCAGTCCTGGCACCCTTGTGTGTGCAGTGCAAGGATTTTTTTTCCTCACATAGTAATGTACAAGACAGGATAGAGAGGACAGAACCCAGAGCCCCCATTACATCCTCAGGTAGACAGATAGGATGCAGGCAAAGCTGGGGGTAGGGGGCAGGAGCTAGTGAATAGGTTCCCTGATTCTGCGCGCGCGCGCACACACACACACACACACACACACACACACACCCTTCATCAATTCTGTCCTGGCTGTAGAACAACACCTCTCAGTCAGAGCCTGATTCCTTCCTGTTAGTTCCTGTTTTGGTTTGGGGTTTTTCTGGTTTGGTTTGGTTTGGTTTGGTTTGGTTTTTCGAGACAGAGTTTCTCTGTGTAGCCCTGGCTGTCCTGGAACTCACTCTGTAGACCAGGCTGGCCTCGAACTCAGAAATCTGCCTGCTTCTGCCTCCCGAGTGCTGG
>NC_034603.1:40225407-40241682 GCF_900095145.1 Mus pahari
AAAAAAAAAAAAAAGAATGAAAAGGTAGGAAACAGCTTAAGTACAGCAGAGAGCAGCAGAGGGACTCTCAGTCCCAGCAGAGAGCATTGGCTAGTAAAGGAAAACTTTCAGTGGGGGTGAAGAAACACACAGCAAGATACACAGAAAAGGAGGAAAGACCCTGGGAGGAGGGGCAGGGACAGTGCCTAGACAGGATAAGGAAAAGGAAGAAACAAACAAGAAGAGCAGGAACAACATCATAAAATAATTTGAGAGGCTATATTCAGATGTATTTTATTACTTTATTGTTGTTCCATTTCATGGCCAGCCATTTTTATTAATCTGTCACTATGTTCAACACACATGATATTTCATTATGGAAAAATAGGACATAGAGGCTGGGGAGATGGCTCAGCGTGGGTAAAGAACTTACCACGCAAACTCGAGGACCTGCGTTTGGATCTGTAGCATCCGTGAAGAGCCGACAGAGACAGGCAGATCCTGGGGTTTGGCTGGCCAGCCAAGCTAGCCAAAATGATCTAAAAAAAATAACGGGGAGTGAGAGAAAACCCAGTGCCGACCTCTAGCTTATACTCACGCATGCACACATTCAGGACACGCAAAGAAAAAGAAAAGAAGAGAGCATAGTCCAGGTGTGGTAGATCATACGCTAACACTTGGGAGACTGAGGAAGGATGGATGCCAGGAGTTCAAGGCCGCTTTGTGCTATGTGTTGAGACCCAATCGCAGCCAGTCTAGAATTCAGCAAGATCCTCTGTGGTTTTAAGCACCCACTGACCACTCCCATTACAGATAAAAGGGGACTTCATATGCATATGAAATGGGGACAAGGTGTAACTCAACAGTACAACTTTCCTAAAGTGCCTGAAGCCAGGATCTAGCCCCCTGCACCACCAAAAGCAAAGTCCCGTTGCCTAGGGCTAAGCCTGACCCTAGACAACAAGTCCAAACAGACTTGGGGTGAGTAGTTGTAATGACAAAATGACCTCAGCTCTGGGATTGTCAGATGCTGAATCACATGTAGAAAAGTCACATTGATTCTGGTCAAAGATGACTGAAGCCACCTCCTGCTACAACACATGGACGTGGGAGTGTAAGAATTAAGAATGACACGTATGTGATCCAGAGAGGGACACATTTGCACTCATATGCATATAAATAAACAGACCATGGAATGAATGAATGAACGAATACAATAAAGTCTGTAAAGGGCTGATAGGAAGGCTAAGGCAGGTAAAGATGCTCGCCACCAAGCCTGATACAATTCAATCCCCAGGGGCCAGGGAGGAAGGAGAAAACCAAATTCCACAAGTTGTCCTCCAACTTTTGCACACATCAATGGCATGTGTCTAACCACATACATACACACACACACACACACACACACACACACACAGACACATGAACGTGATCGTTTCAATAATAATAATAATAAAGAGGTTTCTGTTTTGTTTTTGGTTTTTGTTTGTTTTTCAGACAGTCTTGCTATACAGCCCAGATTAACCAGACTTGAAGCAATCCTCCTGTGTCTACTTCCCAAGTGGTGGGATCAAGGACGGTTGCTACCACTCCTGGCAAGAGATTTCTTAAAAGAGGCAGAAGCTTTCACAGGATAGACAGTGAAAGACAGGCAACCCCAAGGGCTGGGCCTAGAACAAGGCTGAAAACACAGGGTGTGGGCTGTGGTACGAACGGGGAAGCAGGCCTGAGGCCTGGGCCTGCCTAGCACTGGGACCCGTGCTGTCACTTGGGGAACATAAAAACCAGAGTAGCCCTCAAACTCACCACAAAAACTAAGCCACGTGCCTGTGGTTGGATCCTCAGCTACAGCACCAACCTCATTGGACTGTCTCAGAATTGAGTCACTCACAGGAGGTGGAGGCCACAGTAGACACTGAGGAAACCCTAGTCTGGAGTCCAGCCCAACAGAGGCCAAGCCAAGGCCTCTCTCAGACAGCCTTGAGTTTTATGCACTTTATAGATAACTTGAAAATGAGGAACCGGGGCTATCGAAATGACTCTGCAGGTAATGGGGATTGCTGTCAAGATCTATGATCTGAGTTCAATTCCCAGGACCCACAAGTGGAAGGTGAGAACTGACTGTCCCAATTTGTCTTCTGACCTCCTCAGGTGCATTGTGATAGGACACATCTATACATGTGGTCACACACACACACACACACACACACACACACACACATACACACACATATGCACACACAAATCAACTGAAAGTTTAGCTTACTTTTTAGTTTTTTAATTAAAAAAAAAAAAAAGTCCAAGAGCTAAAGAGAGCTCAGCAGTTAAGCCCAGGAACTGGAGAGATGGTTTAGCAGATAAGAGCACTGGTTGCTCTTCCAAAGGACCCTGGTTCAATTCCCAGCACCTGCATGGTGGTCCACAATTGTCTGTAACTCAAATTCCTCTTCTAGCTTCCTTTGGTACCAGGGAAGTGTGTGATACACAGACATACATGCACACAAAACATCCAATCACATTTTAAGAAAAAAATTTAAAATGCTGCATGCCTTTAATCCTAGTACTCAGGAGGCAGAGGCAGATGGATCTCTGTGAGTTCAAAACTAGCCTGGTCAACACAGTGAGTTCCGGGACAGCCAGTGATCCTAACAACTGAACCACTTCTCCAACCCCCAAAAAGTGTTTTAAAAGGAAAGACAGGCTTGCAGCTGTGTACATGGTTTTCCCTTGGATTTATTTTGTTGTTTGTTCGTTTGTTGAGACAGGCAGATCCTAGGGTTTTGATAGCTGGTTAAGCAAAGACCCTGTCTAAAAAATAATAGTGCTAGGAAGCACTCAGTGCTGATCTCTAGCTTACATTCACACACACACACACACACACACACACACACACACACACACACTGCACAAATTTTTTTTTAAAAAAAAAAAAAAAGGGAAAAAGAAAAACAGAAAAGTAGAACATAGTCCAGGTGTGGTAGCTCATAAGAGGCAGAGAGGCCAGCAGATCTCCAGGTTGGAGGCTAACCTGGTCTACCATGAAGCAAGTTCCAGGATAGCCAGGACTACACAGAGAAAACCTGTCTCAACAACAAACAACAACAACAGCAGCAGCAGCAACAACAACAAGAAGAATCCACTCCTGTTTCACATTTTAGTGAAACTTAAGAACAGAAAGGGATGAGGGGGCATTGAAATCACAGTGCCAGAGGCAGGGGACGGAGCTACCTAAAGTTAAAAGGCAAAACTCTAGCATTAGAGTCTTCATCAGCAATAGTGGAAGCAAAAAGAAAAAAGGAAACTATAGATAAAGGAAAATAAACTCACACTTAGAGTTGTATACACAACTGTACGTTTCAAGAGCAAATGACAGATTAAAAACGTTCTTGATCATCAGTGAGAAGAGAAGAATCTAGAAGGAAGCAATAGTAATGGAGTACATCCTCCAAACATGGAGAGACTCAATACCTGCCAGCTGTGATGACTGATTTTGGGTTTTTGTCTGCTGGGGGAAGTGTGGGGGTGGAGAGAGGGTTGGCAAGACAGTCCAGGTCCCTGTGTAACAGATGCTGAGTCCTAACTCACATTGTCTCAGCCTTACCTCTGACTTCAGCCAAGATTCTAGGAGAACACGCTCTCCCCTTTCTGCTCCAGGATTTCTGGTAAGGCCTTGATGGAGGGATGTGACCACTCCAGTGCCCCACTGAAGGGCATCAGTAACATTTGTGGTGTTGTGGCTGGCTGACTCAGAATAAAAATATTCCCAGCATTCACCCATTGTTGCATCAGTGGCTTTCTTATTTAAACCCGAGTAATATTCCACACAGTTAATCTATTATCAATCAGTGGGCGTTTAGGTCACACCTAACCTTTGGCTGTTGTAAAAGCATCACTGTAACCGTGGGCGTGTTTGAATGTATTGATTAAGTTAGTCGCCAATCATTCACAGAACCCTACTGTCTTCTAGGGACTATGGCAAGATCTGGAAAAACAGCAACAAACAAAAGAAATACCTTGGCTTCAAGGAGCTTGTATTCCATTTCGGACAGGCCGTGTTCGCACAAGTTGTCTGATTGCAGGTGCCAGGTAGTGGCATGCCAAGATGGCATCAGGGTCTGCGGTTCATAGTGACAGAAGAGGTGAGGCCTGCTTTATCCAGGGTGGCCTAAGAAGGAATGTCCGTGGACAGACGTAACTGGAAGAAACAGCGGAAGGGACGGAGAGTTTATTTTGGCTCACAGTTTCGTGGGATCGTGGTCCTCCACGGCAGAGAAGGCGTGCCTGTGTTCACATAGCAAAGGGTACATGGGTTGACCACGGGAGCTCTGACCTTCAAAGGCCTACCCCAATAAGCTATGTCTGCCAGGTAGAACCCACCTTCTAATGGGTCCTCAGCCTCCAAAAACAGTACCATCAGCTGGGGAACAATTGTTCAAAACATGATTCTGTTGGGGACATTTCACATTCAAAGCATACAGCACAGGAAGGACATTTTCGTACTTCCCAAGTGTTCTGTCACATTGAGACCTCTGCCTGGCCAGATATATGCACTACACAGACAAGGTTTCCGATGGTCTCTACTACCTCTAGTCCCAGAGCGAAGGAAAGGTGTAGTTATCCAGCCCCTCTCACCTCCCACACTGCGGACTGTAGAGTCAGGGAGAGCCCATCAGACAACCACTGCAGGTCTAAGCAGTTGTAACTCACACAGCTAGAATGGATGTGGGGTCGGCTGCCTCAGGAGTCTAGCAGAGAGGGTCTCATATTCTCAGAGGGATTGTGGCTTTGTCAACGGGCTAGCCTTGTTTCCCCTTTTCCCATCCACCTCGTCAATACCCAGTGCCCTAGATTCCAGGTCCTCCAGTGATACAGGAGATACGATCACACTGTGAACCCCAAGACTGTGTGAAGAAAAACCTGTTTCTAGTTGTGATGTAGCTCAGCTGTAGCACACACCCTTAATTCAAGAGTGTTCTGGGTTTTTTGTTTGTTTGTTTGTTTGTTTGTTTGAGTCAGGGTTTCTCTGTATAGCCCTGGCTATCCTGGAACTCACTTTGTAGACCAGGCTGACCTCGAACTCAGAAATCCGCCTGCCTCTGCCTCCCGAGTTCTGTTTATTGTAAGCAAGATTAAGTAACATCAACCTTAGGCCAAGAGGCCAAGTTGACATCGAGAGAACATAGAAAAAAAAAAAAAAAAAAAAAAACCAGAGAGAGTAAAAGGAAGACAGGAGGATGGATAGAGAGGTGCACAGGAAGTAGGTGGGAGGGACATTCAGTTTGAGGGGTCCTGAGACAGCATGGAGAGGAGAGCTTCCTGTTGACACATTGGCTGAGGAGGGAGATCAGCTGGGTGCTTTCTCTGCCTCTCTGAGTTAGCAGGCTTTTACCCCAGCAGCTGGCTCCTGAGTCTTTATTGGCAGTTCTTCCTAGTCCTGCCCATGCTCTCAGCAGGACTTCTCAGCTCTTTCTCCACCCCTCCTTCCTTCCTTCTCACAAGACAATGACATCATGAATTAGCTTTCTTCTACACAAGAAGAAACATAGAACAGAGGTGACCGGGGACATAACAGGCAGGAGAGATTTATTATTTGATGCTTACAGAACTCATTGTTCTGGTCTCCAATTTCTGTCTCAAAAACCTAGTAAGTGACTTCCATGTCTGGTATTGAAGAAATAACTGCCTTAGAAATCTTCCACCTGAAAGAAATTAGAAATCTAGAACAATTGCTAATGATGAAGAGAAACAGAAAAGGAAAGAAATGTGGAGAAAATATACACGCCATGGCTTTAGACATTAAACAACAGGTCGCCCAGATCCCCGAGAAGAGAGAAATTATTTGTGTGAGATCCTAGCTCCTAGCCTCAGAGCTTCAAGGAATGTCTGGTCACAATACAATGAGGAAGATACCAAACAGAGCGCTTCACTGAGCTGCGGAGGGAAAGACTGGAGTTCCAAATGGAAAGCAATTTGTAAAACCTTTGTACTGAGAAAATACAAGCATCGTTTAAAAAAAAGAAAAGCAAAAAAGCTCCAGATGTCTAGATGTCTACAGAAGAGTTGCTGCAGGGCTAACCAAGTACTGATGCTCTCCTGTGTGAGAACAAAATACCCAAGGCCAGGGAAAGGGTTGTCACAAAGTAGTAGGCCAGAAAATGTCTGGAATTCACACAAGACTAGAAATAGTCTAATGATAAGCTCTTGTCACCCATCAATCACTGGATTGAGTCCTCAGAAAGATCACACATTAATAGCAGAATTAATTAATCTCAAAATAAAGCCTTCCTACCATAATGAAGCTTCAAAGGAAGTCTGAATGGATCAAGAGCGCTCACAAATGTTTTACAACATGCCAGAATGAAATCCAACCCTCTACAAAGGAATAAATCAAAATATAGCACTCAGCGACATAAAATTTACAACATCTAGTACCCATTTAAAAATCACTAGGTAGAGCCGGGTGTGGTGGTGCACACCTTTGATCTCAGCACTTGGGAGGCAGAGGCAGGCGGATTTCTGAGTTCGAGGCCAGCCTGGTCTATAAAGTGAGTTCCAGGACAGCCAGGGCTACACAGAGAAACCCTGCCTCGAAAAANNAAAAAAAAAAAAAAAAAAAAATCACCAGGTAGGTTAACCTGGTAATTAACCAAAAACTGATGCTCTCATGTGTGAGAACAAAATACCCAAGGCCAGGAAAAGGGTTGTCACAGTTGGTAGAATACTCCCTTAGTCTGCACAAAACCCTGGGTTATGGGCTGGAGAGACAGAGAACAGGTAAGAGTCCTGGTTGCTCTCACAGAAGACCCAGATTCAATTCCCTCCATCCAGCTACAGGCGGCTCATGACCATCTCTGCCTTCAGTTCCAGGCGATCTGATGCCTACTTCTGGACTCTCTCTTTTTTTTTTTTTTTTTTTTTTAGATTTATTTATTATATGTAAATACACTATAGTTATCTTCAGACACTCCAGAAGAGGGCGTCAGATCTTGTTACAGATGGTTATGAACCACCGTGTGGTTGCTGGGATTTGAACTCCGGACCTTCAGAAGAGCAGTCGGGTGCTCTTACCCACTGAGCCATCTCACCAGCCCTACTTCTGGCCTCTCTTAGGCATTAGGTACATACACGGTGCGCAGACATGCCTGCAGGCAAAAGCACACATACACACTAAGTAAACTTTAAAGCCATTTTAATTTAATCTCCATTCATCAACTGAGTGTAGGGGCACATGTCTGTAAACCCAGAAAATGGAAGGAAAAGGATTAGAAATTCAAGGTCATGTCCGGCTACACTGTGAGTCTGATACCATCCTGGGATGAAGAAGACCCTGGAGAGATGGCTCAGTGGTTAAGAGCACTGTCTGCTCTTCCAGAAGTCCTGAGTTCAATTTTCAGTAATCATATGATGACTCTCTATAATGGGATCTGATGCCCTCTTCTGGCCTGAAGGTATACATGCAGATAGAGCACTCATACATAAAATAAATAAAAAAAAATTTAACAACAAACAAAAAACCCAATAAACAACAACAACAAAAACCCAAAGACAAAATTATTTAAAAAAAAAAATGGGGAGAGGGGGCTGGTGAGATGGCTCAGTGGTTAAGAGCACCAACTGCTCTTCTGAGGTTCCTGAGTTCAAATCTCAGCAACCACATGGTGGCTCACAACCATCTGTAATAAGATCTGACGCCCTCTTCTGGTGCGTCTGAAGACAGCGACAGTTACTTAGATCTAATAATAAATAAATCTTTAAAAAAAAAGAAATGGGGAGAGGGAGGCTGGAGAGATGGCTCAGCAGTTAAGAGCACTGACTACTCTAGAGGTCCTGAGTTCAATTCCCAGCAACCACATGGTGGCTCACAGCCATCTGTCATGGGATCCAAGGCCCTCTTCTAGTGTGTCTGAAGACAGCTGACAGCGTATTCATATACATTAAATAAATAAATAAATAAAAGAGAAGAAAAGAAGACTCTGTCTCCAAAAGGAAGGAAGGAGAGGAGAGGAAGGAACCAAACCACACAGAGAAATTCACTCCTTACCTGAAAAAATACAATTATTACTCTGAAGAGATGGCGCAGCAGTTAAGAGTACTTGCAGAGGGCCTGACTTCAGACCCCAGAACCCACAAACAGCTCACAAACGCCTGTAACTCCGGGTTCAGCAGATCCAATGCCCTCTTCTGTCTGCTGTGGGTACCTACAGACACGTGCATACACATATATAGACACAAGCATAAATAAAATTAAATAAAACACATTTTTAAAAACAGGTTTCAAGTCAACCAGAGCTACCACCAGGACCCTGTTTCATTAAAAACAAACAAAACCCCCAGGAACAAGCGTATCTCTGTACTGTTCCCCCACCATTACTGCCTATAATATACAGCAAACACAGCATATCGTCACCCCCACCCTCACTGTCTATAATATACAGCAAACACAGCACATCGTCACCCCCACCCTCACTGTCTATAATATACAGCAAACACAACATATCGATTACTGAAACAAGTCTTAAAAAGTGGATAGCTTTGGTCTTCTCACACATTTCTTTTTCAAAAACATCTGGGAGTGGATTTTAGAATTAGCTTTTAAGAATGACAGTGTACAAGATGATGACCATTTATCAATGACAGTCTACAAGATGACCATTTATCAATGACAGTCTACAAGATGACCATTTATCAATGACAGTCTACAAGATGACCATTTATCCATGACAGTCTACAAGATGACCATTTATCCATGACAGTCTACAAGATGACCATTTATCAATGACAGTCTACAAGATGACCATTTATCAAGATGATGATTCTCTACTGACAATATTGAGTTTCCAGGTCCATGAACATGGTATGTCTCTCTGTTCATTTAGATCTTTTATTTATTTATCTTCAACACTACCCAGGTTTGACGCTAGGGCCTCATTCACGATAGGTCAGCAGTCTATTATTATATCTCCTTAACTGTAGCTCTTTTTAAAATGTATCTCAATTTCTTAAAGATTATACTAATTGGAAGAAACCAGATATACACAAGTACACACTGTATGATATATGACTTTTATAATATTTAAGCCCTCAAAATATGATTCCTATAAATGTATAGGGATAGAAATAAGATCAGCAGTTTCCTTTTTTTTTGAGACAAGAGTTTCTCTGAGTAGCCCTGTCTGTCCTGGAACTCACTCTGTAGACCAGGCTGGCCTCAAACTCAGAAATCTGCCTGCCTCTGCCTCCCAAGTGCTGGGATTAAAGGCGTGTGCCACCATGCCTGGCTAGATCAGCAGTTTCTGAAGGTTAGAAATATTAATAAAAAGCAAGCAAAAGAGTATGAGTGACTTTGTGGTCGTTGAAAATGGCTGTGGAATTGATTGATGGTTACACAGATGAACACCGAATTTTACATTATGCAAAGTAAACTTCAATAAATTTAATTTTAAAAAACCCAGGTCGTGGCACACACCTTTAACACCAGCACTAGGGGAGGGGCAGAAGCAGTCAGATCTCTGTGAGTTTGAGGATCAACCTGGTCTACAGAATGAGTTCCAAAGACTACGTGGTGAGACTATCTGAAAACAAACAAACAAACAAACAAAACCTCCAATGTGTAAAAGACTTGTTAACTAGGAACTGTTTTGATAATAAAGTGATTGAAAACTAGCGCCTCTAAAATCTGTCAGGGAGTGGAAAAGTGACTGTATCCTATAAAACAAATGAGAGCCAGACTCAAGGACAAGAATAAAGCCCTAATAAAGTTTTCCCAAGAGCGCCACCTGGAGGCAAAGTAGGCCCTTACAGCAGCCACTCAACACCCAGAGGCTCCTGCATACCAAACCCATGGGACTTACAAAGCAGGAGAAGCCACTGTGCAGCTCATGCGGGGGCTTGAGGGCTTGGGGGCTTGGGGGCTTGGGGGCTTGGGGGCTTGGGGGCTTGGGGGCTTGGGGACTTGGGGGCTTGGGGGCTTGGGGGCTTGGGGGCTTGGGCTTCGTAGTTCCTTCCCCCTCCAGCCAGTTTCAGCTTGGGGGGAAACAAACACCACCAAGTAGGGAGTGAAAAGAACCCAAGAACAAATACATAAATTCCATTTCTGTTTCTCTGTCTCTGTCTCTCTGTCTCTCTCTGTCCCTCTGTCTCTGTCTCTCTGTCTCTCTGTCTCTCTCTCTTTCTCTCTCCCCACCCCCTACACACACATTTTCCATTACCTGCTACCTACTCAAACAGAACAAGGAGTTGCAAGAAATAATTTTTTTAACTCTGAGTAATCTCGAGTTTGAGTAAATTCAGGAAATTTATTGGCTTGTTTTTAAATTATTATTATTATTNGTGTGTGTGTGTATGCTTCCCCCCCCCCACACACACACGTTTCTTGTGGTAAATATACACAGCACAAAATGTACTGTTCTAACCACACAACAGTTCTAGAGAGGCCAGGGCGCTGCTGCCCTTGAATTCTTTGTCCTCTTCACCCAGACGTGCAAATCCCCCTTCTGGTCCCTCTCTTTTCCCTTTCTGGATGGCGGCCCCTAAGTACTTTCTCTAGGTTGCCTTCGGAAGGCACTTCCTCTTGACAGGTAGGTCCAAGCTCCACCCAAACCAAGCCTCACTGTGTGCCACTGCCATCTTGTGGCTGATTTTCATATGATTGCACCTCCCAATTTCTAGATATTTCTCCCCTCACCAGGATAAAAGAGAAATAATAACCCCCTGTAGAAAGGTCTTGTTGCTGTCAGGGAGGAGACCATAGAGGAAGCAGCCCAAACCCAACAAACATTTACTTCCATATTCCAGATCTAAAAGTAAGAAGATTTAAGCCAGGCATGGCAGTGCACAGCTGTGAACTCAGCACTTAGAAGGCTGAGGCAAGAGGATCACAGGTTCTAGGCCAGCCTATGCTACCACAGTGAGATCCTTCCTCAAAAGAATAGAGGACTTGACAGATGGCTCCGTGGTTAAAAAACAAAAACCCATACTCCTCTTAAAGAAGACCTGAGTTCAGTCACCGATAACTCCAAGTGTAGGACAATCTGATTCCTCCACAAGCACCTGTCTGTACTTAGATGTGAAAACACACAGAGAGGCATATGCACATACACATAAAACAGAATAGTAAAAACAAATCTTAAATAAATAAATACTTAGATAAGAAGGCTCGGTGTATACCTGGAGAGCTAAGTATGATCCCCAGAACCTGAGTAAACACGAAAGAACAGATCTGATCAAAATTGCCTCTGACTCCCCCACATGCTGTGACGTGCACCTCCCACAAATACATTCCGTGTGCATGTGTGCACAGTAATAAATAAATAAGCTAAAAAGAAAAGAAAAGGCTGGTGCCCCAAAGGCAACTTGGAAGCCTACCCCACCCCTACCCCAGTCCAATCCCCTCCCCTCTACTGCCCTCGACAGGGTTTCTCTGTGTTATCCATGGCTGTCCTGAAACTCACTCTGTAGGCCAGGCTGGCCTGGAAGTCACAGGGACCCGCCTACCTCTGTCTCCCGGTGCTGGGATCAAAGGTGTGCACCACCACAGTTGGCTATTTAGAGAGTTTTGAGACAAGATCTTACTATGCAGCCTAGACTGTTGGTGAACCCACAGCCTCCCTCATTCAGTCTCCGGAGTGTTGGAATGGCAGGCTTGTCCTAAACAGGGAAAGGAGTTTTCTGTTTTGTTTTTATTGTCCAGTGCTCAGGATGGAATGCTGGGCCTTGTGCTATGCAAGGAGGTAGAGCTCCGGGATTGCTTTTGTCTTGTTGCTTGGTTTTATTTTGCTTTGTTTGAGACCATGTTTTAGACAGCACAGGCTGACCTTGAACTCCTGATGCTTTTGTCTCCACCTCAGTACAGGAATTATATGCCTATGCGTGACTTCCCAAACTTGATTCTCTTTCTTGCTCTCTTTCTTTCCTTTTCTTTCTTTCTTTCTTTTTCTTTCTTTCTTTCTTTCTTTCTTTCTTTCTTTCTTTCTTTCTTTCTTTCTTTCTTTCTCTTTCTCTCTCTCTCTCTTTCTCTCTTTCCTTCCTTCCCTCCTTCCTCCTTTTTCTTTCTTTCTTTCTTTCTTTCTTTCTTTCTTTCTTTCTTTCTTTCCTTTTCTTCTTTCCTTTTTCCCTTCCTTCCTTCCTTCTTTCTTTCTCTCTTTCTGTCTTTCTTGCTATTGATCATTTGTTTGTTTGTTTTCTGTTGTTTTTATTTTTGAGAGAGAGTTTCTCTGTGTAGCCCTGGCCATCTTGGAATTTACTCTGTAGATCAGGTCAGCCTTGAACTCAGAAATCCACCTGCTTCTGCCTCCTGGGTGCTGGAATTAAAGGCATGGGCCACCACGCCCAGCTTTCTTTTTTCTTTTTCTTTTTAATGATGTGTATCTGTGTATTTGGGTACATGCATATATATGGGTTCAAGAGGGTGGATGCATGTGTCCTCAGAGGCTCAAAGAGAAGAGAAGAGAAGAGAAGAGAAGAGAAGAGAAGAGAAGAGAAGAGAAGAGAAGAGAAGAGGAGAGAAGAGGGTGCTTGCCAGGAGCTTCTGAGTGCTCCAATTGCAAGTATGTGGGACTGTGCCCAGCATATTCTCTCTCTCTCTCTCTCTCTCTCTCTCTCTCTCTCTCTCTCTCTCTCTCTCTCTTTTGTTTTTTCGAGACAGGGTTTCTCTGTATAGCTCTGGCTATCCTGGAACTCACTTTGTAGACCAGGCTGGCCTCGAACTCAGAAATCCGCCTGCCTCTGCCTCCTGAGTGCTGGGATTAAAGGCGTGAGCCACCACCACGCCCGACTTTAAAAGAAAATTGTAATGTATATCAGTATTTTGCCTGCATGTATGTATGTGTACCATATGCAGTGCATGCCTGTGCCCACTGAGGCCAGGAGAAGGCACCAGATTCCCTGGAAATGAGTTATGGACAGTGGTGAGTAACCATTTAGGTGCTGGATATTGCACCCGTATTACCAAGAGCACCAAGTGCTCTTAACTGCTAAGCCATCGCTCCGGCCCCTGTACCTACTTTTTTTTTTAAAAAAAAAAAATAACGTATGCTTAGTCAGGCGTAGAGTTGCAAGCCTTTAATCCCAGCACTCTAGAAACAGATGCAGTTGGATCTCTGTGTACATATCAGCCTGGTCTACAGAGTAAGTTACAGGACAGCCAAAGTTACACAGAGAAACCCTGTATTGGGGAAAAAATTCTTTATTATTGCCAGGCATGGTGTTTTACCTTTAGTCCCAGCACTTGGGAAGCAGAGGCCATCTGGAAATCTCTGAGTTTGAGGCCAGCCTCGTCTACAGAGCAAGTTCCAGGACAGCCAGAGTTACCCTGTCTACAAAAACAAAACAAGACAAAACAAAAAAACAAAAATAATTACTTTTGTTGATAAGATATATATAAATGTGATATTATATAATGTTTTGGATATACATGTGCATTATACAATGTTTAAATGAGGGTAAAAATCTTTCTCTCCACAAACATTCTTTGCCATGAAAACATTCAAATCCTTCTAGTTTTGAAATGAAGTCGTGCACACCTGTAATCCTAGCACTGAAGATGCGGCAGGAGGATATCAAGCTAGAGAGCAGGCTGAGCCCATAGAGAGACTGTCTAAAAATAAAATAGATGATTCACACATACGTAATTAGTAGTATAGTACACGGTTGTTACCTACAGTTATCCTGCTGTGCGGTCGCACACTGGAGCTTTTGGGTCCTTTTTAGCTATAAACACATCACCTACTGACCAACTATTCTATACTATTCTCAACTTCTATGAGATATGGCGGATGATGTTAGTGTAGAAAATGAGGTTTTCATAAAACACAAAGTACATGAAGAAAAACATACATAGATGTGCCACTTGATTCGTGTTCACAGTGGGCACTCTTCCAAGGTGACAATGTGACAGGTCAGAAGCTGTCGGGGTCAGCACGCAGAGCCAGCACATGCCTATGAGCCCAGCACTAAGAAAGCAGAGAGGCAGGTGGGTCTGTGTTCAAGACTGGCGTGTTCTATAGAGTGAATTTTAGGATAGACAGGGCTACTATAGAGAAACTCTGTCTCAAAAAAACAAAAAAGAAGAAAGAAATCACTGTAACAAATACAAATGTCTGTCTAATAGGAAAGTCCGGGCCCCTTCTCTAAAGGACCTGACTTCATATGACATTTTCATATTAACTTTTCATTTATCATTCACATTTTGATATTAAACTTTTAATTGAGCCAGGTATGGTGATGCTTGCCTATAATCCCAGAACTGAGGTGGTGAAGGTAGGAGAATTAGAAGTTCAAGGCCATACTCCTCCCTCAGCTATGTGAGGAGTCTGCGGGCAGCCCGGGCTACATAAAACCCTGTCTCAAAACAAACAAGCAAAGGGCCACTGAGATGGCTCAGTGGATAGAGGTGTTCACTGTCAAGCCTGACCACGCTTGGTCCCCTGGATCCGGATGATAGGAGAAAACCAACGGCCACAAGCTGTCCTCTGATTTCCACATGCATGTTGTGACACTCATGTGCGACACACCACACATACGAACACACACAAAAGAAAGAAATGTAATAAAAAAATTAAAGGCAGGCATAGTGGCACACACCTTTAATCCCAGGACTCAGAAGACAAAGGCAGACAGATTTCTGAGTTTAAGGCCAATGATTTAGTATACATAGTGAGACCCTGTCTCAAACAAACAAAAACTCAAAAAGATCTTTTAGTTTTATTAATAAACAGTAGTAGTACTTAAAAAAAAAAAAAAAAAGATAAGACAGCTAGGTGTGGTGGCCCACGTCTTTAATGCCATCAGTAGGAGGCAGAGGCGGGCAGATTTCTGTAAGTTCAAGGCCAGTCTGGTCTACAGAGTGAGTTCCAGGACAGCAAGCACTATCTATAGATCTATAGAGAGACCCGGCTCAAAAAAGAAAGAAAGAGAGGGAGAGAGAGAGAGAGAGAGAGAGAGAGAGACAGGAAAGGAAAGGAAAGGAAAGGAAAGGAAAGGAAAGGAAAGGAAAGGAAAGGAAAGGAAAGGAAAGGAAAGGAAAGAAGGAAAGAAAAGAAGGAAAGAAAAGAAGGAAAGAAGGAAAGAGAAAAGAAAGGTAGGAGCCAAAGGTAAACAGGACTTCTCTGGCTTCTCCCCAGATGCCCTGTCTCGTCTGCACGCCAGCTGCTGCGTTCTGACTCTAACCGCTAACCTAGTTCTGAGCCTTGCTTAAGACACACAATGGGTGCCGTTTCCTGCCTGGCCTCTTTCACTCCCCATGTTCCCTCTGATTCATGTACAATATTACACATAATTGTCTCTTGTTCATTCTTTCTGCTGCAGATACCCCAGTGCCTGAATCATGGCTTGCACGGTTTCTCCTGACAATGGTGTTAGCGTAGTTTCCAATGTGGGACTGTTGCAAATAGCACTGCTTTGCCCAGGAACAGGTCCTTGATGTGAATTCCAAGGAGAAGGCTGAACAGTTTTCTTGACTGTTTCCCCACAGAGGTCTCTGATGCCACTTTCTGGCCAAAAGCCACATGACACATCCGGGGTGGCCACCCAAGCTGTTCTTCAGATCTCCTGGTAGCCCAAGATTGAACCATGACCCTCCCTGAAAGCCACACCCCTGACAATATAACCTGGTTGGTGGTGCTAAGCCACACCCAGGATACCCTTTGCAACCATAGTTCTAATTCATGTCCATGGTCCCTAGAGACCTGAGTAGCTTCGGGATCTCAAAGGTAAAGAGAGGCTCCACCCATTGCTATATCTATTGCTATAGTGTTAGGCTCCTCCTAGACCTGTATAAATTGTGACTCCTGTATGGCAGCGGCTCGGGGAACCTTTATGAGAGCCCCGAGTCCTAATGAGGCGGGCTCATAGCAGCCTCCCCAGCCCCGCCCTGCCCAGACCTGTTCTCTGTTTCACCACCTCCATTCCCCAAGGCCACCCAGCACCAGCCACAACCTGCTCGCTTGCCTATCTGGAAGTCTCAACTGTCGGGGCTCTCAGCAAAGATCTAGGGCAGCACGGGCCATGGATGCCACCACAGGGCCTGTGCACTACCAAAAGCTACAACTCTGGGAGCCTGGCATGGAGGAGGAGGAGGAGGAGGAAGAAGAGGAAGAGATAGCAGAGCCACTGGTCCTCTCCCTTAGGAGACTCCAAAATACCCCCTGGTGAGTCACCAAGGGCCTGGGGGCCCCCATAACTCAGGCTGGACGGCTGGCAAGGTCCTCTCTCTGGAACCCCTAAGCTGGGTCAGGCAATCTCACACTTGGCTGAACCCCAGGGACTTTCTAGATGAGTTTGGGGGGGGGGGGGGGGGGG
>NC_034603.1:40241776-40273671 GCF_900095145.1 Mus pahari
GGGGGGGGGGGGGAGGGGAGCTCTAGGCTGCAGACCCAACTTGGGACTGAGCCAGTCAGTCAGAGGAAGGTCTGTGTGTCTTAAGAGAAGACATCTGTATCAAACTGGTCCCTATCCTGCCCCAGCTTTCCCAGCCTCACCCCAGCTCCATGCCAGAGCACCTGCTAGACGGGTTGGGACTTGGCTACACCTAGATGAACCCTGTTCCTCAACCTCCTCTTCTCATGTGCCAAGCCCCTTCCAGATCTCCCTCTGACTGACTGGCCCCTGCCTCCTCCAGCTCTTCTGTTAGACACTCTCTCCAAGCCAGCCTCAGTTTCTCCAACTTTTTCCTACCTCTGTGTCTTTGCCAATGGAGCGCCCTGGGCACCTTCTCTCTCTCTCTCTCTCTCTCTCTCTCTCTCTCTCTCTCTCTTTCTCTCTCTCACCAATTTATACTCTTGCAAAATCAAACCTTTGGGGGAAACATTCCTTGGGTCTTCTTGGGATTCCTGGGTGCCCCTTTACCCCATCCCTGGCTCAGGACTCCCCTTTCTGCAGGAACGAGGTTGGTGGGTTGCCAGGAGCCTGGGCCCGCCTGCTGGCAGGCTTGTTGCTGCTGGCTGTTAGCAGCTCCCTGGCTCTGAGGCAGCTGCACAGTAGGGACAGCCCAAAAGGAAACTTGGGCTCTGTGGCCCCTCCAGCCAGCAGACACTCCCATCACCCTGGTGTGTACCACCACAGCGCCATTATCAGCCCTGCAGGTCAGTGTTTGGGAAGGGGTTAGGGGTCAGTGGTCCAGGGCACCTCCCCATCACACACAGACCTTTCCTTACTGCAGCCACATGTTCCCAACTGGGTCAAGAGTTGCTTGTCGCTGGGGGCAATGTCGTGGATGCTGGAGTTGGAGCAGCTTTGTGTCTGACGGTGGTACATCCGCATGCAACAGGGTTAGGTCAGTGCGATCTGTGGGCCCTGAACCTCAGAGCTTCTAACCTGGGGCCTAGTTAGTGACCTGGAACCCATTCGGGCAGTCAATGGCCATTACCTCAAGACTAGCTAGTGAGCAGGACATGGGATCTGAGCACCAGGCCTAGTCTTGAGTAACCTTTGACCCTGGTCAGCAACTCTTGATTTCAGGCTTGGTCAGTGACCTCTATTGCAAGCAAGTTAGTGATTCTCTACCTGGGACCACCGGAGGATGCTGGCCCCAATTCTGGCCAGTGCCTCTGATCCCCGTGTAATCTCTGTCTCCCAACAGGTGCCACATTCTGGGGTCTCTTCTACAACAGCTCCTCGGGAAACTCAACTGCCCTGACAGCAGGCCCAACCCAACTCCTGGCCCCCGGCCTGGGGCTGCCCACGGGTCTGCCTGCCCTGCATTTGCTTCATGCCCACTTCGGCCGCCTGCCCTGGCCACACCTGCTGGCCAAGCCTGCCATGCTGGCAGAAAAGGGTTTTGAGATAGATGCACCCCTGGCAAGCGCACTAGCGGTCCAGGGCACAAAGGGGCTCTGTCCACTGTTTTGCCATACCAATGGAACCCCACTGGGCCTTGGGGCTCGGGCCACCAACCCCAACCTGGCAGCTGTATTGCGCAGCGCAGCCCTGGCCTCCAGCCCAGATCTCGCTGGAAAGGCCTTGCTGAACCTGCTGGTGAGAGACCTGGGGTTAGAGTTACCCTCTGCTCAGCCCATGCCTTCCTTAGAGCCTGCGCTGCAGCTTCTTCTGCCTCAGGGGGTCCTGTTCACGACTCCTGGTCCCTCAGCAGGCCCAGAACTTGTGGAACTGCTGGAGTCTACTCTTCACTCCAGGACACCCAGCTCTGCTCCCTGCCCATCATTCCTGCAAACTGCTGAAACCCCTGTGAGCAGTGCCCTGGCCACCGTGGACAGCAACGGCTCCATGCTCCTCCTCATCTCCTCGATCAACAGCTCCTTTGGTTCTGGACATCTGTCCCCAAGTACTGGTGTTCTGCTCAGCAACCTGGAAGCCAGCCCTGCACCTAGTGCCTGGGCCTGTCCACTCATCCTCCGTAGCAGCCTGGATGACACAGAAGCCGATATGTTGGGGCTGGTGGCTTCAGGGATCCCCAGAGGGGCCAAAGCCATGACTTGTTCCCTGCTCAATCGTCTGGCAACGCCCCAAATCCCACAGCAGCCCCAGCATCAAAGACCCACAGAGAGCCCTGGCATATGTGGCCAAGGGGCCCTACTGCAGGCAGTAGTCCATGCAGAACACGCCCATGTCTCCAGTGTCCCCAGTGGCTGCTGCCCCTTTCAGGGGTACTAACAGAGGGGCAGAGGTGTCTGGAACTTGAGAACCAGACAGGGAAGGCCTAGCAGCAATGAATGTATGAAGAGAATATGTATGTGAGATGTTTGCGGCTCCATCAACCCTCCATCCTAATCTGTTACCTGGTTCTGGCTCTGGCATCCAGGGCTGGTCCAACCACATTTGCTGGTACCCACACTGATGGAATTTCTGGCTTTTCTATCAAATAAAGACCTAGAAGGTGATGAAAAAGAGTCTGAGTGCAACTCAGCTTTGGGAAAGTCCAGTGGAAGGTCACCAGCCCTTACCGAGTCTTTGGGCAGGGTGGGCAGCTCCATCTTCCACTGGACCATTCCCTGATGATCTTTATCAATTGGACTGGAAGCTAATAAAGTTCAACTCTCCCAGGGACAAAGTGACATCTCTGCTCTTTGGCTAACTCTCCTGTTAACCTTTGCAGCACAGATGATGAACGCCAGACACAGGGGGAGGAGCCTGGGTCTGTCTCTTTCGGCTTCCCCTGCTCCAGCCACCTTCTGCTTTCTGGGGTTCCATCTGCGCAAGGTAAATCTCTTGGTATCACGTGTAGAAAAGATGGCAGAGCAGAGAAGGGTTGGGGAAATGAGTAGGAGGTGCCCTTGGGTACAGAAGGGCTGGAACTGGGTTGCTCCTTCCCTGCCCTGAGATCTCTTGGATACAACCCTTTAGAAATAGTTCCTCAGGCCAAGGGCAAGGGCACCCAGTCACACTTCCCCTACCCGGCAAAGAGAAAGGCAATTCTGATTTAAGGTTTTGAGGGTTTAATTTTTTTTTTTTTAAATTAAAACGATGCTTTTAGCTGGGCAGTGGTGGCACAAGCCTTTAATCCCAGCACTTGGGAGGCAGAGGCAGGAGGATTTCTGAGTTCAAGGCCAGCCTGGTCTACAGAGTGAGTTCCAGGACAGCCAGGGCTACACAGAGAAACCCTGTCTCGAAAAACCAAAAAAAAAAAAAAAAAAAAGATGCTTTTATCTTATGTGTGTGTGTGTGTGTGTGTGTGTGTGTGTGTGTGTGTGTGTGTGAACTACATGTATGTATATGTACCACATGTATCTTCTGTATGAGGTCAGAAGAGGGCTTTGGATCTTTGGATCCCCTGTAACTGGGGTTACAGATGTGAGCTGCTATATGGGTGCTGGGAACTGAGCCTTGATCCTCCACAATAGTAGTAAGTGCTTTTTTGTTGTTTGTTTTTGTTTCTTTTTTTGAGACAGGGTTTCTCTGTGTAGCCCTGGCTGTCCTGGAAGTCACTCTGTAGACCAGGCTGGCCTCGAACTCAGAGATCTGCTTGCCTCTGCCTCCCAAGTGCTGGGATTAAAGGCGTGTGCCACCACCACCTGACTTAGTAAGCGCTTTTCACTAACACGCCATATCCCTTGTCTCTATAATTTTGTTTTTTGTTTGTTTGTTTTTCAAGACAAGGTTTTTCTGTGTAGCCCTGGCTGTCCTGGAACTCACTTTGTAGACCAGGCTGGCCTTGAACTCAGAAATCTGCCTGTCTCTGCCTCCCAAGTGCTGGGATTAAAGGTGTGCACCAGCACTACCCGGCTATAATTTTGTTTTTTAAGGCAGAGTCTCCCTGTGTAATCCAGTCTGGCCCGGGCATTAGGATTACAGGATTACCAACACACTCAGCTAAT
This sequence comes from Mus pahari, assembly GCF_900095145.1. NCBI lineage: Eukaryota > Metazoa > Chordata > Mammalia > Rodentia > Muridae > Mus > Mus pahari. The sequence goes on from NC_034603.1 coordinate 40,245,709, forward strand.
TGTTTTGTTTTGTTGGCCTGGGGATCAAATTTAGAGCATTGATGTGCTTGGCTGGTGTTCTACTACCATACCATATCCCCAAACCCAAGCTAGCAACCCTCTTGATTGTACCATCTCCACTTCTCTCTCAAACAAAACATCCCTAGGCACAATGATTCCACCATCTATTCAACTATTTTAGCGTTTAGCCTAGTGTCCTTTCTAACAAACATCTCCTTTGACCCAGGTCATCACCCACCTCGACCAGCTCTAGATTGGCCAAGGCCTTACTCCAGCATAATACACTGCCTCTGTACTTACAGCCACAGGCTGTGCCTGCTCTCAGCCAACAGTTGACCTTTTAAAAATGTAAATCAGATGTAAATCCTCCCCTGCACTCTCTGAAGAAATTGTGAACTCTTGAACCTGGCCCTGGGTTCTATATAACCTTGCTTTCCGGCACCTGCGCCCTCCTCCTCTTCTTACTGATCTCATTCCCTTAAGAGATGAATGGCCTTTGTAGAAGAAATGTCCTTGGCCTGTTCTTTCGCCTGCTCTTAGATTTTTGCCCCGGGGGACAATAGAGCTCATCTTGTCCTTCAGTTGTCAGCTCACATGTCAGTCTTGTCATGGTCTCTTAAATAGTATCTTAGAATCTGTTGAATTTTCCCTTTAATTTTTAACAGGCGATGTTTTCAAATATTTTAACATTTAAAAGGCTCCCTCTGCTCCCTCCATTCCTTATTTTCCTCATAACTATCGTTTAAAATGTATTTGGCTACTCGTTCATCAACCATCTCTTCCCACTAGGAATAAAGTCCACAGAAGCCGTGGCGGCTTTGTTCGGATGCACACAGTAGAAGCGGAATAGCTGCTGCACCGATGTCTCGGATTGGATCGCGAGCAGACCCGGGTCTGGGAAGAGATCATACTACGGCTTTTTCCTGGATTTGTTTGCACCGCCGGTCGTCAGCAACTCCTCCAGGTTAAAGGAGGAGACCGAAGCAGCAGTTTCTGAACACACTTGTGTGTGAGCAGAACACTCTGCTCCGCCCACTGCCACAGGGGAAAGGCGAGGCCGTACGCGAGCCACGCCCAACCTGCTAGGCCCCGCCCCTAACCGGACGTCCCAGTGCGCAGGCGCCGAGACCTGACCTGGAAGTGACTGTCTTCCGAGCCCACGTGTTTGGCTCAGCATGGCGGAGATGAAGAGCCCCACGAAAGCTGAGCCTGCGTCTCCCGCAGAAGCGGCGCAAGACGACCGCCGCAACCTGTTGGAGCACAGCCGCGAGTTCTTGGACTTCTTCTGGGACATCGCGAAGCCGGATCAGGAAACGCGGCTCCGGGCCACGGAGAAGTTGTTGGACTACTTGCGCACAAGGCCGAGTGTATGATGGAGGGGCCCAGGCCCATCGTGGCTCTGGATGCAAGGAGGGAGGGGTGGGCCCTTCAGATCCCTGTTGAACACGAGGGATGTTCTTGGTTCCGTAGGATTCGGAGATGAAATATGCCCTGAAGCGCCTAATCACTGGGCTTGGGGTGGGCCGAGAAGCTGCTAGGCCCTGCTACAGCCTGGCGCTGGCACAGGTGAGGCGGTGTATCTGGCAAGGGCACAATCTCGCTGGGCAAAGGTGGCGTCTAAGGGTAGGGGGCACCGCGAATGCTGGGTAAGAGAAATCCGAGATGCTTCAGAGGGGATGCGGGCATCCTTACATGGGTGGGAGGAAGTGCAGAAACATCGCCTATGTAGAACAAAGTCCTGGCAGGTGGGAGAGTTGAACACGTCTTCTTTCCGATACACGTTTATCAGCTACACGTGTATTAGCTACAGTTACTGGAAGTGGTGAGCACTGAGGTTGGCTTCTGCAAGGTTGGGGAGCCGCCTCCAAGTTATGAAGGCAGCTGATGACAGATCACGTAGAAATTTGTACAACAAAAAAGCAACGAAGACTCACCAGCCTCGAGGCAACTCAGAGCAGGCTCTGAGGATGGGATGGGTTTTTTCCAAGAGGTACAGAAGCAGCCTAGGCCTTCTGCAGCCTTGATGGAGGTGGGGCTTAGCTATGGAAGATGTGGTCCCTTGAAAGCAGAAGCACTTGTGAGGAATGGGAGGAGCCACGGAGATTATATTGGGGAAAGCTGAAGGAGGTAAATGGACTTGGTCTGGTTTGTTGTCCCTGGGCCACTCCTGAGCTCTTTCTGGTCTTGCCTGGTAGCTGTTGCAGTCTTTTGAAGACATCCCATTGTGTGACATCCTGGGTCAGATACAAGAAAAATATAGTCTGCAAGCCATGAACAAGGTGCGTGAGATTTCCAGACAGACAACCTGCTCCTGAACAGCTATGGGAGGGACCCTCTTCACCTGTGTTTTTGATCTTTTTCTAGGCAATGATGAGGCCCACTCTCTTTGCAAACCTGTTTGGAGTGTTAGCCCTCTTTCAGTCAGGCCGCCTAGCGAAGGTAAGAGCTTTGGGCACGGGGCACAGGGACTGGTTTAGGGGTGGAGGGGGACAGACGGTAACAGGCCCTGCTCTTCACCCTCTGCTCTCTGTGGATACCAGGACAAAGAGGCCCTGATGAAGTCCGTGAAATTGCTGAAGATCCTGTCCCAACACCACAACCACTTACAGGGACAACCAATAAAGGCTCTGGTGGACATCCTCTCTGAGGTAGAGAATCACAGATCATGCTGTCTGGTTTGGGAAACAGTGAAAAGATTTGGGTAGGAACATGAGGACAGATGATTTAACCGTGCAACTGGTATAAGGAGGGTTCACCACCACCAACTATCTTTTTTTTTTTTTTTTTTTTTTTCTTAAGGCTTATTTATTTACACTGTAGATCTCTTTAGACACACCAAAAGAGGGCATTGGATCCCATTATAGATGGTTGTGAGCCACCATGTGGTTGCTGGGAATTGAACTCAGGACCTCTGGAAGGGCAGTCAGTGCTCTTAACCACTGAGCCTTCTCTGAGCTCCTTTCACCAACTATCTTAAATCTGACTTGTCTTTCGGGGTCTCAGCACATCTCCACTCAGTTAGGCAGTTCAGATGCTCCATAACCCTCTCTGGTGGCCTTTGTGTGGCTAGTGTGGGTCTGAACAGTGCATGTCAATGCCTGAATATGTAGAAGGCAATCTGAGTACATTTGCCATAGTTGGTTTGGTCAAGCCTGGGTCTGTTTGAATCTAGAGTCATTTGCCAGTGTCTCGTCCCTGATTTGTCCTTTTGGCACAAATGGAGACAGACCAGAATTCAAGTTGCAGCTCCCCACATAGGGCTCTGTGTATATGAAACCGGCTAGTCTTACAAAACAAAAAGAGGTATAGTTTTAAATATAGACCCAGGCCAGTTAGTCATCAGTACAATGCTGGGGTCTGCTGCTTGGCAAGTTGACTGACTAGTGGTGTATCAGAAGCCCATGGGTAGAACAAGACCCACCCTTTCCACCTGTGCCCCCACTCCAGGTCCCAGAGTCCATGTTCCAGGAGATCCTGCCAACGGTCCTCAAGGGTGACATGAAAGTGATCCTCGGATCTCCCAAGTACTTGGAGCTCTTCCTCCTGGCTAAGCGGAGGATACCAACAAAGCTCGAGTCTCTCATCGGCTCGGTTGACCTGTTCTCAGAAGACAATATTCCCAGGTTTGAGGAGGTTGGGAGTGGGTTCTCACTGGAGGTGCCCTGCACTCTAGTCCTCTGGGTAACGCTTACTGAATCTTCTCTGCCTTCTAGTCTGGTGAACGTCCTGAAGGTGGCAGCCAACTCTGCCAAGAAGGAACACAAGCTTCCTAATGTGGCTCTGGACCTGCTTCGCCTGGCACTTAAGGAGAACAAACTTGAACTGTTCTGGAAGAAGGTTTTAGAGGAGGGGCTGCTGAAGACTCCATCCTGGACATCCAGGTGTGTGTGACACTGATCTTTCCTCTCCTCCAGCCTGGGTGGGACCTGTTCAAGTACAGGGCCTCTGACCAGGCTTTGCCCCAACTCCTTAGCTACATGTGTTTCCGCCTACTGGGTGCATCTCTGCCACTTCTGTCAGAGGAGCAGTTGCAGATGGTGATGCGAGGAGACTTGATCCGCCATTTTGGGGAGAACATGGTTGTCTCTAAGGTAGGTGTCATCTTCCCATGTGGTTCAGTGCTGCCCACAGGGCCAGGCCAGGGGTTCTTCCTCTGAAGATCTGATATGGCAGGCCTTGGCCAGTAATCAGGCCCTTTTGTCCTGAGGCCTGCTCACCAGCGGCCCAGCCAGCCATCTATTTGGAACACTGCTTGGGGGGCGGTCACATTGAGGGGAGTGGTTATTGACCCCAGTGTGTTCTGCACTTTGTGCCTAGCCCCTGTAAGACAGTGATAGTGGGGGGCCCTATACAGAGGGTTGTCAGAAAGCACATGGGTTTTGAGCCACAGGATGGCACGGGTAGGTAATGGTCTATCAGGACTTGAACCTAGGTTCCCTTCATGCCAGTCAAACTAGGAAAACATTTTGTCCAAAACCTTTGAGGGAGAATGGGAATCTTCTTGTGCTAGGGGTGAACTAAGGACTCAAGGATAGACCTTGATGGAGCTATGGCAAAATTAGGCTCAGCCCTGCTGTGTGACTGGAGTGAGGAAGTCCTGGGTTTAATCTCTAGAGACAGGTGGCACCTGCCTCTTCACTCTGATAACCCAAACTCATGTTCATCTCTTGCAGCCCCAAAACCTATTTAAGATCATCCCAGAGATAAGTACATACGTGGGTACCTTCCTAGAGGGCTGCCAGGATGACCCTAAGCGGCAGTTTACTATGATAGTGGCCTTTACAACCATCACCAATCAAGGCCTCCCTGTCATGCCTACCTTCTGGCGTGTCACACGCTTTTTGAATGCTGAAGCCCTGCAGAGCTATGTGGCCTGGTTGCGGGACATGTTCCTGCAGCCTGACCTGGACTCCTTGGTTGACTTCAGCACTACCAACCAGAAGAGAACTCAGGACGCCTCGCTGAATGTGTGAGTAGCACATGTCGGGAGCTTTGAGGAGCCCAAAGCCTTGAGTGGTGTGGCTTCAAACTAGAGGCAGGAGAGGGGGAAAGTTAGCCCTTGGTTTCTCCTGAGGAGAGGTCGGGGCAGGGTGCGGGTGGTTCCAGGGCAAAGGAGTACCCTGTTTCTGACGTCACTTACATGGCCTCTGCTTCCAGGCCTGAGCGAACTGTATTCCGGCTCCGGAAGTGGATCATCCACCGCCTGGTCAGCCTTGTGGATCATCTGCATCTGGAGAAGGATGAAGCTGTGGTTGAGCAAATAGCCAGGTGTGTGAGGGACACACTCTGTGGGTGACATGACTATGAAACTGCCTGGTTCTTGTTTGGGTTCCCCTGGAGCCAGAAGCCTTCAGGTTACGTTGTTGGCATGGAATAGGGTATCTCCTGGGTATGTTATCCTATGAAGGAGAGAGAGCAGGAAAGTGTACAGCTGTGGGGCCCCAAAGGTTCAGACTCCACCTATGGGTTCTGTAGCAAGCCTCTGCCCACCATAGCCAGCATCTGTTGGCTCCAGAGGAACGGCTCTGGCTCCTCCACTTGATCTCAGGTGGCCTGCTTATGTTCAGAGGGTCAGACTAGAGAAGTGGCCCTTGCATGGACGCCGAGGGGCGTCTCCCCATGCCACTGCTGATTGCTTGCTCGCAGGTTTTGCTTGTTCCATGCATTCTTTAAGACGAAGAAGGCTACGCCCCAGATCCCAGAGACAAAGCAGCACTTCTCCTTCCCTTTGGACGACCACACCCGTGGGGTCATTGTCAGTGCCTTCTTCAGGTAGATCTGGACTGCACAGGAGATGGGGACACTTGGTCAGCAGGCCTGGGGGTGGGGGTGGGGGTGAACCCCAGTTGGAGGGGTTGGGTTTAAAGATTTATTTATTTATTATATGTAAGTACACTGTAGCTGTCTTCAGACACTCCAGAAGAGGGAGTCAGATCTTGTTACGGATGGTTGTGAGCCACTATGTGGTTGCTGGGACTTGAACTCTGGTCCTTCGGAAGAGCAGTCGGGTGCTCTTACCCACTGAGCCATCTCACCAACCCACCTCCCTCCCTCTTACCCAGCCTACTGCAGACCCTCAATGTGAAGTTCAGGCAGACACCAGACCTGGCTGAAAATGGGAAGCCCTGGACTTACCGCCTGGTGCAATTGGCAGACATGCTGTTGAACCATAACCGCAACGTAACCAGTGCGACACCCTTGACAACACCGCAGCGTCAGGCCTGGGACCAGTGAGGGCATGGGGTTTCTGGGGGTGGAGGAGGGTGCCCTGTCTGTCTGCCAGTGGTGCCTGCAAATGTGCCCCTGCCGCGCCCCCCCTCCCCCCCAGGATGATGAGTACTCTGAAGGAACTAGAGGCCCGTTCCTCCGAGACCAAGGCCATTGCCTTCCAGCACCTGCTGCTTCTGGTGGGCCTTCACATCTTCAAGGTATTGTCATCTATAGAGAAAGGCACTGTGGGGCTCCTCCAACTCAGTGGCCTTGGGGACAGTGGGACATGTTGAAATTGAATTTCCTAAGCCAGTCCAGTCCTGCATGAAAAGTTACAGCCCAAGGGGTAAAAACCCTATCCATCCGTGTGAGCACCAGCCACCATCCCAGGCTTTCCCTGGAGGGCTGCCCTGTACTTGCTGGGTACCAGAAACCTTGCTTTGGGCCACACCTCCAGTGACTGAGATTGGTAGTCCCACAGTCCCTTCTAGATGTGATTTACTGATTGGAAGTTAAGGGTATGAAAGTGCTGCCCCCTGCAGGAGGGAGGCCAGTTTGACACACAGGACACTTGTCATTCAGTAGTCATTTAGAAATGGGGCCCAGGCACTTTATATGTAACTCGGGGCTTCCAACCCCAAAGCAAGGGACAGTCAGGCCTGAAGCTAGTAATGTTCCCCAGTACAGACCAGCTTCCCAGTATATCACATGCCACCATTTGTCCATTTGTATTGTCCTCCAGAACCACACTGTCTCCCTCTGTTTGTCAACTAACATTTCAGAATTTATTTTGTGGATGAGTACAAGGTTAGCGCAACATTGTGGGGTTGGGATTTGCTAGTCCTGTGGCCCTGGGTGTCCTTTTCAGCCTTAACTGTGGGTGCTGATAGGGAACTTAGGCTCTGTGCTCTCATTACTATACACAGGCTGTGAAAAAGCTCTTGGGGTACACATTTTGCATTGTAAGGGTGACCTGCCAGGCATACCTAAGTACTCTGGTTTCAGTTCCTCTCTGATGTCTGCTTTGTCCTGCCCATAGTCCCCTGCAGAAAGCTGTGATGTCCTAGGAGACATTCAGACTTGCATCAAGAAAAGCATGGAGCAGAATCCCCGCCGACCACGCTCTAGAGCCAAAGGTGTGTCATTGCTCCTGGGCAGGCTACGTAACCGGGCTGTCTGTATCCTGCTCAGCCTAAATCTGCTTTCCCTCCTGTAGCCTCCCAGGAGCCAGTGTGGGTGGAGGTGATGGTGGAGATCTTGCTGTCCTTGCTGGCTCAGCCCAGCAACTTGATGCGCCAGGTGGTCCGGAGTGTATTTGGTCATATCTGTTCCCACCTTACTCCCCGTGGTCTGCAGCTAATCCTGGCTGTGAGTTGGGGCCTTTGGAGAAATAGATTGTAAGATGGGTCTTCTGGTATGTGGGAGTATATGACATTTTCTGTCTTCTATACCTCTGCACCTCAGAGTGCTACATGCCACCCTCCCCAGGCCATCCCCACAGGCTGTTGAAGGGGCACTCCTTTTCCTCCCTGGGGTGGTAGGGGCCTTTGGCCAAGATAGAAGAGACTTTCAGGGGTAATCTAAGGAGAATGTGAAGTCAGGGCAGCAAGTATAATGGTGGTCTGGGATTTATCCTCAGGTGCTCAACCCTGTGACAAATGAGGATGAGGATGACAATGTGGTGGTCACTGATGAGAAGCAGCTGAAGCATGGAGAGGTACTCACCCAGAGGGCACAAGGTAGGGCGGGTATCTGGAGATAGTCTCTCAGTGTCATCGAAAAGGTGTCTTACCTCCTCCCACCCATAGGACAAAGACTCAGATAGTGAGGACAATAAGAACTCAGAGAGTGACATGGATAGTGAGGATGGGGAAGAAAGTGAAGAGGAGGACCGTGATAAGGATGTCGACCCAGGCTTCCGTCAACAGCTGATGGAAGTGTTACAAGCTGGGAATGCACTGGTGAGCAGGACCCAGGGGAGAGAGAGGGTTTGTCCTGCCATTTAAGGGTAGGCTGATGGCTCTGCTTCTGTGTCTCAGGGTGGAGTGGACAATGAGGACGACGAGGAGGAGCTTGGGGACGAGGCCATGATGGCCCTGGACCAGAACCTGGCCAGCCTATTTAAAGAGCAGAAGATGCGCATCCAGGCCCGGAATGAGGAGAAAAACAAGCTGCAGAAGGAGAAGAAGCTCCGACGGGACTTCCAGATCAGGGTGAGTGTGCAGGTAGTTGCCAGGCACCCTGAGCTGCTCCTGCCTCTCCTGTGTTTCTGCATGAGCTGACTCTCAGCCCTTTGGCCACAGGCACTAGACCTGATCGAGGTGCTGGTGACCAAGCAGCCTGAGCACCCCCTGATCCTGGAATTACTTGAGCCACTGCTGAACATGATCCAGCATAGCATGCGCAGCAGAGGCTCCACCAAGCAGGAGCAGGACCTCCTGCACAAGACCGCCCGCATCTTCATGTGAGAGCACATGAGTTACCCACCCCTGGGGAACTTAGCCCTTGATTCCAGCTTTTCATTTTTCTTATGCTTGCGGCTCCCTGTGCATAGAGTAGAGGTCCCGAAGCTCTGGTCCCATCCCAGCCATCGCTGTTAGAATAGTTGGGGATTCTGACAAGCCCACTCTGTCCCTGTCTCTGAGAACATAGAACTTTGTCTTACTTTACAGAGGTCGGAAGCCACTGTCCCACAAGACAGATACACATAGGAGAGGTGGGGCACTTTAGAGGCATCACGTTTCTGTCCATCTCTAAGCTGGTTTCCTAACTTATGCAATGTGACTTGGGGCTGCTCTTTGCTGTACATGACAGAGCAAAGTAGAGAGACACCTTTTGACCAGATTTGCCTTTCCTGCCCATAGGCACCACCTGTGTCGTGCCCGCCGCTACTGCCACGAGGTGGGGTCGGGTGCAGAGGCTCTGCATGCCCAGGTAGAGAGGCTTGTGCAGCAGGCTGGCAGCCAGGCTGACAGCTCTGTCGCCCTGTACTACTTCAATGCCTCTCTGTACCTGCTGCGAGTCCTCAAGGGCAACACCACTAAGAGGCACCAAGACGGTCAAAAGTTAAACGGAGCTGACACCCAGCCTGAGCCCAAGGACTCAGAGGTGAGCCAGGGCCAACCCTTGCCCAGGACTCTCCCTCAGCCTTCTCCCTGCTCCCAGTCTCACCCCAGCTCTCTCACCAGGACCAGACTGCTAACTGCTTAGACTTGGACTTTGTGACCCGGGTGTATTCAGCATCATTGGAATCTCTTCTGACCAAGCGTAACAGCTCACTTACGGTCCCCATGTTCCTCAGCCTCTTCTCCAGATACCCAGTAAGTACAAGAGCCAGCCTGCCTATTGGGAACTCTGCTCAGCCCAGTCCCCAGCTAATGACTTCTTTTTTTTTATTCTTTCTTTCTTTTTTTTTTTTTTTTTTTTTTTTTTTCAGCTAATGACTTCTTGTCCTTCCCCAATCCCTAGGTTATCTGTAAGAACCTGCTTCCCATCCTGGTTCAGCATGTGGCTGGTCCATCTCGGCCCCGCCATCAGGTAAGGGTCTGTCAGAAACACCTGTACAACTGCTCACTTAAGAGGCCTGCTTTACTGACCTTGGCCATGCTCATGCTGTAACTCATGGTTGGCCCAGAGGAACTGGGGGAACCTTGCTCTCTGGCCTGCACAAGAGGGCATCCCTTGTCGGCTTAGATGCCAGGGCTATCAGGCAGGCTAGAGGGAGAGCGTCTATCCAGTTGGGACCACTGCCTCTCCAAGCCTCGGCAACCCTTTTCCCACATAAGAGAGAAACTGAGGATTGTAAGGCCTAGCACAGACAGCCTTCTCTGAGTTTGTGTGGGTTCCTGAGTCTTGAACTGACATACTGGACTTTCTACTGACTACATTCGCCTTGATGCAGGCCCAGGCATGCCTGATGCTCCAGAAGACTCTGTCTGCACGGGAGCTGAGAGTCTGTTTTGAGGATCCTGAGTGGGAGCAGCTGATTACCCAACTCTTGGGAAAGGCCACCCAGGTAATAGATGTGAAGCCCCCACCCATGAACTCGTCCCAGGTTTCTGGTAACCAGATTGCTTGGAACACATTCCTCCCCCTGGGCCACTGGTATGTGTGGGATGTAGAAAGGCCTTGGGCTGTTCTCAGGGGTGCCTCAGTGTGGGCCTTCCTCTGTAGACCCTGCAGACTCTTGGGGAGGCACAGAGCAAGGGGGAGCACCAGAGGGAGCTATCCATCTTGGAGCTGCTGAACACTCTCTTCAGGACAGTCAATCACGAGGTAAGGCAGCTGCCCAATAATCAGTGCCCTAGGTGGAATGGGCAGCAGTTCTGACAGTAGTCCTCCCGGGCGGCGGGGGGGGGGGGGGGGACACCAGAGGAGTGTGGCCTGGGAGCCACATGAAGGTTCCAAGGGGAGGAATCTGGCCTTTTAAAAGATTAAATGCTACTGGACCTGGTAGATTGGGAGGGAGGCTGTGTCACTGTGCCAGAAAGAAAACTGAGATGTTAGTAATCAGTGAGAGGGGCTAGAGATGAGGCTCAGAAGAGAGGGGCAAGAGTTACTCATGAAGCCCGGCATGGTGGCGCACGCCTTTAATCCCAGCACTTGGGAGGCAGAGGCAGGTGGATTTCTGAGTTTGAGGCCAGCCTGGTCTACAAAGTGAGTTCCAGGACAGCCAGGGCTAGACAGAGAAACCCTGTCTCGAAAAAANAAAAAAAAAAAAAAAAAGTTACTCAGTTACTCATGAGCCATCAGGATAGAGGGCCAGAAGGCCATTGGAGATGGGCAGGTGGCTAAGGAACTACAAAAGCAGAGACCCAGGCCCCTGGCTATGGAACGGGAGTCAGTGCTAGTGGCCCTTGTTTCCTCCACAACCTAGGGACTAGTGACATAAAGACAGGAATGGTTGAGGGACCTAGGAGCCACTGGGAAAACCCAAATGCTGGCGAGAGGCCATGTCACCACCACTGCTACTCCAGCCTGCCTTTCCTCTGCAGAAGCTGTCTGTGGACCTCACTGCTCCCTTGGGCGTGCTTCAGAGCAAGCAACAGAGGCTACAGCAAAGCCTGCAGCAGGGGAATCACTCGTCTGGCTCTAATCGCCTCTATGATCACTACTGGCAGGCCATGAGGATGCTAGGAGTCCAGTATGTTCTGGGAAAGGGACCATCACTGGGGATGTGGCTAAAAGGACCCTCCCTCCAACCAGTACTGCATACTCACACACACTCTCTCTGTTCTGTATCCTTCTTCCTTACAGACGTCCAAAGTCAGAAAAGAAGAATGCCAAGGATATTCCTAGTGACACCCAGAGCCCCGTTAGCACAAAGCGGAAGAAGAAGGGATTCTTGCCAGAGACCAAGAAGCGAAAGAAACTTAAATCTGAGGGCACCACACCTGAAAAGAATGCTGCGTCACAGCAGGATGCAGTGACAGAGGGTGCCATGCCTGCTACCACTGGTACAGACCAGCCCCCCAGTACAGGCAAGAAGAAAAGGAAGAGGGTGAAGGCCAGCACCCCATCCCAGGTGAACGGGATGACTGTGGCCAAGAGTCTGGCTCCCAGTAACCCCACCCTAAGCCCCAGCACCCCTGCTAAGACCCCAAAACTGCAGAAGAAAAAAGAGAAGCTGTCACAAGTGAATGGATCCACTCCTGTGTCCCCCATAGAGCCTGAAAGCAAAAAGCATCATCAGAAGGCTCTCGAGGCCATAAGAAAGTCCCCCCTGTCTGCCCTGCCAAAGAAAAGAGCAAGGCTGTCCCTGCTGAGCAGGAGCCCCAGCCTGCTACAGAGTGGGCTCAAGAGGAGGAGAGTGGCCAGCAGGAGAGCCCAGACACCTTGAGTGTGCATGGTCTCTTTCCCTGCCCTAGAGACTATTTTTTTTCACCAATATTTTAATAAACAATCCATGATGCTATATGATTTCAGTCTCTGACCCAACCTTCCAGGGTTAGGGCCTGTGTGCTATACAGTCCTTCCCTTCCCTGGGTTGTTCCACTGGAGAGCCACCAAAACATTTAAATAGGTTTATTTATTCATTTACAAGAGGAATATATATTTGGCTTCTCTCTTAAGACTTTGAGATTCACAATCAGCAGCTCTAAAAAATAAAGGAGCAGTTCAGCTTCCGGAAGGAAGAGGAGGCAACACTTGGACCTGGTTCTTGTACAACAAGAAAACATTGCTGGGGCCCCTGCTGGGGTTAGGGTGGGAGCCAGGCTGGTCTTTAGGGATAGCACCCTCTGCAAACCCACGCCAAACCCCCAGGGTGCCCCAGAGTTTGGTGGGGTGGGTACCACTAACTAACACCACTGAAGCCACAGCAAGTGGGATACAGCCACAGGGACTGTTATCCAAGCTGGTTCTGGAAGTTTCCTGTAAGTTGCAATGGTACCCCAGGACCAGAGCCACCTTGGTTACAGCGTGCAAGGAGTGTAAAGCTGGGGATAAGTGCCCAAAGGTGACTAAGGTGGCTGCAAGGGAGTGAGGGTGTGTGTGTGTGTGGGGGGGGGGGGTGATCAAAGGCTGGGGTGAAGGCCTGGCCCCAAGAGTCAGTTGGGGTATGATACCTACAGGCACTGGTGGGCAATCTCCAGCAGTTTTATACCCCAGGCCAAGAAGTAGTGTGGATAGCTGGGTAAGTCCTTCAACATCCTATCTGACTCCTCATTGGAAAGGACTCTTGGGTCAGCCTGCATCCTGTAGGATGAGGTGGCTTCTGGGGTACTGCAAGAGTTGGGGGGCTGGGGTAAGGAAAGGTCAAGTTCTCAGCCTACCACCAGGGCCTTCACCCCCTGTGCTGCAGCTTTCTTTATGGGGGTGCTTCCCCCTGAGAAAAACATCCAGGCAGAGGACTAGCTGAAGACAGCACAGACAGTCTCCTGGGAGACTCCCAGCCAGGAACACCCAGAAGCGGGTACCCAGCTACGTATGCCAGGCTGAATTTGCTGTTCCCAAGGTTAGAGCCTAAGAATGGGGAAGTGGTCCCTGTCCACCAGAGCCTTTGGTGGACCTCAGAGCCGGAACTGAGGTCCTGAGACCTGAGCCATGTCTTCTGCGTATAGCCCGGGACCTGTTTCTTCAAAGTTGTGGAGTGTGCCTTGCATGGCACACAATGGAGGAAGCTCCAGCTCCTTGCTTCTACTGTCTAAGGAGGACAGTGGCTCCCTCAAGATCACATGAGCCAAGGGCAGGCCAGAATCTCCCCAAATGCCCGCTGCACGGTGGCTTCTATCTTGGCCCTCCAGTCCCCAGCCAGAGCTGGAGTTGTGTCCGACTGAGTGGTTCCAGCACACACTGCCTTCCAGGCTAACTGAGGATGCGGCTTCTTCTTGAAGATAGGGCCACTCAGTCCTGGCAATCCTAGGCCAAAGAGGGTGGGTACCCAACTGTGAGTCACACAGGAAGCTTTGGGACCATCCTGTTGGTCCAGGATGCTGGAGAACCTCTCCCAACCTAAACTGCAGTTCATTGCTGTCCCAGCGGCACCTGCGGGAAGGGAGTCGGGTCAGAGGTGGAGCTTTGGGAATTGTTCCAAAGTTGGCTTCCTCAGCTTTCACCATTCCTGTGACCTTGGGGCTCTGACCCTTGTTTAACATTACCAGGAAGCTAAAGCTTCCAAGGGCTAGGCCACTGGGAAGGTCAGAATGAGAGCTATACCCTGACATCCAGGAGGATTTAGGAGGACAGCAGGACCTGGCAAGTTCCAGTGCTGACCTATGCTCCTGGCCCTTCCAGGGAGGGGAGGGCACTGGTTTACTGGAAGAAGCCAGCTCCCACAAATCCACAGATTCCGTGTCAACACTTCAGAGGAAGAGGGCAGACCCAGGGCAGAGGGCATGTGCTAGGGGAAGAGGTGGTTTGGAAGGTGTTTGTTCCCTGTTCTTTCAGAGCCACTCCCCCCACAGGAGTTTCCTGGCCTGCACTCACCACCTCAGACTTTCACGGATGCAGGCGGCATCACCAGCTGGTTCACCCTGAGGGAGAGACGGGCGGGGGTCAGGGTGGTACATCAGCGGGGACTGGGCCCAGGCACGGCTCTGGCACATCGAATCACTGGGGCTGGTAGACCGGAGGCGCTGGGCAGGGACCTCGTCAGCCCCAGGGGGGAGGTGGGAAAGCCCAGGGGTAGGGAGAAGAGAGAGAGAGAGAGAGGAATAGAGAAAAGAGGAGAAAGAAGTCAGACAGTGAGAGAAGGGGATGGGACTCCCAGCTCTAAAACCCTGAGAGGAACTCCAGAGAAAAACCCATGTCTAGAGCTACCACAAAAGGTCCTGGCATCTACTAGCCTGGGCCACAGTGGGTTGGGCCTACAACATACTAGCTAGGGTCTGGGAAGATTTGGAGCCAAGTGGTTATAAAGCTGGCTGGTCCTGGCCTCCAACAGGTCACCTAGCCCTGGAAGTACAGAGTAACTCTATCTCCTCCACACTAGGATAAAAGCTGTCACAGTTCCTGCTACACAGCGCGCCCACCCCAACCCTACTCACTGCTGCTCAGCCTTGGCACGGTCGCTGAGAAAGAAGAGAGCCGTGGCAAGGAAGAACATGCCACCCAGGACCACGACAAAAGGGCACAGCATGAGGGCATAGCCCAGGCTCAGGAACTCCCAGAGCGGGGAGTCCTTGGTGCTCTGGCGGATTAGGTCCGAGATCTGTGGAGATTCGGGGGTGGGTGTCAGGACAGGACTATCTTCTGCGCCCCACACCAGGCCAGCCCCACCCCCAGCCACTCACAAAGCCAATGAGGTAGGGGCTTCCAGCGTCCCCCAGCAGATGGGAGGTGAAGCTCTGCAGGGCCACAGCAGTGGCTCGCCGAGTGGGGATGACCACATACTGGAGGAGAAAGGACAAGTCAGTGCTTGAAGTCCATGCATGAGGCCCATCCCTGTGGCTAGGACACTTCTGAAACCCCACAGCCTCAGCTTCCTGTCCTGGTATCTTCACTCCTCCCACCCAGCCCTGTACTTCCCTGCCCACCATGTAGGATTGGCAGCTCATCCCCAGCGATGGGAATCCACACCTCCCTCCCTAGCACATTCGGCCATGAAGCACAATTTGGGTATCAGTTGGCGTAGATCTTCAGGCCAGCCAGAGCTCTTGGAGCATGGAGGAGCTTTTTCTTTCTTTCCTGTTTAAAGATAGGGCCTTCCTGTCTGACCCGGGCTGAGCTCAGGTTGCTATGCTCCTGCAGAGAACCTTCAGTTCTGAGGGCTCACATGTGGAGTTGTGCAACTTCTAGACAGAGTTCCAGCTTCTAGGCTTCCTGCCCTTCCCTTCTGTATGCTAAACACCTGTCCTGGTTCCCTTCTTTGAGGACTCAGCAAGGATGAGGCCAGCTGAGGTCTCTCATCCTACCCCCAAAGAGCCTCTACTTGAACTCTTGAGCACCCTGACACCGGCTAAGCACCACCAGGCCCCAGGTTGCCCTGCACGAGACAGAATAGGCCCTGAGCCTATGTGATAGGAGATTGGAGAGACCAGGACACCCAGTACCAGGTGCCCCTGGCCACGAGCTCCAGCCACTCTCACTGTCCATGACATCCATCATTGTGTACACCCTGCTGGCGGTGATAAGACAGCGAAGGATCTGGATCTAAGGATATCGCATGGCCCCATTTCTGCCACTAATTAGTCACTTAGCTGGGACACTTTGTAAAACTGGGACATGATTTCCCTGGGACCCAGACCCTGCCAACAGTTCTCCGGGGACTGATGGGGAGGAGTTGTCAGGGGAGGGCATGCTGCCCAGCACCAAAGACACTTGCTTCAGTCTTGCCACCCTTCTCTCTCAGGGGTTATGTACTGATCCCTCCCTGCCCTTGTTCTTGCCCAGCCCCTCGGTGAGACACTTAGCCGAGTCCTCCCTACCACCTCTTCGTGGCATATAAATGGAAAGGAAACAGGCATTGGCGGGAGACATAGGTATGTGGGAAAGCATAGAGTGGAGCACGGCAGGCTTCTTGAAAGCGAGGGACTACAAAGGCCCCCAGACCCTGGCCTCCTGGCCTGAGCACCAGCCCCTAAGCGCACCTAGGACATTTATTCCCCTGTCCCATACCTCTCCCACTCCATCTCCAGTCCTTTGTAGTCTCCTGACTCCCATCTAGAGATTTCCCAAAGGACCAAGGGCAGGAGTCACACTAGTTCCTGACATCCCCACCCCCCATTTCACTCAGAGCTACAAGTCACTAGGCCCACAGCCCCTCCCCTGTTCCTCCTGTCCCCACCCAGGAACACAAGCCTGAGCAGGCTGCTCAGACAGCCCTTTGTTTCTGGCCTGCTGGTCTGGAGGCCATTGTTGGACCCGTAAAGACAGCCTCTGTCTGTCCGGCCAGCCGCAGGCACT
Source organism: Mus pahari (assembly GCF_900095145.1). NCBI lineage: Eukaryota > Metazoa > Chordata > Mammalia > Rodentia > Muridae > Mus > Mus pahari. The sequence continues at coordinate 40,262,263 of NC_034603.1, forward strand.
CGGCAGGCACGCCTGGGACCCAGCCTAGAACCCAGCCTGAGCTGGCAAAGCAGAATGCAAGGACACTCAACGGCTAGGGGAGGAGTCCTGGCAGGCAGCACCGCTTCAATGCCAGCCTGGCACTGCCAGCCTCCCAGCCACAAACCTGAGACTGGAGACAACCCTGGCCCTGCACCCCGACATCTACCTGCACAATTCTGTTTCCAGGCCTCTCCCAGATCCGACCCCCACCCGTGTATCCCCGGTCCCTTCCCTGCCTCTGGGTTCACCTCTCCTAGCAGCAAGTACTGCTTATTCTTTGCCCACCTGCCCCATCTACCCCAATGAAATGTAGAAGCCTGGGTCAGTCGACACATGGTGACTGTAGCCTTCCTGGCTTACCATGAGGATGTCTGCAGTGATGGCCCAGTTAGAAAATAGCAGTGTCTCTCCAACGAAAATGCAGATCTATTCACAGAGAAGAAAGCAACCTTGGAGGGCACGGGGCAGGGACACAGGACCCTCCCTATGGGGGACAGAGGGTCCAGCAAGTCAGACTGCACCTCCAGTCCATCTCCCCCCCCCAACCTCCTGTGGACTCACATAAGCGCCCACAATGCTGGTCTTGGCAGCCACAAAGATGAGGCAGATGAAGATGGCAGATCCCAGCATGCCCACGGCACACACCAATGGGTCAGCGCGTTGAGTCCGAAGGCGGCACCAACGAGTGGCTCCCGCGCCCGTGACCACACCCAGGAAGCCAGTAAAGCAGGTGATGGCCCCAAAGATGAGGCTGTGGGGACAAAAGACAGCAGCAGAGTGTGGTTTGAGCAAGGCCAAGGTTGAGACAGAGGCAACTGTCCCTTGGGGCCAGGCTTTACCTGTCTTTGGCTCCACAGGGCGGGCTGTTGCAAGTCTCTGCTGTCTTTTGTACAACTTGAGCACGGTGAAGATAGAGGGGGATCCACATGCCCAGGGCCCCTGTGGCGAAGGACACAGCGGACGTGGCCAGGGAGGAGAAGACGTAACTGCGGCTGGGGAGAATCCAGGGAGGGAAACTGAGCTGGGGCAGCAGGCAGCCCTTACACCAGGGCCCGGGAGGCAACCTATTCCCCTATAGCCAGCTACCTGCTCCTTCCCCAAACAGAAATGCGCTTTCTCAGGCCCGGCTGAGGGTTCAGGATGCAGGAACAATAAACTCTCAGGCCAAAATGTCACTCAGCACTACGGGCAGTGTAGATGGCAGGTGAGTGTGGTGGGCATGCTCTCAGCCACACCTCCTCCCACCACACCCTGCGTGGTAGCACTCACTTTCGGATCAGGGCCTTCATGTCTCGGAGCCAGGAGGTCCGTGCTTTGAGCTGCCCCCCAAGTTGATCAGCATGGCCTCTCTTAGTGGCTGGGACCAAGATGAGGATGAGTGTTCCTGTGATCATTCCCAGGATGGGGGAAACCTGGTAAGATGGGAAAGGTGAGGTTTGAATGCTGTCTGTGCTGCATAGGAGGGCCCAGGCAACTTACCTGGGCTCCAGGCCCTTTTCCTAGGCTAATAATATCTGCCCAGCCGAGCAACAGAAAGGCTGAGCAAAGCCACTGGGGATGAGGCCAGGGGAAGGATAAGAGGGCTTAAAGTGGACAATCCAGACCAAAGGCAGAGCAGGAAAACAAGTTCAAGGAAGTCGGACAGGCTTCAGGGATGGAGGAAAGGAGGAGGGAAAAAGAGAAGAGGAAGGAAGGAGGGAAGTGAGGGAGAGGTGACTAAACAGATGGATGAAGAAGAGATGGGAGAGCAAACAGATGGATAGATAGACGTACTTGTGCGTGGATGGATGGATGGACAAGTAGGTGAATGGGGTGATGGGTAGCCAGGAGAGAAAGGCAGGCAGATGAAAAGCATAGGGAATGACGTCTCTGAGCAGAAGAGTTCATCTGTAGGGGTAGAGAGCCATTCGCCCCTCTGCCTAATCCCTGAGGTAGGAATGTTCCAAGGTGTGTCCCTCAAACACTGACGTTAGGGAAGGGCTGACCAGACAGGTGGCCTGTTCTTCACAGGGCCCTGTGGGTCTTCCCTGTGTCCGGCCTCACGTTAAGAACGGAATCCCCAGGCCTCTCTACACAGCCCCAGAGAAAAGAGAAAGCTTGACTCCTTGTGTGCTGGGGAACTCTTCTGCGTGTAAGCCCGCCCCCATCCGAGGGCTAACCCCTCTCCCCATTATGAAATTCCACGGTGGCTGCTTCCTTCCTGCTTTTGAGGAAAAAACACTTTGTCTTGAGTTTCCGCTCCTCTGAGAGACGGGGAATCTCTGTTTCCTCCGATTGCACTGTCCTGGGGCCTTGGTGACTTGCCCCAACCCTCCAACAGAACAGGAAGTGGCTCCAGACCCTAAGGGCCCCCACACAGAGGCCCTGTCCCAACCTCGCCCTAGAAGAGAACCAGCACTGGAAGCAGGAAGCTGCGCTGTGGACCTGGAATTTCCTGACATGGTGAGAGAGTCCTCATCCTCTCCAATCCCGGGGTTTGGGGGGAGGGACTGGGGCCCTGGGCATGACAGGACTGTCCAACTCCCCTGATACCTCAGTCTGAGCTGATCTTAGGAGACAAGACCTAGAGCCCAGGCTAGTGAGGGAGGAAGCCTAAAGGTCAAAGCCTGCTGAAGGTCAAAGCCTGGTCTCTGAGCTGGGCTGTTCTCTTGGGGGAAAAGACTGGAGTAGGGACTGGAGGGGACCTAGGCCTTACCCGCAGGGCCCAGTGCCAGTCTCCGGCTGCCTGCTTCACGCTGGAACCTGTGATATAGCCCAGGCCACTGCAGATAAGACAGACACACGTCAGACCCAGCATCGAGGCGGAGCGGGAAGCTCTTGCTTTCCTCCTGCCCAGCTGGCTTGTGGAAGAGCTGGTCCAGGAGTCCTCTACAGCTGCCAGCGTCCATGTCTACTTAACGCAGGGTTAGTAAATGCTAGGGGACCTTGGTGCTCTTCCCACCAACTGTGGCAGTTCACACTTACCTGCCCAGGGGGATGGCAAAATAGAAGACAGAAAGCATCAGTGTGCGCGTGTTCTTGGTAAACAAGTCACCGATGATGGTGGGCGCTATGGTGGAATAGCTGGCTTCACCAATACCTACTAGCCCCCGGGACAGGACTAGTAGCCAGAAGTACTGTGGAGGAGAACAGAGAATTCTGGAGGACCGGCCATTCCTAGGCTTGCTCATCCTATCCCATCCCAGCCCTGGCAGGGTCCAAGAACCAGGAGAAAGGATGAGACCAGGACTAGCCTCACAGTGGCCATAGTCACAGTCTACACGAGGCCCTGGAGCACCCCTCAAAACAATGGGCCTGACTGGGATGGGTTATTCCTAGGTTGGGAGAAGACAGGGCTCTGGGTTCCCAGAAACACTGGGGGCTGTGTCCACTTGGGGCATCTTTGCCTCTCTGGCCTCACTTCAGGATTCAAAAATCACCTTTGTTCTGTGCCCCTCCCCCAAGCAGGAAGGCTGGACCAAACCTGACCACACTGAGGACCCTGTGTATGTGTGTGTGTGTGTGTGTTCTTGGGGGTGGGGGTGTGGGCATGGCCACCTAGTGGGCTCAGAGCCCCTCTCTGATACACACCTCAAAGGCCAGCAATGGGGAAAGGGTATGACCATGCTGGCTGTCAGTGTCCAAACCCTTTGGTGTGGACCTGGCCCCCAGCTGCCAAGGGCCTGAGAACCCAGACTAGTCATAGTTTTCCTGCCCCACCCTTACCACTCATTCAGCCAGCACTGCCCGCATGCAGCTCTCCCGTGCTGTCCCTGTTGTTTCTCTCCAGCCATCTCCTGCCACCTCTCTGGCTCCTGGCTGTCTCTGCTTGGGGCTGCTGACCCTCCACCTTGACCCCATTTCATTCTCCCTGGTTCCTGGTGTTCCTCTCCCTGCAGAGCAACTGTTCACAGCCTTTGCCTATTTTTCTATTGGGTCGTCTTGTCTTTTTGTATGGATTGATGTGAGCTTCTTCTACATCGCAGGGTGAGATCCTTTGTCATCTGTCACCGATGTTCTCAGTTTTTTGTTTACCCAGTTTTACTATTCACAGGCTTCTTGATATCTAATTTGATGCTGTCAAGTCTTGATTTTTTTTTTTCCTCTATGCCTTGTTCAAGAAAGTCTACTCTAGCCCCAAAGTACAAAACATCCTCTTCCGTTTCATGCTTGGAACCCGTTGGAGAGAGACTGATTATCAGTCCCCTCAGCTGCTAGCATGCTGAGGCAACTCTGTCCCCGCCCCCCAGAGGTCCCCCAGACTGATGCTGTCTCTGCCCTATGCTGCACATGTAAGTCCCAAGAAACAGCACCCGGTGTCCTCTGTGCTTCAAATGTACAGAAAGGGGGCTGTTCCATGCTTTTGTTTGGAGTTTTTTTCTCTGTATGTAGCTCTGACTGTCCTGGAACTCTTTGGAGACCAGCCTGGCCTTGAACTCACAGAGACTGCTCTGCCTCCCGAGTACTGGGACTAAAGGCTTGTGCCACCACCACCCAGCATGCTCCACTTTTGTTTCTTTTAATCTCACCATGTGCTTCATTGTTTTTTGAGATGCCCAGTGCTGGGCATTTTTTTTTTTTAAATCTATTTAATGTATGTTGAATGCTCTATCTGCATGCCAGAAGAGGGCATAAGATCACATTACAAGATGGTTGTGAGCCAGCCACCATGTGGTTACTGGGAATTGAACTCAGGACCTTTGGAAGAGCATTCAGTGCTTTTAACTCCTAAGCTATCCCCCAGCTCCCCCGCACCCAGTGGTGGGCATTTGAGTGATTTTCTTCTGTCCTTCCTTCCTTCCTTCCTTCCTTCCTTCCTTCCTTCCTTCCTTCCTTCCTTCCTTCCTTCCTCCCTCCCTCCCTCCCTTCCATCCTTCCTTCCTTCTTTCCCTCTTTCCTCCCTTCTTCCCTCCCTCCCTTTTCTCTGTGTGTATGCACACAAGAAGTGTATGCATGAGTGTGTGCAAGTATACATAGAAGTCAGGAGTCAATGTTGGATGCTCTCCATTGGAAATAGCGTGTCTCACTGAACCTGGAGCCCACCAATTCAGCTAGACTGGTTGGTCAGTGAGCCCCCAGGAGCCAACTGTCCCTACTACCCCAGGCCTGGGGTTGCAGTAGCACACCACCACACTTGGGTTTTACTCAGACTGCTGGGGAATTGAACTCAGAGCCTCGCCCTTGCACAGCAAGTACTCCTATCTGATGAGCCATCTTTCCAGCATCTCTGTTTTTATTTTTACTTTTTAAGATTTAAAAAAATTATATGTGTGCAAGTGTGTGTGTGTGTGTGTGTGTGTGTGTGTGTGTGTGTGGTGCAGTACCAGAGGCCAGAAAGGAAGTTAGATCCCCTGGAGTTGGACGCACAGGTGGTTAAGAGCCACCCTGCATGGGGAGTGGGAAACCGAAGTTGGGTTTTCTGAAGAGCAGTAAGCACCCCTAACCACTGAACTGTCTTTCCATCGTTTTTTTTCCCCCTCCCTAGAAGGATCCTCGAACTTGTTTGTACACACGCTGGAGTTTTTCTTGGCTGTGTCCCTCCAGACAGAAGCTGGGCCATGTAGGGACACAGCAGGAATTTACAGTATCTTGCCATTCTGATCTCCAAAGAGACTCGGGCCAATTTACACTCCCACCAACAGCTAGGCGGCTGGGCTTCCCCACAGCTGTACTAACACTTGGTATTGTCAGCCTTTTTAATTGTTGCCAATCTGATGGGTGTGAAATGGCATCTCATTGTTGTTTTGCTTTGCATTGCTCTGATTCCTGAAGAGGCTGAGATATCTCTTCCTCCACTGCTTGGCCACTGGGCATGTTTTGGAATGTTCTGGAATGCCTTGACAACACTTTGTTTGTTTTCCTATCAGCTATTGTCTTTTTCTTGTTGGTTTATAGTTAGGATTCTCAGTCATGTTTTGGCTTTCACTTCCCCATTTGAAGTTTACTCTGCATCGTGGTTGATGTAGTACCATAATTGATTTCTCAGTCATGGAGGTCATCCCTTTTCCCTGGAGCCACTGGTGAGAGATGTGCCCTCAGCCAGCACTGGCTCTCCACTCTCCAGGGCCTTGCTTCATGGATCAATCATTACTTAGTCTGCCCCTTGGCTGATTTAGCTAGAATGGCCATTGTTTGACAACTGATAGGGCAAACCCCACTCGCTGCTACTTTTCATTCATTTTGGCTGCTCGAAGCAGTTTCTCTGCCAAATTAACTTTAAAATCATGTTGCCGATGCCCCCCAAAGCCCCCTGCCCCCCAAAGCCCCCATGGTGCTTGGATGGTTATCACAACGTTTTTACAAAGCAACTGAATCTGTTACAAAGCAAGTGATCCGTTTCTCTCTTTGCCTCTGCTTATCTCTTCTCCCTACACAGAAGGCATCAAGACCTAGACTCATTGATCAGTCTCAGAAGCAGGCCCAGGGGTCCAGCCAGGGGCAGGGCCAGGCTCTGAGGGCTCCCAAGGCTCCTGACTTGGTCTTTTGTTTCTATGGTGACCGGGCTCTGAGCCGGGAATTGTCCTGGGCCTGACCCACCTCCCTGAAGCAAGGATAGTTCTGCAGACCCACTTGGGAGCATCGGGCTCTTCCAGGGCCCAGTGCTGCCTCAGGAGGAAGGACTGGGCCTCAGGCCTGGCACTCAAGGCCCTCCTTGACCTGGTCCCTACCTTTCTCTCAACACAACCCACTCTCCCTACATCTTTGGGTATGGCCCCTGTCTGGGCCCTCTTCAATATAAGTACTGGCTTCCTAGGCTCCAAGTCACAAAGCTTAATGGCCAACAAACTGGGATATTCAAATCCAGGACTGTGAAAGCCAACAGTATCTTAAAACACCTCGATGTTGAGCTGACATTTGCCTTCCTGGGACTCGGATTCAAGGGGTTGACTGGTCATCAAAGAACAAACTGAACCAGAAACAGAGAGGCAGGGACTAGCCTAGGTTTGCACAACAAGAGAATTAAGGGGAGCCGGGACTGGAAGCCAAGGTCCTTATTCCTAGGGTATACTTATTCACTCTGTTCCTGGCATCCTGTCAAGCTAGAGGCTGCTCAGACAGTCAGGTTACCACTCAGGGCTGCAAGCCTCTTAGTCCAGGTCATTACAGAGAAGTCCTTGTCTGTGGGGCTGGTTTATAACTGAATGCAGAGATACCAACCATGGGTTTGCCTTGAAGCTCAGGAGCAGCCCTCCGTCTATGGAGCACAGAACAACAATCCCTGGAGACATGCACACTGGACACGGGGTTGGGGAGCACCTAAGCAGGAGCACCTTGGGGGACCTCACCTGCTGAGGGATGAAAGAACTCGAGAAGGTGACGGCAGACCAGAAGAAGATGCCGCAGCTGAGGATCACCTTTCTATTGAATCGGTCGCCCAGGTAGCCAAAGATGGGGGCAGCCACCATGAAGCTGCAGATGAACACTGTGGAAAGAAGAGAGGAGAGCTAGAGTGTGTTGTGTGTTCCTGACTAAGGCCAAGTGCAATGAGACAGAGCTGAACCTGGATCCAGATGGAGGAAGTGGCCCTGGAGGGACCATTTCAGTGTGTGGAACACAGAGCAGGCAGGAGGAATGTGCGGGATTAGGGGACATGGGACTTCAAGTCTTCTATCACCCCCAGCTTATTCCTTATCCTGTGAGCCTGGGAATGCTCCCTCGGAGTGCTAGCCCTAGGCTTACCACATCACCCCCCAGGAGCTTCCTGCCTCATAGGTGAAGGCAGGACTCAGGGAAGCTGACTTGCCAAGGTCCCACTGGCAGTAAATATCCTAGTATATACGGAACCATTGTCAGCCTAGCCCCAGAGCCCGAGTTCCTTAGGTTCTGCCCTTTGTTTGGCATGCCTGCTTTCTGAGACAAGGTTTCCTGTAACCCAAGCTGGCCTTAGCTTTGCTATGTAGCCAAGGATAATTTTAAACTTTGGGTCCTACCACCCTCTCCCAAGGTCTAGGATTACAGGACTGCACTACCATACCTGGTTTATGTGCTTCTAAGGATCAAACCCAGGGTCTCATGTACTCTAGGTAAACATTCTACCAGCTGGGGAGCTACACCTCCAGCCCATCTTGTTTTGTTTGCTTTGAGACAGGTCTCACTATGCAGCCCTGGCCTCAAACTCACAAGAGTCGCTCCTGCCTCTGCCTCACTGCTGGGAGCACCAGCGAGCACGGCCTGCATGACTCTTCCTTCCTGTGTTGTGCTCGAGAGAGAGGCTGGAGAGATGGCTCAGAGGTTAAGAGAAGTTGTTGTTCTTGCAGAGGACCCAGGATCGGTTCCGAGCACCGACAGGGCGGCTCACCACTGTTTACTCCAATCCCTGGGGATCCGATGTCCCCTTCTAACCTCTGTAGTCACCAACCACTCATGCAGTGCTCACACAGGAGGGAAACATTCATGCACACAAAATTCCAAATCTTTACAGATACTTGAAAGAAGGAGAGACTCAGAGAGGGTGAAGGACCTATCTACCTAAGGTCACACAGCAAATCAGGGCAAACGATCCTGGAACTACAGGTCTTACCATCTTCCAGGTCACTCGGCCACCCTCACACCCACCCAGCAGGCTGCAGAAGCTATCCTGAATATTGGAAACCCTGCCATTCACTTGGTCACTCATGCATGCATCGATTCATTCCACAAATTAGGGGGAGGGGCACGCTTAGTCACTGTCCTATTGTAAAGAGACACCTTGACAAAGGGAAATTATAAAAGAAAGCATTTGATTGGGGACTTCCTTACAAGTTTAGAGGGTGAGGTCCATGACCATCCTGGTGGGGAGGGTGGTGGCAGGCAGGCAAGCATGATGCTGGATCAGTAGCTGAGTGCTTTCATCTTATCCGAAAGCTGGAGGCAGAAAGCAAGCTAACTGGGATGGTGTGGGCTTTTGAAACCTCAAGGCCAATCCCCATGAAACGCCTTCTTTAACAAAGCTACACCTCCGAGTTCTTCCCTTCTGCCAACTAGGAACCAAGCATTCAAATCTATGAGCCTGTGGAGGCCATCCTCATTGAAACAGTCACACACTTAGAAGTTGCCTTGGCCATGGTGTTTCTTCACAGCAACAGAAAAGTAACTAAACAGGGCATCTACAACATACTAACGTTAGGTGTTTGGGATTCATGGGTAGATAAACACGAGATTCCTGACTTCCTGGAACTTAATGATCTAAGGAAGAAAAGTGCGTAAATAACACAATAGTAGTAATAATTAACAAGCTGTATGAGGAATATTAAGCAGGTACAGGAGATGTATAGGCATATGAAATGTATATGAAGAGATATGTGCATGAAGGACCACAGCCTGGAGGAAGGGTGGCAAGAAGCAGCTGCTGACGGATGCATGAGGAAGATAAGGCTTTCCGAAGAAACAGAAAGGGGCACTGAAGCTCAGGAGCTGAGCACACAGGGACAATCCTGCAGCCACAGGTGGAATTAAGGAATCTGGCAAAAACCAAGTCATTCCTTGTGACTGAGGTAAGGTTGATGCATTGGCCATTCCTGCTCAAATATCTCTGCCAAACATCTTTTGCTGCTGTGTACAGCCAGAGTCTAGTGTTGCCTTAGAGTATGATAGACATTATCATAAATTTTTATTGAAAATACATGTGTGAGAGAGAGAAGACAGACCACACATTATTAAACAGAAGAGACTGAGAAGTTTCACCTCAGCAAAGACCTGCAGGAGACAAGGAAACAATCATAGAAATACCAGGGGAAGGAGGGCTGGAGTGCACTTGGTGTGTTTGAGGGGCGTGAAAGAGGCCAGAGGGTCTGCAGCAAAGTGATGGAGGGGGGAGGGTGGAAGACAAGGCTAAGAGGCCAGATGGAGTGGGATCCTCCGGGGAAGACAGGAGATGCTGAACAAAGAACTAATGACCTGGTTTTGCTCTGCTGGGACAAGAGCACAGTAATGTTCAGGGACTTGGAGAGAGAATGCCACTGTTGTTGATGGGAGGGGTTGGTGTTCTAGGTGAGATACCGAGATCCAGGTAGGGTAGAGGCCAACTACACAGACAGGGAGCGCCCCCCCCCCCGTCTCATGGAAAGCAGTCCCACTGCCAGTAGGCAGATGGCCAGACAACACTGACCTCTGTCTGCTGGGTTCATGTGGGTTATGTGGCTTGGCAGCCTCTGGGGAGACAGTATTTAGGGGGGGGGAGGAGCAATGAGGGGAGGAAGGGTGTGATCAGGGCAAAGTGGGTGCTCAGAGTAGCATGAAGGGTACTTTTCTCCGCTAGACTTGAAAACACAGGAGAGGGGACCTGGTCATTCAGGTCTGTGACTTAAGCTTTAGGCAGAATCAGTCCTTGGGCCACAGGGACACCCTACCCAGGGTTCAACCCCAGCTCTGCACCTTCTTAGGTAAGCTCCTTTGCCAGGTCACATCTCTGTCATTGTCAGCTTCATTGGTGTGCCGGTAAATGTGCAGAAACAGGTTCTGTAAAAAGGGACAGAGGAGGGGCCCCACGATGCCTGGGGGTTGTGCATCTCCACAGTATAAACACTCCACCCGGCTGAGGCCAGGTCACCTAAGGGATGTGAAGCTCAGAGCTCAGTGCCTTGTCCAGTCATAGGAGTTTCCACCGTTCAGATAAAAGGAGTTTACCTTAAGCACACTGATAATAGCTTGATGTAGGAAAGTAATTAGGAAGTGGTGACTTCTGAGAATTTATCAGCTTCTCTCAGTACAGATCACTCAGTTGTAAGTTTATACGATTGAGTTCTGAACAATGGCTGTGTCTAACAGTCGGCTCACACAATTCCTAAAAATTTAACAATCGACTCTCATGAGCCACTCTGAGCCAGCTCCCCACGCCAACTTCCTCATCTGTAAAATGAAGATAAAAATAGCTGCTGCTCTGGGTGGCTTGAGTATTGGATGAGGCAGTGCGGGGGAAGGTGCTTCACGCCCTGCCCTCCGAGGCGCAGGCTGGGTCAACAAGGCTCGTGTTTACATTAGCCAGGGCCAGCATTATTTCCTTACATCTACAGAAAGAATGCTTTCTTGTCAGCCCTGCCTCCTAAGACCTGCCCAAGATCAGATCAGGATGTGGACGAGGAAAAGCTTAGTCTCAAAGGGCTTGCACATGTTCAGGGGAAGAGGAACAACTGCCCTCTGTATGCCAGTCTGAGCTGGGTGGGGAGTGGGCAGAGACAATCCGAGTAGGCAGTGCCTCTTGTCTAGCCAAAGTGCAGGTCCAACCATGAATTACACAGCTCGATGTCCTGAAAGCCTGTGAATCAGTAAGGATCACCCAGTACTGCTAATGTCAAAGTGGGTAACGAAACATGCCTAGGAGTTCACCATGATGACAGAACACACATGCACACACACACACACACTCACTCACTCTCTCACATACACACACATACACACACTCTCTCTCTCTCTCTCTCTCTCTCTCTCTCT
>NC_034603.1:40273736-40276840 GCF_900095145.1 Mus pahari
CTCTCTCTCTCTCTCTCTCTCTCTCTCTCTCTCTCTCTCTCACACACACACACACACACACACACACACATTCACACACGCACATTATTTAAATTTCAAGTCTTCTAATCATATTGTATGATGGTTAATGAAGCACAATGCTTATTGTTAATTACGCCTGCAGTTGTCATTGATGGATCAGTTAGGACAGACCAGGCCCTGGACACACGCTTGGCATGTAAATCCATCATTTCTGTCGACTCTTGCTCTTAACTTCATCTTACAGAGAAGATGACCCAGCTGAACAAATGACGTCACAGGGCAACTGTATGTCTGAGCCAGAATTAAACCGCAGTTTAGCTGACTCTGAAGCCCTCGCTTTAAATCATATCACTCCGATGCTAGACTGGAAAGGGGACGGTCTCCACAGATGCCCCTGACGTCAGAGAATATTCATGGTATACTGGGAACAGCAGGAGATGGGTCAGGCTGCAGTGTGAGAAGGCCACAGAGGGACACATGTCCCTAGAGACCAGGACTGGGCTTACATTCTGAGGCATAGCATGTCCCATCCCAGCCCTGTGAGGAGGAATGCTTTGTAAAGCCCTCACTGGGTGACTGAAGGAACCTGAGGCAGGCACCTGGGCCTTGGCCACATGGCACCATTTTCAGCAGGGCAGTTTGGCTCTACCACTCTGGCTTTTTGCTCCTGCAGTGGGCAGGATCACTGCAGCTGGGTAGGCTCTCAGAACAGCAGTGTACCTGTTTCCACCTGCCAGTTGGGCCTGCCGTGCTCCCAAGCTCCTCCATGAGAAAACTTGAGCCCTACTTTTCTGTACCTACATTACAGCTGGAACCACTGAGGCCCCAGCGAGTAGAGGAACTCAACCTAGATGACTTAGCTAGCTTGCCAGGGACCTTATGACTTCCTTTAAGAACAAAGGAATTCAGGGTCAGGAAGGTGCCAGGTCACCTTTGCAGCCTGATGAGGAGCCTCCAGCTCTTCCTAGCCCTCGGGGGCATCACTGGTCAGGGGCAGTCCCTATACACTGCCAGGATAAGTACAGGAGGAAAAACCCAAGCCGAGGACAGAGAACTATATGTCCCTCAGGAACAATGGGCACTGAGAGGCCTACAAAGCCAGTAGGCAGTTAGTTCTGCTGGAAATAAAGACCAGCAACAGCTAGAAGCTTCCTGTGCTGTCCACCCCAGCCTCCCTCTTTGTGGGAGGACAGCTTTCAGACCAGACTGGCTGCCCCGCCCCACCCCACCCCCAACCTCAGTGTAGGCAGAGTGGATTTCCCGGCAGTTCCCGCATACACGAGGACATCCTGTGGCCAGGGTGTGGGGAAGACCTCACGCTTGCTGAGCCCACAGGTCTCAGACAATGGAGCTGTAGGGCAAGGAGCCAGGCAGCAGAGGGGGGAACGGGGAGGGTACCCAGGCTAGTGCTGATGGGAGGAGTCCTGCTCAGCATTAGAGCTCAGGCACTGAGCCTCACTCTCCTTCATAGGGTTGGCTCAAGGCCATCAGAAAATGGAAAGGAGCCTGGGCGAGGGTATGTGGTGTGTGTGTGTGTGTGTGTGTGTGTGTGTGTTATCATGGATAATGCACACATGTAATCCTAGAGCTCAAGAGAGTGAAGCAGGAGGATTGAAAGTTTGAGCTACCTAACAGGTTCCAGGCTTCAAAGTAAAATGAAAAGTGCTTAGGACATAGCTCAGTGGCAGAGCACTCACCTAGCAAGTTCAGGGTCCTGGGTTTTATCCCCAGTGCCACAAAAGAAAAATAAGACAGATGACAGGTTGAATGACATTCCTGAGGTGACATCTACCTCCTGTGGCTGACAGAGGACTCAGTGTGCAGACAGCTAGAAAGCAGGAGCAGGCCTCACAGGGGCTCTGCATGTAATCACTCTGGCTCTATCCACGGTAGGAGATGTCACTCTCACTACACATGGGACTTGCATGACCCCAGAAAGTGGCATCAGAGTAGGAGATGGCAAGGTAGGTGCTAGAGAAGCCACTGTGGCCATAGAGCCTACCTCCTGCCCTTGCCTGGCCTGGCTGAACCAGGGCTGTTTGCCAAGTTTGGACTCCAGCTGGCTGCTATTTTGAGAAGACACACCACCCTCCACATCCTGTGGGCAGGGAGGGTGCTCAGACAGACGTGGGCAGCCTCTGCCATCCAGGTCCAACCCAGGCCACTCTAACCGATGGATGGGGAAGACACGGGACATACATAGCTCCACTAGCGGCCTCTGGGGTCCGTCCACACCCGCCCTCGGGCAGGAAGAACAGCTCTATTGCTCTGTCTATGCTCTGCTTTGGACAGAAAGCCTGTGCTGGCGACTCCAGCCATAGGTGGCTTTTTGGGTCTCCTGGGAGGGTGGCTGTGGGGCTGCCTAGCTGTACCTGTGGAACCTTGGTCTGCTGAAGCAGAGCATGTTACTGGACTCATCGAGATGGAGAAGAGCAAGGCCTGAAGACACCGTCTGGTTTCATTCTGAGCCAGCTCTTCCTCCATCCCTACCCCATTCCTGGCACTTCCCCTGGCCCCACAAACTCAAGCCCCCAGTAGCCTCCAGCCTCCTCTGCCACCCGTTCCTGCACTGGGCAACAGTGTGAACACTCTGATGCACACAACCACATGGTCACGCCCTGCTCTCCAGCTTTCTCTGCCTCCCTATCGATCTAAGACAAAAGCCCAGGAACCTGAGCCTTCAAGCCCTTCACAAAAATGTCTTCCTGATTCTTCTCCCTTTCCTCCATTCTCCCCATAGGGAAGGTTACAGCTGACCAATCACAGGTCACAAAGACCAGGTAATATCACAAACCATATCATACTGCCCCTTCTCTGTGTTGCATTGATGCTGACTCCTTCAGACTCATCTTCTAATGTATTTACTCTTCAACTGGGTCTAGTTTACTCATTAACTCATGTTTTTGAGACAAGAGTCTTACTTTAGCTCAGGCTGTCCTGGAATTCATTCTGTAGTCCAGGCTAGCCCAAAATTCAGAGTGATTCTCTTGCCTCAGCCTTATTAAATGCGTGGGATTTCAGATGTGAGCTACTATGCCTGGCTAGATATATATATATATATATATATATATATATATATATAT
>NC_034603.1:40276898-40307563 GCF_900095145.1 Mus pahari
AAGACTATTGTCTATAGCTCTTCAGGCTGCTTCCAGGACCAGCTGCAAGTCTCTCACAAAGGTGAGTTGCCTGTGGCATCTGTATTTTTCGCCTGGTGCTGGGAATGGACTGGAAGGCCTTGTGTCTGTGAGGTAAGCACTCTACCACTACACCATACACTCTTCACATACTCTGTCCTGCTGTACACCGTTCACTTCGAATGTGAGTTTGTCTTCAGGGAGCACCGTCACTGTGTCCGTGTCAGCTTTGGATCACGAAGGCTTCCCTAAAGAGCCATTTGGATTTGCTTTCACTGGGGTCCCTGGAAACAAATGGCTTCTATGGAAAAAAGAGTGTGTAGCAGGCTGGAGGCCACTGGGACTGGCACCAGGCTCTCTGCAGAAAGTCGGAGGCAGGCAGGCAACATCTGCTTGGAGTAGGACCTCTACCAGTTGAGCTGTCTGCCAGCCTGGACAAGCTTGGGGTCCGGGAGCTTGTCCGAGTCCTGGCAGGACACTGAGTCAGTCTTGTGACCCTGAAAATCTAAGCTAGCGCCAGTCTGAGCTTCGGGTAAAAAGCCACCAACCTGGAAGATGACCAGCAATGCACTGGGAGCTATAGAACCAGCATTTGGGGGAAGCCTGCTTTGATATCCTGTGCTGCGTGTGTTTGAAAATTTTGTGAAAATGTCATTATGAACGCTGCCAAGTGCCCAGCAGATACAACTGCCCTCCGAGCTCTGAAACATGACTTCAGCTCCATCTCCCACACCAGCTTTTGACTTCAGCTCTTTGCTTCTGGCACCTGGGAATTCCCTGTTAGCTTTAGCTTTCAAGTGCAGCTATGTAATTTAAACAGGTTTTCTCTTCATATTTTCTTGAGCTTGGAGAGCAAGGTGTAGGTGGGTGGGGGTGGGGCTCTGATATCTACCGATGAACTGACCAGATGTCCTTTCCCATGCATGAAAAAAAGCCCCACCGAAATGTCCCCTCTTCAGGAAAGGCCTTCTCACCTGCCGCCAGTTACAGCTAGGTACACACTCTGCCCTCTATCCACCTCCCACGCTGGACCCTGCACCTGAGAGGTAACTGAAAAGCATTTTCTACTCCCACTGAGAGAGGGGATCTGCTTGCCTGCAGGGTCTAAGCATGAATAGCACCCAGCCCAGGGCATGCCAAGGAACTGTTTGTGTAGCTGCTACCCCTTTCAACGTGGGCTGTGGGAGCTCCCCCAATGGCTGGAGTTCTACTGTGTGGCTGCTACTGAGGTAGAGCTGAGACAGCAGCAGAGTACAAGGGGATGCTGACAATGGACACCTTCCCAGGGGGTAAAAGAAGGGGCAAGCCCAAGCCAAAGCCTCTATCTCCTCACATGTCTCCCAGCCCCAAAGCCCCTGGAGCCCACAAATAAGCTGGTGCTGTTCTCAGCCCTGGCCCTTTGATCCGGGCAAGCAGCAACACCTAGCTGGCGCCCTACACCAGCTCTGACCTTATCGGGCTCAGGGAAGAGACAGGTGCCTGGGGCACAGGCCAATTAGGTGCCTTGCTCTGGCACCCACTGAGTCACATCCTGGTTGAGCTTGTCCAGCTTCTCAGCTCAAGTGGCCAACAGGGTGAGGACACACTGCAGGGAGCAGGTCAAGACCATGGGGCAAGGACTCACGAGACTCTGAGAAGGCTGGGAGGTACCCACTGTGACAGGGACACGGTGATGCCAAACACTCAAACTCCATCAACCACAGGGTCCTTCTACCATAGGACCTCAACAAGTTGCTCCTCTCCCTTGGACCACCTCGTTCACCAGAATGTAAACTTGGCAAAGACAGCCTTTAGGGTTCTGGAAGAATCAGAGGAGACTATACGTGTAGGGTATTGGTCCACTTTCAGCCAGGTCCCTGGAGGTCAGAAGGTGCCATGTGCCCTTTCGTGAAGCAAGAATCCGGCTCGGGAGGTACTGCTGAAGAAAACAGGGCCTGACCTCCCATATTCTTTTGGGGATGATACCTGCTCTATGGCCCTGAGAGGCCATGTAGGACTGACCACACTCAGGGTAGATGATGAAGGAAGCTGGGGTACAGCCTCCTTCCAAATCATCAGCAAGGCTAGGACCAGAGGGATGGGGTTCACCCAGTTTCCTGGGAACTCCGGGACCATGTGGAGTAGATGTCAGAGTCTAAGAAAGCTGTGTAGTCCATTCTTCCCATATGACCACTGGCCAGGACCCCTTCCTCTGGGTGATTACTGTGTACAGAGTCTAAAGCCTGGAGAGACCTGCAAGGCGGCCCAGCCAGGGGGAGCCAGGAAGGGGAAAGAAGGGCCTGGGCTCATGGCTTGGATGGAGGCCACAGCTGCTGGGGTAGGGTCCTGACCACTATGGGGACATAAGACCACACGGCCTTGCCCCTACTTAGTTCAGTGTTCAGAGCCAGTCAATAGGTCTCTCTCTAAGCCATAGACCCTATCTAGGATCTTTGCCCAGGGACAGGGTCCAGGTGCCCGCTGAGGGGCCTGGGCTGTGTGCTGCTGCGTGCCATGTCATTCCTGAGCTCTAGGGGCCATTGTGCATATGGAATGCCACCCAGACAGGTCAGGCAGGTTCCAAGGCAGATTCCCTCCACCCCCACCCTCCTACAACAGCCAGACTGGGGAAGGGTTCATGGGCTGGAATGTAAACCAGAGCTCTCCCACACACCAGCCTGCCTAGGGCTCAAAGCCAGATGAACTCCAGAACCAAGGGCCCAGAGACAGGCTGGAGTCACACAGCAAGGTTGGGGCCCAGTCAGAACCAGAGAACCTGGGATCCCATACGGGACTGAGTCTCCAGCAGGCCTTCAAGCACCAGCTTAGCTCATGGTGGTATAGTCAAAGCCAGTAGGGAGGCCAGGGAGCCAAGAGTACAGATCCTACAGGGACCCTGAAAGGGAGCGCGAGGATAAGCGAGACATAGTTCCTATCTCCAGAAGAGGAGCTGATGGGCTGGGACTGCTGCACTGTGAGCTTTCTCTGTGGCCTCTGTTACATCTGCAATAGTGCAGAAGACCTCAGGTCCTGTCTCTGATGGCCCTTGGGAGACTTGGATCTCAGGAAGGAGGGACAGCGACCCTCAGGCTGAACCTAGACTCAAGAAGAACCTCAGGTTCCTCAGAAGCTGATAGCTGGTGGCATTCCTTGTCACTCAAGAGGTGATTCCTAAGTGGATCAGATTGAAGGCGTGAAGGAGAGGTGGTGACAGGAGCAGGCCTCTGAGGCTCAGTTGGCATCAGCCAGATCAGTGGCTCACTTTACAGCAACTGGGCCAAGATCCCAGGTACCAATGATGCCTTGGAACCCAAAGGAAGGGTCACCGTGGTGGGCTCCAGCCCAGCCCTGTGCTCTCTGTTGTCTCTCATACCCACGTGGGCAGATGCTTGTGTTTTGTTTGACAGGAAAAGAAGCTGAGGCTTAGAAGGGCAGAGCCAGTGTGGGTGGCAGCAGTGGGACTGTGCTGCGATGCCCACCTTCACTCTGATACAAGGACAGAATAGACCAAGAGTAGGAAGGCTGAGCAGAGTCGCTACCCCAGGCAGGTAGTGAGGTAGGAACAGGCCTCACCTGACTGCAGCAAGCCAGCGCCCCGGTCCTTGACCCCAAAGTGCTGCTGGATGTCCAGAAGAACACCTGGAGGGGAAAACAGAGGGTGCTTTACTGCAAAGTCCAATGCAAGGGCATTCCCATTACCCACTAGCTGCCTCGGTCTCAGACCAGCCTGGCTTATCTCCTGCATTCCCACCCTGCTGTGGCCTCCTCTCTGCCCAGGCTAGCCAGCTTGGGGTGCCAGCCTTCCCACATATCCCCACTGAAGGCCTCCTAGGCTTAGGCTGGGCATGATGTCTGCTCATCAGCCATGGAAGGAGCCTGAAGTATGAAGCAGAGCGAGGTTCCTCTGTGGTAACTCAATGAGGTTGACCTTTGGCTTGCCTGTGGCTCAACCCTGGGTGAGGGATCAGGCCCTGCTCTCTGCCGTTCACAAAGTCCTCAGATAAGGAGCAGAGAGCAGCCACAGCCAGTTATGGAGAAGACTCGTGGCTAGGAACATTGAGAAGGTGACTTAAAGCAACATTTACACAAGCGCTCTCTCTCTCTCTCTCTCTCTCTCTCTCTCTCTCACACACACACACACACAACACTCATACCTGCTCTCATGACCAGGACTCTAGTTTCCAGACACAGGATACATGCCTCAGGGAGACCCTAGGCTGGGGAAGGTCCCAGAGACCAGGACTGCTTCCACAACCTTTGCTTTCCACTGTGGCTCTGTCAACAGAAGCTAAAGAAAACCTACAAACCATTCACTGCTGACAGACAGAGCCATGGCTACGTGGGGGCTTCCGTAGCTCTTAGCCAAGTGCTCAGAGTTAGCACACCCCCAGAAGCCTACCCCAGGTCCCACCAGGCTTATCTCTGTGGACAGAAGGACCACAGTCCTTTACCACAGAGAGGGGGTTAGGAAGAGAAGAGGAAGAGACAACGCCCTCCCTTCAATAGCTGCCCGCACCGGAGCAGAGGCCCTTGGGGACCCTAGAGCTTTGTCTGACAATAACAGCATTACCGGTGATGGGCGGTTTGTGTTTCTGGATTACTCATCTAACCTTGCAAGACTGGCACTGTTATCCCACTGGACAGGTAAGGAAACTAAGGTACAAGAGCCATACGCTCAACGTTACCAGCACGAAAGGGGGAGACAGGGGTTGATGGGCATGGTGTCTGGTTCTAGAACAGAAGATGGGGTGGGACACCAAATGTCATTGTCCCTCTCTAGACTCCGCTGGGAGTCTGAGGGGACTCCGTGGCTGTGGGACCAGGCCTAGCTGGTGACTGGCAGCCTGACAGCTGGGAGAAAGCAGCCTTCTCTCTAATTCCCTGAGTGGATTCTCCATAATTACCGTAATGAAGAGGCAGTGTGAGGCCCAGCTAATGACTTAATAACCAAGGTCTAATGGGGCAATGCCCTTGCCACAACGCTGGATAGTAGGAGCTAGGCCTGAAGATGGCCACAGTCACTATGTGGGACCAGAGGTACCCTGACCAGCCTCAGAGGCCAAGAGGCAGTACCAACCTTGGGGAATCACCCACACTCACCTCCCAGCCCCCAGCCCGCCCTCTTTTGTGAGCCAGGCCTGGCTCTCAGTCACCGTCACCTGTGGCTCCTCTGTGTGCAAACCCTTCCTCAGGTCACAGACAACAAACAAGTCCACAGTTCTGCCAACCCTGCCCTCCCGCCCCACTTCTTGGTGACAGCTCCACCTCCCAACCTACCCAGTGCCTGCTTCCCTCCAAACACCTCCTCTCTGTCCTGGCCCAAGGCTTACTCACTATAGTGATCCCTGCCACCCCTGCAAGACTGGTGTCCACACCTCCTCTTCTAAGTAGACTTCCCTTATTTCTCTTCCTCCTGCCACCCTCAGTCCATCAATGCCCAGTGCTTGCTGGTCCGTTCTGACACGAGCACCCATCCCGAAGATGGGTCAGGATGAGTTAGTTCAACAGGGGAAGACGCACATGGTCATGGGGGTAAGCTCATGGGACCCACTGTGACTGGGAACTAATGTATTAGCAATTGTTTCCTGGTCAACTCTGGTACCGAAGAGAGGCTCTCAGTGGTAAATCTGATCGTGCCACTTGCCTGGCATTTGAGTTGCCACCTCCTTTCTGCACACGAATAACCTAAAGCTGAGAGGAAGAAAGCCCCTGTGATCTAGCACCTCGGGCTGGCCATGGGCTTTGAAACCAGGCCTTGGAATACTGAAGGGAAAAAAAGCAAGCTTTGTTTCTTTGTACTCTCATATCAGTTGGCCTATGTGAGCAGAGGTCAAGGGAGGGGGTCCCCACACACCACATAAGCCATGGCGTCTGGAGCAGACACAAGTGGGGGGGAACACTTCAGCTCTGACAGTATCCACCTGAGGAGTAATCAGACCCACCTCAGGGTGAAGACTTAGTCCCCAGGCTGTTCCCCAACGCAGGTGCTTATCTTAACCCCCAGGCTGCCCTGTGAGATTTCCACAATCCCAAATTCAATTCATTTGCTAGCACAGCTCACAGAACTCAGGGGAACACACACACACACACACACACACACACACACACACACACGCACACGCACACGCACACGCACACGCAAGTCCCATCTGTGACAGAGATTTCAGAGTACACAGAGAACAATGCCTGTGTTGAGACTCATGGAGAGGGTCACAAGGCCTCCTCACTTCTTAAAACCTCACCTACAGGAACACCCACAGGAGCCTCCCAGCAGCCCTCCCTCCAGCCCTTTGGGATTTTTGCAGAGGCTTGGTTTCCAGGCCTGACTCATTGACCCTGGGTGGTAATCGACACAGAGACACAGCGCTCAGCTCCCCTTCTGTCCAGGCTTCCAACCCTGCCTGGGCCTTCAGTGACCAGGCCTACACTGAGGCTCCCTGGGGGCACTGCCATCAGTCAACATTAGCATGCCAAATATGCTAATTATTTTGAAAATTCCAATGACGTTTGGGGCTCTGTCAGGAGGCAGGAAAAAAAACCCAAACCCAGATTCCCTCACAGCCGCTAGGTTTACCATGAAAAGCAACGCGACTCCCTTGCCACCCTGCCTCTTACTGCTTTGTATCCATCCCCTAGTTCAGGGCCCAGCACAGTGCTGGTCCCCAGGGACAGCAGAGGGTGGGGTGGATGTAGAGATTGATGGGTAAACCATGGGTAGGGCACAGGCCACGGTGAGGCTCTAGAACTCACAACAAGGGCAGTCACAGCTTCAGTGTTAGGCAGCCAAAAGGATAGGTGATCAGGAGGGAGTAGAATGATCCACACCCCACATCCCACATCCCCAGGCTGTGGCTGTCCACCCACGGCCAAGGAAAGAGCATAGGTCTGAAGTAAAAAGACCCCTCCTTCAGCGAAGGACATTGTATCAAATCTGTAGAACCTTCCAGCTGGTCATTCCCTGTCCAGTGTTTTCTAGATTGACATTTGCTTCTGCCTCCAGGAAGCCTTTCCCATTTCCCCCCATGCAGACAGGCATCCACTGTCCCCAGGAACTCCTGGGAAGTCTAGAAGCCAGGGCACAGGAAGCTTGGAATCCCCTCTGCCGCGCACGCCCTAATGCTGTGGGTGTAAGGCCCGAGTAACCTTCTTGAGGGTCAGGGGCTCCATCAAAAGAGACCCCTCTGAGCCTTTCTAGGTCATTTGCTCTTTCTGGCCTGGAGGGAGGCGGGGTGACACGGGATCAGGATCCCGATAGCCACTGGCACGGGAAGCATGTGTCACAGCAGCTCACAGCTGGCTCACATTTTCCTCTGGGCTCCAGCCTGGCGCAGGCACACACATCCTCCCTTTTTTGACCACAGCCTTACATTTAGTCTTTCCTGGAGGCTGAGGTTTGCTGGGTCATAGAATGGGCCTCACGCCCAGGAGCAGCTTCCCACAGCTCAGTCCAAGCTCAGCCTCCTGGCCCACCAGTTCCAGCCAGGCAGCGGGCAAGGTGAGATTCCCACCCCAGCAGGTCCCCACCACCATCACCTATTCCAGCCATCGGCTAACCTCTCCAGGAAGCCACCCAACCCACATTCACAAGGGCTCCCTGGCCACAGGGTCTCCATTCCCAGGGGCACACATTCTGGAATAGCAGACCGGGGAGGCTCTCCTCTCTTCATTTGGACCCTGCATCTGTCAGCCTCTATCTGCTACCTCGGCTTTCAGCCTCTTCTTGGTGTCTGCCTCCACCCGCCATTCCATGCCACATGCATCCCCGTTGTGGGTACACCCCAACATGCCCACTTGGCCAGCACCCCTCCCTCCTTCACAGAGGCAGCTCTTAAAATTGCCTCCCCCATGAGTCTGGGGATGTGGCTTAGTTGCTAGACGGCCTGCCTAGCACACACCAAGCCTTGAATTCGATATACTTCATATACTAAGTATGGTGGTACGTGGTACCTCTAATCCCATCACCCAAGAGGTAGAGAGACAGGAGGATTGCCTTGGCTATATGTCAAGTTCAAGGCGGGCCTGGGTTGAATAAGACCCTCCAAACAAAACAAGACAAAAATAGAATTCTGCCCTCCAAATTGTGTCCTCATTCAGGATGGGCAACGCCCCCCAGCCCCGACCCCTGGTGGTTCACCGACTCTCTTCTTATCCTCCAGTTCCACAGCTGCCAGCGGGCTCCGCCCCCTAAGCAAAGCCACTGAACACCCAGGCTACCCTAGGTGTCACCTGTAGCCCCCCCTGAAAGCCCCAAGCCCCACAAACAAGTCCAGTTTCTTTTCTTCTTCACTGCTTAGCCTAGCTGGCAGTTTTCCTGCTTCTAGCCCTTGCTTGCTCCTGTTCGACCCTCCTGCAGCTAAACCTCACAAACATTTAGCCATCACTAGCTGGGTTCCAGGTCCTAGACTGAGCCTCTAGAATCCTCAAGGTTATTCCTGGACTCAAGGGGCTAATGCTGCCGCCGGCCTGGTGGATGTCAGCTCTGGCCGCGTGCTTCAGACTCACCCACAACTTCCTTGAGATCTGCTGACTCAGCCTCTGGCTCAGTGGTACCACAACACACCAGAACAAGGTGAAGAGTGCTTGAAGGATGCTGACCCCCTGCCCACGACGGCCCAGAGCCTATGGTTCTCTATGGCTGATGTGACCTGACTTGTCATGCACACGCACACTCACACGCACACGCACACGCACACAGGCACAGAGCACCAAGCTCTAGCTGTGACTACTCACTTTTCTGAACGCACATTTCTTTCCCGAATAAATGGACAGAATGGAGAAACTAGGTTGGTCGGAAACCTGCCCAGGACTTTCAGTCACTCTTAAAGAGGGTGCCTGCTTTACAATATGCCATCCCTGTTAGGCCTGGTGCAGTGTCATAAAATATAAAAAGTAAAGAAAGCAGGCATGGCGGTACATACCCCAACTTTAATCCCCCCAACTCGGTAGGCAGAGGCAAACTGATCTCTGAGTTGGAGGTAACCCTGGTTTATGTAGTGAGTTCCAGGACAGCCAGGGCTACATAGGGGAACCCTGTCTAAAGATAAAAATAGATTGATTGACTGACTGATTGATTGATTGATTGATTGATTTTTAAGTAAAGAGAGGGCTGAGGATGTAGCTCAGTGGCAGAACACTTGCCTAGTGTGCTTAAGCTACAGATTGGTTCCCAGCACCGAAAATCTATAAACACAGTGGCCAAAAGTCACTGGCCAGGCAAATCAGTAGTCCATGTGACTGGCCCTTCACAGTCCCAAGCACAGCCATGCCCCTTCCTGAGATGTCCAGTGCTACTTATTAAGATCTATTTCATCCTCCAAGGTCATACCCACCAGGGTATCTTTTACGCCTCTGAGGCTCTTGCCTGTGACCCTCAGGAAACCCTAGCGCTGTGCACTCTTTGTCCCCACTCATATTCCAGCTGTCCCAGAGGCTCCTGGGGAACCCCCATCATGAGCAGTAGCCCGAAGAGACCAACCCCTGATTCAGGATGCCAGGCCTCCTCTAGCCAAGCCCATCCTGTTGACACCAGAGTCTTTAAAAGGTCACACTTCTGGGTGTGGTGATGCACCCCTTTAATCTCAGCCTATTCTACATATAACCCAACCTCCCCCCAAAAAAAAGTAAAGTAAAAAAGGTGCACTGCCCTTGGAAGCCCTGCCTTAGGCAGCCTCAGATCCAAGGTCAAGACAGAATGATTTTAAGAGCTCTTCCTACTTGACTATCCAGAACAGTCTGTGTGGCACTCACACCTGTCCCCCAAGCCACATTCACCTGCCTCAGGCTTTCCCTAAGCAGCAGTCAGCTTAGCTGAGTCCTCAGGGTCTACAGGGCCAGACCATCTGGGTTTAAATCCTACCTTTTCTACCTTCCCTGCTGTGTGACTATAGGAAAGCTACTTAACCTCTCTGAGCTAGTTCCCATCTTTACAACTTAATTTTGCTTCCCATGATTGCTAGGAGGCTTGCGCAGGTTAGTCCACGTGAACTGTTTAGAATGGTGCCTGGCACATGGTAGGTACTCCATGAATGTCAGATGGTTACCCCTGATATTTAAGTAGAGGGGCAGGAAACAGCTGCAGCGTAGACAACTATCCTTTCGGGTTTCCTTTCTCTGAACTGAGGTGGATATCTGGAAAAGCAGGTCCTAGGGACCTGAAGGGATGCCCACCCTGCCTCCTGTCAGTCCCCTCAGAAACCTGGTCCCTGTGTGGCAGCCTCGGCACTGGCTCCCTGTGGGAGTATTTCCCATTCAGTGCTTGGCAGCTTCTAACCTGGTAATTACAGAGGCTCAAGAGCCTGGCTCTGGGTGGCTACGGCCAGGAAGCCACAGCCTGGGGACCCAGCCCAGGCACACACACTCTCAGACCAACCTCTGCCTGTCCTTCAGGAACAAGCTGATCAACCCATCTGCCCCGTCCTCATAGCCTCGGCTGCTGACTTAAAAAGTGCCCTGGCATCCTCACACAACCTCACTGAGTATGTTCTAAACTCACACACGGTGAGCCCACTTCTCCAACACTGCCCTGAAAAGCTAAAGCCATTAATATCAACACAGTGTAGGGTGACTCTGGCTGGGGCCATGTTGGTAAAGAGCCCTAGCCTGGATGGAGCCTTGGACCCTAGAAAAACCCCTCCCTACTCTAGAGACCTCCCACAGACCTCCAACAGCCTTGGAGATGCCCCTCCTCATCTAACTCCTGCCAGGGTGGGTGGGACCAGCCACTGGCCTGTGGTTCTACTCTATCATTTGGGGCTGCCTTTCCTGGAACCAGACTCAGCCTTAGCAATTTGGGGGCACTGCACGGCCACTCCTTCCCAGTTTAGCCACACAGCCCTGGCCTGGACCAGCAACTCCCCAGATCACCAGGGGCCAGGGACAAGGTGGCCACAGCCTTATCTTGACCCTCAGAGGTGTGGCAGTATGACCATCAAGGTGATAGGAGGCCAAGGCCTGGGGAAAAGTGTAGAGGGAAGAGATAAGAGGTCTGAGTTGGGTTGGCTCAAGCCTTCTGTGTCCTTCACTAGTAACCACAGAGCCTGAGGTACATGGGACAACAGCCAGGGACCAAGCAGGAGCTTGGCTGAGCTGGCTTCCAATCTCTGGGGCTTTGCCTGAACTTGCACTGTCAATCCAAGTCTCCTCTCGACACCCACACCAGTTGTCCTTACATCCTTGACAGAAGCGACCCCCTCTGCCCAGGCCTTGTCCCTCATAATCTACTCAGCCAAATCCTGATGCTTGCCTGGAAGTCTCATTCAACAGTGACACAGAGACTGACCACAGCTGAGCGCAGGGAGACTGGAGCAAGTTCTGCAGCCGAGCTGAGGGCAGAAGGAGAGATAGAGACCAAGACTGCGTTCCCTGTGCCCCAGTTCTGGCCGTGCACTATCCTTGCCTGCTCACCCCCTCCTAGCAACAGAAGAGGAGCAGACTTCCAGCAGACGGGCTCTCTGCTTCACAGGATCTCACTGCAGGGCCAACCCCAGCCTTCTCCACAGGCGAGACAGGGAAAGAAAGCCACCACCATGGTGCCCTCCCAAATGTCCTCCTGAATGCCTAGAAGTGGCTCCACCTGGGATGAGGAGTCCCCCATTGTCCAGACTGAAGACTGGGCAGACAAGGACAACCCTGCCCCACTTCGTCTCACTTCCTTCCAGGAAATGCCAGCTCAGAGGCTCATTGTGCACCCTGGCCAGGATAAAAGGACAGAATCCACAAACCGGCTATGGCCATAGAGCCTCAGCCTCTTCGTGGGGGCCTGATCCTCTGCCTGTCCAGCTAACCAGTGCCCTGCCCATCCCAAAGAAGGTGTCCTGAGGTTGGCCGGGCTGGGTCATCTAACTGCTACCCAAGCCTGTGCCCGCCTCCCATGCACACTGAGATCACAGATATGTCAGCCTCTTGAGGCTGGAGGGAGACAGTGACTCTATCGAGGGGACATGTGCCGTGATAGAAACAAAAACAAAACCAGGCAATTTAAAACTGGGAGATACGGCTCATCAGGTAAAGGTACTGACACCGAGCCTGATGACCAGAGTTCAACCCTGGCATCCACATTGTGGAAGGAAAGAAACAACTCCTGTAAGTTGTCCTCTGACTTCCACAAGCCTGCTATGGTACATGTGCACGCATGATAAATAAATGTAAAATTTGTTAAATTAATTAAATAAATAAAACCTGGAGCTGGGCTAAGGGTGTAGCTCA
The DNA here is from genome assembly GCF_900095145.1 of Mus pahari. NCBI lineage: Eukaryota > Metazoa > Chordata > Mammalia > Rodentia > Muridae > Mus > Mus pahari. The sequence goes on from NC_034603.1 coordinate 40,289,100, forward strand.
GTTGGTAGAGTGCTTGCCTAGCATGGGTCTGAATCCTAGCACTTCATAAACTGGGGATGGCAGCACACATCTATAATCCCAGCATTTGGGAGGTAAAGGCAAGAGGATCAGGAGTTCAAAGTCATCCTCAGCTGTATAGCAGGTTCAAGGCCAGCCTAAGCTGCCTGCCTGAGAAATTCTGCCTCAAAGAGGAAGAAGGGATTGATGGAGAGATCGCTCAGTGGTTGAGAGTACTTGTTGCCCTTGCATTGCACAGGATCCAGGTTCAGTTCCCAGCACCTACATGGTGACCCACAAGCATCTCTTACTCCTGTTCCGGGGTATCCGATCTCTTCTTCTCACCCCATCCCTGGGCATAAGGCAAGCACGGGATGTATATGCAGGCAAAGCACAAAAAAAAAAAAAAAAAAAAATCTAAATTTTTTTAAAAACTAAAGTGTCGCCAGGCGTGGTGGCGCATGCCTTTAATCCCAGCACTCGGGAGGCAGAGGCAGGCGGATTTCTGAGTTCGAGGCCAGCCTGGTCTACAGAGTGAGTTCCAGGACAGCCAGGGCTACACAGAGAAACCCTGTCTTGAAAAACAAAAACAAAAAAAAAAAAAAAAAAAAAAAAAAAAAAAAAAAAAAAAAAAAAAAAAAAAAAAAAAAAGAAAAGAAAAGAAAAGAAAGAAAAAAGTGTGTGTCAGACACCTGGCTCAGACCAGAGAGGAGAAAAACTTTCTGAAACAAGAGCAGACACTGACAAGATCCGCAGGGAAACTGAAGTCAGTGATTGCAGCTCCTGGGGTCCACGGTTGATGGTTCTGGGAGACGGAGGTCTAGGGAGAGCCAGAGATAGCAGAAAGGTTTTTCTGAGACCAAGTGCCCACACCACCTTTGGAGTGACACACACACACACACACACACACACACACACACAAGAATAAAATCATTGAACATTGATTTGGGGATAGGAGACACCTTGACTCACACAGCCAAGACGGCTTCGTCTGGCAAAGCCAGTAAGCAGCAGGCCATGTAGCACAGAAGTCACTCGGAGTCTAGGGAAGGGACCAGGATTCGGTTTGCCTCCTTTGTTAGCTCAGTCTGTCCTCAAGGTTTCAGGCCCCCATGCCTGAGCAGAAACAAAAGCCACTTCCTACAGTCAAAGGATCTGAGGAAGGGATGAGGGTGTCCCCTCTCCAAACAGACCCAACTGTCCACAGCACTATATCAGACTAGGCTCCGTATCAGACGAGGCTGTGACCTACAGACCTTGCAGCCTTCCTGTCCCAACCACGAGACGGGACACCGAGGCCTAGCCAGGCTGTCAGGAGCCCTGGGTACTTCCTGTGAGGAGGGACTGACCTCTGAGAGCCAACGGTAGAGGTGCCGGCGGGAACAACGGGAAGAGCCTCGAGAAGGAAAGCAGAGGCATGAGGCTGGCCAGTCCGCCTTGAGTCACCTGGCATTCCGGGACTCTGAAGCTCACCCGGGCACAGCTGATCTGGATACCACACCCAGAGCCCTGGTAGGGATTTCCTCACAGTGCAGCCGTGCGGCAGACAGGATAGGGATTCCCAAGGTGATAAGAGCCATGTTTATCCTTAGGGTGACCGTCTCTATCCAGAGTGGCAGTGATAGAGCCGCAAGACCCTGAAGTGTGGTTTGATACCCCGGGCCTCAGTTTCCCCATATGTCTGCCCTACACAGACTCAACTAGGTGGGAAAACAAAGAGCTTGAAGAAGAGTGGGCCCCAGCCTGGCACCACAGCTCAGGACCCAGCCCTGAAGCTCAAGGGAAGCCCCACGCCTGCCAGGCCTGTGTTCCTGGCAGGGTCCCCGAGCTCATCATTCCTTCTGGGCTTGTGTTAGTGAGTGGTTGCCATGGATACTGGTCTCAGCTTCTTTGGCAGAAAAGGACTCCCCCAGGGCAAGGCTCTGTCTCTCCTCACCAGCCCCCACAATGACGCCCAACTCCAGGTGCCACCGGCTGGATCAGAGGGACAGGAAATAGGTCTTGGGAAGACCACAGGTGCTCTGAAGAAGTTGGGGAAGGATGTTGGTTATCAAACTGTCACTCGTCAACCACAATTAGAGTCCAGGACAGCTCTCTTTGGCTGGGCCTGCTTCCAGGAGCCAAGTATGACCACCCTTGGAAGATGAGAGCTTATGGGGAGAGGCCACTCTAGCTCCAGGAAGCAGAGTCAGAAAGGAGACTTGCCTCCTGGCCTGGAAGCCACAGGTACCTCTGTCTTTTTCTCCATCTGTTCAAGAAGGAAATCGACCAGGTTGCTGGGCTAACTCAGTGTTATCCAAGAGAACCAGGACTTGGGAGCAGAGAATTGGGACCCAGGCCTCCTTCCCAAGTCTGAGGCAGACTGCCCTAAGGGGGTTCCCATGGATTAAGGAGAGCCCATAATTACCTGGATCACGGGGTGGCGCTGGGAATGCTAACACAGAGGCAGAGGCCACTGCAGTTCCCAGGACCTAGACCAGCCCTGGTGCAGAAGGGAGGGGCTCTCACAAAGGTATCCCGAAGGACAGCCAGAGAAGGACTGTCACAGACAGAGAGAATGAGGAAAGGCATGCTGGTTAGGGACACCGCTCGGGCCTCTGCCTGAAAGAACAGACAGCTGACATTTTGTGAAGGCCTCCCAGGTATCTGGCCTCCGCCCAGGTGCTGCGGGTACATTCTCATTCATTCCATACCACCCAAGGTGGAGGAGGACTCGGCCCACAGAAGGCTCTGGTGACGACTGGAAGGCCACACAACTGGAAAACTGGTAAACAGATGCAGCTGGATGCGAACTCGGGTGGCAAAGACTCGGACCCTGCACTATATCCCCCCCCCCCCCCGTGACCCAGCCACTGTGAGTCTGACCCAGGATGGGACAGTCAATCCAAATCATCCAGCGATGTGGAAGACAGTATGAAAGGAAATGTAAAATATCTCAGAATAACAACAAATTTGTCGGACGTGTCCTATTAAATAAAATGTATTATTTAGGGCAGAGGAGATAGATTGCTTGGTCTACTAAAGTGCTTGATACACGAAGGCCTGAGTTTTAACCTTAGAACCCATGGGGTCCGGTGGGGGAGGGTGACTGGAGAATAAGGGGTTTTGCTATCAAAACTAACAACTTGAGTCCGATTCCCAGAACTCAATGTGGAAGGAGAAACCCAATCCCTGTTAGCTGTCCTCTGACCTCTACACCCACCCACATGCAAACTAAATAGTTTTTAAAACGCCAGGCTCAACAGCATGCTATTGTGCTCCTGCGTGCTTGTAATCAGCACTGGGGAGAAGAGACAGGTGTCTCCAGAGCACTCACTAGCCAGCCACTCTAGCCCAATCAGCAAGCTCCAGGCCAAAGAGAGACCCGGACTCAGAGTGGGGCACTGCTGGGGAACCACACCTGAGACTGATTTCCGGTCTCCATACCCACCCACCCACATACATACATATGTGCACCCACAGGAACTTGTGCTCACCCGTGCCCGCATACAAATAAATTATAATAATTGCACCTGCTCTCTTTCTGTCTGAAAACCAGACATTTTGGCATTCGTATGTAGCTTGCATTGTGCTCCTCTGGACAGAACTGGCTATGCTATGAGCAAACAGAACTGTACAGGAAGGATATAAAGAAAAGCAGAAACTCCCCGTGCTTTGATGAGGCTGCTGGGGCCAGACTGTGAGGTTCTTAGGGGTCAGGTGGGCACAAACATCAAAAGTGCCCACACAGCAGTGTCTACATGCCTGCCTCTGTCCCAGCAGGACCAGCAGGCAACAGGTGGACTCAGGTCCTGGCACAAGACCCTGAAAGCCATGGTAGTCACCATAGAGATTGTAAATATTCCTAAAAACTGAACTCAGGGGCAGGGGGAGGGAAGGCCATCATAAAGAAAGGGAGGCAGGCTTATCCGGAGAGGAAATGATGTCTGTGTGTTGGGGGTGGGGTGGGGGTAGTGCACAAGCTTCCACACTGGGCAGGACACTGAGAGATACACAGCTCAGTCAGTGTATGTCCAGAGCCTTCCAGGCCTCCCTCTCCAACTGCATTGCCCCCCTGCCCCAATCAGTTCGCCAGAAATCTGCTATCTCATTCTCCCACTCTGACCCAAGTATTGGTAAAGGTAGATAAGACCCCACTCCTTGATCCCACCTTCCCCTCTCTGCCCCTGGCCATGGGTTCCTCTAGGAACCTCAGAAGTAGTGGCCTGGGGCCATAATAAAACAAGCATGACAGAACTAAAAGCCATAACAATATTTCCAAAGAGAGAGAAGAGACTCAAGCCAGGCTGGGGGGAAAAAGGGGGGAGATCTGAGATACACAGTGTGTATCTAACTCCTGCTTTGCTGATCACCCTGCTGGGCAATGGATAGGGCCAACCAAGGGCCTGACTTCCCCCAGCTGGAAAGAGCCTGGTTTGCAAAGTGAGGGCCTCCCATGTTCTCTGGCTTGTCCCTCACAGGGTGGGCACCTAACATCCTGAGCCCTAGGCAGCACATCGCATGTGAGGTAGGTTGGCACACTTGAGGGTGGGACAGCCTGACCCAAACATTGATGTCACTGGCACCTACTTCATGTTTACCCCCAGGAAGGGACAGAGAACAGGTGGGTGGGTGTACATGCAAGGTGGGTGAGGGGCAGAGTTCTTTCCTTCCACTTGACACAAAACTATCCAAGACAGGAAAAGACTAAGGCCCCCAAAAAAGAGCACCCAAGTCCCCAGGTGGCCAGTGGGAGTGTGGTTTATGTCAGGGCTCTCTTTTCCCAATCGTCCCCGAGTTTTCTTCAGTGAGGCACAGAATATCCAAAGCACCTCTCTTCCCCTTCCCTCTCCCCTCTTTCTCATTAGGTTGTAGGATAGAATGTTGGGTCCCCACCCCACCCCACCCCAACTGCTCTCCTCCACAGGGAGCCCCGGAGACCAGCCTAACCAGCATTTCTTTTCAAAGCTGCATTATCCGCAGGCAGGGCCAGCTCTAGGACAGGTCCCTGCGTCTTGACCCCTGTGAAGACAGGGAGAGACGCCAGCAGAATAGAATCCCAGAGTCACATCCACACTAAGAGGCCCAGGGATCAATCAATTCACAAACGGAAACAGACCTAAACACAAGCTGAAACTGGCCCAAGGTCACACACGCACACATCAAGCGCATTCAGGATAGAAACCCAGTTGAATCCATTTCTGTCTCAAACCTGGGGTTGACTCGCTGAGACGCTCAAGGAGCATGAGGCTGCCTCTCTTTAGACCCCCCTCCCCAAGCCCCCGCCCCCAGGCCTATGCCCTGCTCCAGGCTCCAAGCGCCATGGAGCAGAAGGAGGCGTCTCCAGGCCTCAAGCCAGGGCCAGCTGCAAACCGCATCCTGGGTCCCCAGGCGGCACGGACCCGCCCCGCCCCTCCCTCGGCTCCCCGCAGGCCCGAGCCTTTGTCAGCCACGCGCTTACAAGCTCACACACACACACACACTCACACACGTATCCGCGCCGCCACGCGCGCACACACTCGGGCTGCCTGGCGCACACCCGCAAGAGGCGCACACACTGGCCGCACGCATGAAGGGGTGGGGGGTGGCTGAGACCGAGGAAAGAAGGAACAGACGGGCCATGCACGCACAGACGGCCTGGGCTAAGGGAAAAGGAGAGGCCGGGGGAACCGGCGGTTGTGGAGGAAGGGGGCGCACAGGCGATAAGGCAAGAGGGACGCAGAGGAGACTCTGGGAGGACAACGGATGAGCCGTCAAGGGCTGGCGAGGGCTCACTGGCTGCTCCAGGGGTGGAAACTCCACCAATCCCTGACACGGGGAGCGTGGGGTGCTTTGGATTGGACCCATGGAACACGAGAGCATCGCTTAAACAGAGGGTCCTTAGGGACTCTCCAGAGGGCTTGGGTCTAGGGAACTGGCAACCAAAAGCTCCCTAGGGCATCTGGGATGGGAGGGCCCTGGTCCTCGGGCTGGATGGGGCATTTGCTCACCTGCCACAGTGTACCTGTCCAGGTAGTTGAGCACGTTGCCTAAGCTCAGGATGGCAGCGGCTGCCCCCCGCCCTCGGCCCAAACTGGCGGGTTTGGGCTGCGGCGCGCTGGGGCCCTTGGCAGCGGCTGCGCAGCCAGGGGTGCTGGGGATGCTGGGGAGTCCGGAGGGGACCCGCCTCACGCTGCCGGACAACGTCTGCACCTCTTCGTCGGCGGACACGACTCCAGCGCCCCCAACACCCCGCGCCCCGCAGCAAGCGCTACCTCCAGCCCCTGGCTGCGCCCCCCGGCGCCGGCGCCGCCGCTCGGCGTCCGCCTCCTCCTCCTCCGCGCCGCCCGCCGCCGCCGAGGCGCATTCCAGGCACATCATGCCGGCCCGGGCCGGGGCGGCGGGGGGCGCGGGGGGCTCGGGGGACGCGAGGCCCAGCCCGGGCCCGCTCAGTGCGTGCGCGCGCCGCGGAGCCGCCGCTGCACCATCCCGGCTCGGCCCGTCGGCTTCTGCGCTCGGGCTCCAGCCCTGGCTGCGCCGCTGCTACTGTTCAGTCAGCGAGACGCGCGGCCCCGGCGGCTCTGACAGCTGCGGCCGGCCCCGCCCACCAGGCTCGTGCCCAATCACCTCCGGGCTCAAGCCACAGCCCCGCCCCGCACGTGCTGCCCCGGGGGGTGAGGGGGAACTTGGCCGCAGAGCCCCATCCGCCTGACGGGGGCGCAAGTCACGCAGGAGCGCTGCGGCCACGGAACCCTCGGGGATCAGGAAGCGATGGCGGGGAGCTGCAGCACCGATTAGGATTTAGGTGAGGGAAGGATACCCCAGACCCTACTCAACTCCACTCTGCCCTTGCGATGGGAGAGGACCCCTGGCTGAGGCCGAGGAAGGCCCATGGCTTAAGCTACGCATTAAAAAAAAAAGTCTCAGACGGTCAAAACTGGGGAACCTGTTGGAGAGCTGGCTCCAACAGATACTCACCTTAATTCAGTCTGTTTAGGCAGCGCTGCCTAAGAAACATGATTGGTGGATCCAGGACACAGACCTCATGAAGGTTCATTGCTCTCCTCTCTAGAGAAGCACCTCCAGGCACCCTGGGCTCACTCTGACCATATCTCTAACCCCCGCAGAGTGCAGTTTGTGAGAACCAGGGCTCGGATTAGAGCCCAAGAGAACCAGGAGGGCCTCCTCAATGCCAGGTAGGATGTCCTACGCCTGTAACCCCAGCATTTGGGAGGCTGAGTCAGGAGAGATCCTGTCTCAGACAAATGAGGGGTGGGGGAGAGGGAATGGAGCAGGAAAAGCCTTCCTGGGGGGTACCATCTCCCCCAAACCCTTAGTGAAAGTTGGAAAGCTGGATCCTAGCCCATATCTGCTCTTGCGTGTGGCTTAACACTGGACTAAACCTCTATCTTTCTGGGTCTCTGTTTCTGTTGGGGGAATATAGTCCAGGTAGTTGAGCACATTTGTGTGTGTGGGGGGGGTCAGTTCTGGAGAATGGCTAGGTAGCTTCTGTGTAAAGAACAGTCTTCTCTTGTAAGTCCATCATTTGGGGGGCAGAGGCAGGTGGAACTCTGAGGTTCCAGGCCAGCGAGTCCAGGACAACATGTTTCTAAATAAATAAGTATTTAAAAGGAAAGAAGTTAAAACCCAGTATGGCATGTTCTCCCTAGTGTGTGCCAAGCCCTTGGTTCAAATGAGAGAGTCGGGGGAGACTTAATTCAGCCCCTCAGATATCCAGTGGTTTCTGTCTGTTTCACAGACAGACTTCAGGTCACCAAGGCGAGCCGTCATAAACAGACAACTAGTCAATGGTCTGGTTGGTACGAAGCCAGGGCCCTGAAATCATCTTGCTATTGCAGGTTGCTCCAGAGCCCACGTCCACAACAGGAACATCTTGTGAAGGTGTCAACCACAGTGAGTCATGGCATAGCCAATAGATGACAAAGCATGAGGTGCTCGAGCACACCACACACACACACACACACACACACACTCCACTGTCTTAGTGAGCAAAGTTAATCCCCAAGCTGGTGTTTCTTGGCGCCTTCAAGGTGTCTTTTAAATTCTGTGAACTGACTAAAAATATGCTTCAGCGTGTTGAGTATGAATGACTGTGACGGAAGGTTAGGAAAACAGATTTCATTCTGAAAGTTGCCTGCTGCCTTTTCCCAGCTGGCTGGATTCTGGCCTGCAAAGTCAGTCGGGGGCGGGGGTGGGGGGAAGGGGATTTCAATGGGTGGCCAGGGATAACAGGTGATTAGCAGAGAAGCACAGACCCAGAAGCAACATGGGGCCAGATCTGTGTGGCTGTGCCAAGCGAGAGAGGACCGTGTCTGCTGTGGATGCTGCCCAGCTGTGTATCTGTGAGGGAGGCTCTGCAACGATGGCTTTGCACTCTACCCAGGCTGCGTCTCCATTTCCCAACCCTGAACTCTCACCCTTTCACAGCCCTGCCCTGCAATGCCGGTTTTGGTTTTTGATCCACTGCCCTTCATTTCCACCCCTGGTTGAATTCTAGAGTAGGGAAGACTTTTGAGTCCTTCATACGTGAGGCCACCAAGCAAGCCATCCATTCCTATTATGAGACTTCTAACTTAAAGGCAGTTTCTGGAGTTGATCCTGTGTAAGATAAAGGGCTCCAACCCATGGGCAGGGCGATAGAAACAATAAGCCCTTTCTGGTTGTGTGACTGTGCACAGATGAGGGCTTTGTGAGAACTCCTGGCAGCATCCTAGGACCATAGAATGGGCCTCTGGGTGTTGTTTGTTTTGGAGGGGGGTTGAGGTAGAGTCCTGGCTGTCCTGGAACTCACTGTGTAAACCAGGCTGACCTCGAAACTCATAGAGGTCTGCCTGTTTCTGCCTCCCAAGTGCTGGGATTAAAGGTATGAGCCACTATGCAGACCTGTGTGTTATTATTTCTGTCCCTGTGGTGAGGATACTGAGAGACTCTGAAGAAGGAAGCAATCTGCCCTCCTAAGCTCCTAAGCTCTCTCATGACTACCTCCTAAGTCAGTACCTCCCTGGTTACCCATCCCTCTACCCACATCTTCTACAGAACTCTTTTCTTCTGGACAGAATGAGAATCCGAACTCAGCAATGGCTCCAGGACCTTCTGATGTTCGTTCATCAGCTCTAGACTGTAACTGCCACACAAGATCTAGCACATACCTATTATCCAGTACCCGAGAAACTGAGGCTGGAGGACTGCAAGTTCCAGGCCAGTGTAATCCACACTTAACAACAAATTCCAAAACAAGTTAGGTCAGAACATTAGGTGCCATTACTTCAAGGATAACTATATTTGGGAAATGGTAGGGTAAAAAGATCTTTCCTTACCGAGACACTTCTCAGATCCTTTGCTATGACTGTGCTGGCTAAATTTATGTCAACTTAACACAACCTACAGACATTTTGAAATAAGGAACCTCAACTAAGTAACTGCCCCTACTAAACTGGTATGTGGGCAAGCCTGTGGTGCGTTTTCTTGATCAACGATTGATGTAGGAGAGCCCAGCCCACCATAGTGGTGTCATCCCTGGGTAGGTGGTCCTGGGTGCAGTAAGAAAGCAGGCTGATCAAACCATGAAGGACACAAAGTAAGGAGTGTTTCTCCATGGTCTCTGCTTCAGTTCCTGACTTCAGCCCTGACTTCCTTCAGTGATGGACTGTGGTGTGTAAGCGTAAATAAAATAAATCCTTTCTTCCCCAGGTTGTCTTTGGTCATGATGTTTCGTCACAGTAATAGAAACTAGCCTGGACAATGAGTATGTGCATCGCAAGTCTCTCAGAGGCAGGGAGAAGCTACCATATGCCCACACACAGTTTGTAAGACTGTGGCTCTACAGACCATTCTGTGAGAACATACAGTGAGCTCCATCGAGGCTGGTGATCTGGAGATCTGTTCCTCTCACCTCTGGCATCCCCACGTGGTAGCATCTCCCTGGCTCAGGCTGTGGTAGCTTCTCATCATTTGCACACCCTTTGGGCATCCCTCACTTACACATGGGGTCTCAGTGATCACGCATCTGTTTGTGATACCCTGACTGACACCTCTAGGTGATGCTCACCACCAGGTCCTAGTTTCACCTAATCTCCCAGTTATTCTCCTAGCAATCCCCCTACACCTTAAGCTATCCTCAGTGGAACCCGGCATTCTCCCCTCTGATCTGCTTCTCATTGAGGCAGCATTTGTCTTCTGACCCACAGTGACACCAAGGAGGAATCCTTGACTGTGACTGTCTTATCTGCATCCCTTATTTAGATATAGCCCGTCCAATCTTGCCTTCAGTGGTCCCCACTGCCTACTAATATATCTCAGATGCCTCACTTGGAATCCTGCCCATATCCACCTCCAGGATTTTCTCCCACAGTGATTGTTAGTAATTTTTCAAGCCATACCTGTGGTCCCATCCCTGCCTGGCACAAAACCTCTTCATCAATCTCTTCATGGCTTCACAACTCTTTCTAACCCACGTGTTTCTGGCCTCAGAGCCTCCTACATATCTCCAACACATTATCTCGCATGAGACACTGTTACAAGGACACGGAAATCCTTGGATTGACAGTCATATACTTTCTGGAGCCCGGGCAAGTGCAAAAATTGGCTCATTTATTTGTAGTCCGGGTCCACTCTTTACCAGAAAAGCCTTTGGTCACTAACTCAATGATGGTTCAGGACCACGGAGAGCGTCACACGAACACCCCACTCCCCTGACCCTTTAGTTGAGCTCTCCCTGTATTTACATACAAGGCCTTCCAGGCTAGCTCCTGTAGCTGGTTCTTCACAAACCCAGTACAGGCTTGACTTCCTCATAGAAGCCTTCCCTGACCCACCTGGATGACCAATCATTTCCTCCTTGGGGCTATGTTGTAATGTATATTCCTCCATCACGCCAAACTCATTCTGATTATGTTGGTATGATTCCAACACCACCACTCCACCCCCAAAAGACATGAGCCTCGAGGTCTCATCCCCTGTCTGATTCATCTTCACCATCCAGTGCAGAGGAGGTGCTTAGAGAATGTTTGTTGATTGAATGAGCAAATGACATTTAGCAGGTGCAGGAAATATGTGTTGATTTGTGTTGTGTATCTGTCGCTCTGGGTGATTCAGAAACCAGCCAGATTTCAATCCTGGTATCTCTAGAAAAAGGCATTCTCTCCCCAGCAACTCCTCCCTCCATCCTTGAAACGGCTTTCCTGCAGGTCACCACCCCGGCTGGGAGAAAGCATCTGTACTCTGCCCCTGCTCTTACCGCACTGACAACCCACTGGAGTCCTCATCCCCCAGCCTGGGGCCTGCCTCCTGAATTTTACTCAGAACATTTCATCTCAGTCTCTCCCCTGCTCAGAACAGATGGCTCTGAATCCCCACTCATACAGAAGTTCGTGTTCCGTTATTTTAAATTTTTTTTTTTCCAAAACAGGTTTTCTCTGTGTAACCCTGGCTGTCCTGGAACTCAGTCCATAGAGCAGGCTGACCTTGAAACACAGAGATTCACCTGCCTCTGCCTCTCGAGTGCTGGGATTAAAGGCTTGCATCACTATGAATGATTCACTTGAGCATTGTTAACACTTCCTAAATTATAGATGCCTCAGTTACCTTTGATCATGGACTAAGACCGTCAGAAACAAAGATTCTCTGGAAGGACCTTGTAGAGTGCAGTGGCCTACCCCAAATCATTACAGTAGATGCTGTCACTAAGGAAAGTGTGTGTGTGTGTGTGTGTGTGTGTGTGTGTGTGTGTGTGTGTGTGTGTGTTAATGTTCATTGTTTTGGCATTGGCAATCAAACTTGGGGCCTGCTAAGAAAGCACTCTGCCACTAAGCCACACCCCTGGCCATTTGGTTTGGGTGATCAAAGTTAATTCACTCCTCTTCCTAGAGCTCTCATGGCTTCCTGGTCTTAATGGAGCCATGAATCAAGCCACAGGCAGAGGCTCCAACCTAACCCAACTGGACTCTTGTGTCTAGGGCATTAAATCTTGACTAAGTGGGAAAAGAATGTCTGGAACTCTGAAAAAAAATTAAAAGGTGAGGTAAAAGCTCTGACTGTTCAACCTTCCCATCAATCCCATGAGCTCTTCCTACCCTGTGAGAGAGTCCTTGCGCCCTTAAGGTAGTCAGTCCATCTGTGTTGCATGTGGTTCCAAAACCGATTCTGGTAAGCCCACCCGGAGGAGGCAGTACAAACCCATCCTCTTGGCACTGGGATAAATCACGGCTTCAACAAGCATCAAGGCTTCTTGTCGGACTCTCTGATAGAACCTTTGTAAGCTCAGCTACCTCACAAGCCCACCCAGATACAGCAGGAAGTCACCCAGTTCAGGGAGTGGGACAGACAGGCCAATGGCTAGCTTCAGGAGAACAAGCCAGGGTAGAGGTGCAGGGACCTAGATGCGTGATCAGCCTTCCAAACTATAAAGACAGAGAGGAAAGAATGCTTTCATCACCAGGCTATGAGCACCTCTGCTGTGGTCATATGCCAACCTAGAGAGCAAGTTAGCCTCGTGGGCATAGGCACAGGCAAGCACATCTTCCTGCCAAGATGTCTCCTGGAAGCTGAGTCATTAAAGAAGGGAAAGAACAGAGTCGGGCTTGGGGACTCTGCTTGCTGAATAGCATTTCACTCCTGTTGACATTCCCAACAAAGAAGCCCAAAGTGTCAATAACCAGGATTACCCAACAAGCGCCCTTCAGGCGATAAAGATAAAGATATATTCTGTTTACTACACTCCTCTGCTCTTTGAAGTGAGGCACCGAGGGCCTCTCACAGACTTGCCCCTGTGACCTCATCTACTGGGACCAGTCCCCAACAGGCAGAAAGTAGGATCTGAGGGAATCTGGGGTCGGGTTTGGCTATAGATGAGGTATGGCCTTGTCCTCCCAAGGTCCCTCAGTCTCGGAACTCTGGCACTCCCCTGACTCATTTAGAAAACAATATCCTGTAAACCCCTAGCTGGGCATAAGTCTCGCTGAGTCCTAGGAACTCGATTCAGAGTGCACTAGAACTGACCCCAGACCAGGGATGAAAGCTACCACATTATGGCAGGCAACCAAGGCCCCCTGATCCCAGCCAGTCCTGCCACCTTTTCCTACCAGTGGCACGAACACCTCCTCTCTGGCCACACCCTTCATGAGTCACTATGTGCCTCCTGCCCCATCCCCCTCTACCCTAATTCTGTTCCCCATGCCTAGGGTTTTCTTCCTCCACATCTCTTGTCCCAAACCACCTCTAGAAGGTTTCTGAGCTACGTGACCCCTTTTTCTCTGTCTGGCTTTGGGCTGTGAGGTCCAAGGACAGGCTGGAGTCTGATTTACTGCCCCACACCTTGATGGGACCTACTGATATCAATCAATGTTTGCAGACTTAGCACAAATGATGTTTCTGACCTCCCTCCCCAGCCACTGGACTCTGCCCATTGTCTGGGAGCTGAGCTTCACAGCTGTATGGATACTAGGCTCTGACCCTGGCAAGAGCTTGTGAGAATCATGTGGGGTCTGGGCTAGAAATCTGCCTTTGATGCCTCTCAAGTAGAGCTGTGGAATCTGCAGCTAAGATCATGGGAGGAGGAAGCCCTGATCCTCAGCATATGGAAAGCAACATGGCCGCTTTCTCAGAGAATCGTATTCTTCACCCCAGCCTGTTTCCTTGGAGTTTCAGGGTGGTTGTTTCATGAGCTCCAGGTGCCAACTTGTGAATTGGGGGTTCTTGTCCTGGAGATGCCTGCCCCTGAGGAGAGCTGAGCCTCTGGGCAAGTGTAGGCTGAGCTAGAGAGCCTAGCTCCAGGAGTCTGCCACAGCTAACTAGAGACAAAGAGAAGCGGTGAGAGGCAGGAGAAGAATGTAAGGGCCAAGAGCTGTGTTGAATGCTCTGCCCACAGATGCTGGGAGGCAGGCACAGCCTGGTGTGGCAGAGGTGGCAATGAGTGAACGAGTGATTGCCTGGCTGGGCTCTAGGGGGAGGGGACAGAGCTGGGGTCATAGGCAGAGAGAACATGCCTCCCTGCTGCTGTCTGCCTGGAAGCTGTTGATCTCCTGCAGGGCCCGCTGAGCCCAGCTGCTCAGAGCCCAGTGCCAAGCGTGGGTCCCATAGAGCTACACACCCCACCCCACCCCACCCCCACTTCTGCCCCCATGGAGATGCTGAGGTCAAAGCATAGGCTGGAGAGAGGGAGGGCTACTTCAGGAGTATGTGTGAACAGTGCATGTGGCCAGGAGGCAGTTGCCTCTGTAATTTGCACAGGCTGCACCAGCAGCCACAGGGAACCCACCTCTAAGACCACCTCTCATTCAGATGATGAATTCTCACAGAAGGGTACTGTGTGTCTCCTGTGCCTTTGCAAACAGGAGAAGCTAAGTCTGAGTGAGAAGGTAATGGTGGAGCTGCCCAGACACCAAAGCTGAGCAACTCCCTCCAGACCCCCACCGTAGAGGCCACCATGAATCTTTGGCTTGGTCTGCCCATCTCTTCTCTCCCCCTCCCTTCCTGCAGAGGCTTCACAAGGCTATAAATAACAAGATGGTCTAAGAAGCCCTGAAATCTGAGGGCTTTGCACTGGTCATGCTTTAATAAGGGCCTGATCTCCCTGGAGGGTGCAGACACAGGGCCCAGACTCCCTGGAGAATGGTGACAGCTCAATCCAGCCAGTTCCTGGGCCCTGGCAGCTCTCTAGCAGGGATTGAAAAAGTCACAGCCAAGATGGGTGGAGGCCCAAGGAGGATGTAAGTAGGATGGAGCCTGCTCACTGCAAGACAGGGACTCAGGGCTACTCTGTTGGGATTCTGGTGCCAGATAGCAGCCCTTGGCTCTCAGTATTCCTGCTGGCTATGTCCTTGCTGTCCAGAGTTCCTGCGGGAAGCAAAAGATGATCAGTCAGCCCAAAAGAGGTAGAAGAGGCTTGGAGACCAGCCCTGGGGACGATCTATTACAAATCCTTGAGGTTTTGTTTGCATAATAAATCTCAAATCAGTCCCCATTCAGTGCCACCCTTGTGGATTTAGCTCCAGCGTCCAGAGCACTGAGACATCTCTACCCCAAGTCTGGCACTCTGAACCCCGTTCTCAATATGACAGCCCTGGGGATGGGTTCACAGAAACCTTCCAGACCCCTCCTCGTGGAAAGCTGACAGGGGCTCCCATCTCACTCTGGGTGAAGGCAACAGTTCATCCAAGGATTCTCTCTCTCTCTCTCTCTCTCTCTCTCTCTCTCTCCAGCAATCTGCTATCTTGACTGGCACATAGCAGGGACATAACAAGCGCTCCGGAATGGACCATCCAGAGCAGAGGCAGTCGCCAGTGCTCCCAGTCCAGAAGTGTCCAACCTGGAGCCTGAGAACCAGGGATAGGAGTACCTTTGCCACATTGCCTGGCTCGGGCCTGGTCCTTTTCCAGGTGCAGTGCAGTCAGCAGGAAGCAGCCACCACCCAGCACGATGGCGAAGGCACAACACAGGAAGCTGTGCTGCAGGCTGAGGAAGTGCTGCAGGTAGGAGTTGGGGCGCTCAGCCTGCAGGACACTGGAGATCTGCCATGAAGAGAGGAGCTTTTGCCAGGCCCACCAGGTGGCCCAGAACCTTTTCAGGAACAGCACTTCCCAAGTTCCTCCCTATACACACACACACACTTAGACACTCCTTACAAGTCCGGTGAGGTAGGGGCTGCCAGCATCTCCCAGGACGTGGGCCACTGTGATCTGGAGTGCCTCTGCCGTGCCCCGGCACCTGGGCACCACCACCGACTGCAAAATACAGAAGCCCCGGAGCTAAGTCTGAGGGAAGACAGGGTACCACTACCTTCTCCTGTTCCCATCTGCCCAGAGTGGGTAGACTGGACGGAGGAGTTACCGACTTTCAAGACCTGAGTAGCGCTCTAAGACTCAGGCCCCTTGAAGCCCCAGAGGCCTCCCAGGGCAGGGATAGTGGGAAAGGAGCGTAGTGCTGAACAGAGACACTCATGGGAGTTCACACTTGAGCTGGGAGAGAACACAGTGTCTGCCTATGAACACAGTGGTAGGCAGCATCTCAGTTCAGGGCTCCAGAGAGCAGTGCAGGTAGGTGTGACCAGGGCGGGGCAGCTGTGCCACGGAGGCTCACACAGCTCCGTGCAAGAGGCTAAGGGCATCAAGAACGTGACTTCTGGAGTCAGTCAGTCTGGGGTCCACTCCCGAGCCCTACCCATTAGCTGTGCGTCTTTGGGCAAGTCGCTTCAGCCTTTCCTGTCTCCTCTCCAAATGGGATAATGATAGTACCCACCTTGATAGCTCGGTGTTGTTCAGTTTATACTCAGAAACTTCACATGGATATCTACCCTGCTGGCAGAAGGCTCTGGGCATGTGTGCTTCCTGCCTGGCAGGCATTCCCTCACTGGGTCTACTCTGTAGCACTGTTTATCATTCATGACTTACCCTTATGTCACCTCCTCTATGAAGCCCTCTCAGGTTTAGGGGCCTGCCTTCACACACACACAGAGAGAGAGAGAGAGAGAGAGAGAGAGAGAGAGAGAGAGAGAGAGAGAGAGATATGGGGGGCACCACAGTTAAATGAGGGTATGCCCCTGGCACTGGGAAGGGTTTTGGTCCATTTCCTTACCTCTCATACTGTATTAATAGTAAAGCCCCTAATTTCTCCTGTGTCCCTGGAGTACTGTAACACATGAGGAACAGGAGGTCTAGTGAAAACCTGCCGACCAAGAAAGTCAAATAGAACTTTCTGAAAGACTCGTCTCAGGAGAAAACCTGCCAGCTCAGAGTTATTCCCCACCATGGCAGTCACAGAAGAGATTGCTGCTCTGTAGAGTCTTGTCCCCAAAACCTCAGTATCCATTATCTGAGCCCATCTGCTAATAATAATAATAATAATAATAATAATAATAATAATAATATAACAGCATTTAATGACTACTTCCTGCATGTGTTTTTATGTATCAGCTCCAACAAGTCATGAAGGAGATATGATTATTTCCTGTATTTTATAGATGGGAAAACCTTCACAGAGCAGGTAATTAAATTGCCCAGAGCAGCCCAGCCAGGAAGT
The DNA here is from genome assembly GCF_900095145.1 of Mus pahari. NCBI lineage: Eukaryota > Metazoa > Chordata > Mammalia > Rodentia > Muridae > Mus > Mus pahari. The sequence goes on from NC_034603.1 coordinate 40,306,089, forward strand.
AGCAGGACCCAGACTGGATGACAGGTTTTCCCCTCCCAGGGTCTGGCTTCCTAACCCTCTGCTGTTAGGGATGAGGGGAGCTGACATGTTAATGTATTCACTGCGCAGCATTTAAAAGGTGGACAGTGAGGCTAAGAAGACAGAAGCAGGCCATGGGGGCTCACACCTTTAATCCCAACAGGCAGGAGGCTCAGGCAGGTGGAGCTTTGTGAGCTGGAGGCCAGGCTGGTCTACACAGAGTTCCAGACCAGTGAGTGTTGTACAGTGAAACCCTATCTCAAAAAATGAAAAGACAAGTTCCTCAGTGGCCCTGCCTATGGGCGGGAGAATCAACGTCTTACAGAGAGGTCAAAGGGGACACAGGAGGTCTGCTGGGGAGGGGCTTGTAGGGGGGCAAGACTGCTCTGGGCAGCCACTGTGGGCCATCAGATGGTATGGCGGTCACTGGGACCAAGGGTTCTCTCCCCACATAGTAAGAGAAGCTGGGCCTCCTGCCATCCTCAGGACCTGCCAGCGCTGGAGGAGGAACCGACCACAGATCTGCACCTCCTCAGGACTTCCTTCTCACCCCATAATTATGTGATTAGTCATGGGTGGCTCTGGGGAGACGGGCTCAGCTTTGGCTTCCTGCACAGAGGCCTCGAGCATCCACACAGATCCACATGGGGCTGGGGGCTGCTCAGACCCCCCCCCCCAGAGTAAGGTTTCTGCAAGCTGCCTCCATGTCTTCTCAATATAGGGAAGCATGGGTCCCAGCCCCCTTCTTCCTCTGGGTGCCTGTAACTGCCAAGGCCGGGCCTAGCGGCACCTGGCAAGCTGGGGATGGGTAATTTTGAAAATGAGTGGCTTTTGGGTTTCCAACATTCCAGGTTCACCAACTTCTGAGACAAAAACACCTGTGTTTTGGCTCGCCCTTCTCAAAAAAGCAGTTCCCTTTATAGCCCAGGGGCAAGAGAGGTGCAGGCAGCCACCGCCTTACAGAAAGTTGGGGAGACTATCAGGGAAGGACAGATTCCCTGGCAGCTTGCCATCTGTACTCCCCAACTCAACCCCTGTGGCCAGACACCCATGAATGGCAGTGCAGCCCCTCCTCGAGCCTCCTCCTGCTCAGGACTGGGAGGAAGAGAGCCACGGGAGCAGCCTGGGTAGGGCAGCTGGAGGCTCCTGGAGCAGAGTTAGGGATAGAGAGACACCTTCTTTGTCTTTCCAGGAGAAAAGATTGTCTAGGGTGCAGCCGAGCCGGGAGGAGATGCGCAGGGAGGGTGCAGGGAGCAAGCTCCTCGCGAGGATGGGTGAATGAGGAGATAAGGAGAAATTGGCAAGGAACCTGCAGGCTGGAGAGAGAACTATGAAAACCCAGAGGCTATGCTGAAGACGACTGGGTCAGGCCTCTGTGGGAAGTCTGCTAGCAATGCGGTTCCTGGAGACTGACTCTCTGCCCACCCAATCAGATGATGAGGACAAAGAGCCCCCAC